>NC_132891.1:30926041-31526041 GCF_030463535.1 Salminus brasiliensis | reverse complement strand
AATCACTGTTTTATAGTGTTTAATATCTTATAATCCAGTCTGATCTCCTCCCTGACCAATCAGCTTTCAGCTCCTTTACAACACTGCAGTCTAATCACTTCCTGTGTGTGTGTAGTGTAATGGTACACATTCTGGACTGATCTATCTAGTTGTTTGTCTGTTGATGTGATATAGCGGGTGAATGTGCTGTGTGTGTGATTTGGATTTCTATAGTGTATGTGTGTGTATTAGCATTAGCGTTAGCCTTCCCTCTGTTCTGAATGGGTTCTTCAGTGCTGGTTTAAAAACAGAGAAATGCTAGCGAGTCTCCCGCTGGTAAAACAGGGCGTTTCAGAGAGAGTTTTAAAAAGGGTCTGAAATTATAACATATAAAATATTAAAGATGTGTCAGAACATCATTCCTTTTTGGATATCAGGTCATGTTTTACTCTCCTAGTTATTCACAGTAACAGCTTTTTTGTCACTGTAAATGTGCTACTTTTTTCTGGTATCACCTAGGATGATCTAATCAGTACCGTGCTGGCACAGCAAATAGGAGAGGATTTTGGCCTTTCAGTGACCGTGCTAGACACCATTATCCATATCTGCACTGGTATGTGAGCCTCTCATCTGTTCCGTCACTGATAACTCTTCTGATGTGTCTCTCCTCAGTTGCTGGAGTATGTGGGGAAGGGGAAAAGCATCATGGACGTGGGGCTGGCTCAGGCTCGCCAGCCGCTCTGCACACGGAGCCACTACTTCGAGGTGGAGATTGTGGACCCTGGAGAGAAGTGCTACATTGCCCTGGGTCTCGCTCGAAGAGTAAGTGAAGCCCTTATATATTGTTTATGATCCTGTTTGTATGGACTGTCCTGTTTAGATCGCAGTATTCCTGTATATTTAGAGAGAACGAGGTGTTGGATTGACTTTCTTAACTTTCTTTTTAGAGCAATTTAAAAACAAAACATATATGTCCAACTACAGTGTGGGATATTTAGAGAAGTACCGGGTATGTGTCTTTCTTAAGACCACACGTATGGTTTCTGTACAATAAAACCAGCCACCCATGGTGCGGCGTCCATTTACACCTTCATTGAAGCACAGCACATACATGAGGAGCGTCCTTGTGATGAATCACCTCTAGCCCCTTCCAAAGTGAGAGAAGCCGTGCAAAGGAAAAGAACACTCAGCACTGTACTCAGGCACGCAAAGTACTCGGAGCAGACTTTGTTTCCATGTTGTAATCAAAAGAGTGTTCCGGTGCACAAAGCCATAAATTAAAAATGCACTTTCTGAGTAGACAAACTGACATCCCTTTTTTTTTAATGTCTTGCTCTGCCTCGTGTCCCGTTGTTGTTTCAACCCTAATGAGTTCAAACGAACTGTCCATGTCTCGGAATGCATGTAATGAGGTGCGTCAAATGCGCGTGTCTGAGTACGGGCGCACAGCCTCCCCGTCTCCCTGCCTCTCGTCTCGGGCAGCCGTTGTTGGAGCTCGGGTAATTACTCTCAGGTCTCCAGACGCAGACGGTAAACAGACTTGTCAAGTAGAAGGTTGAGCAAGGCCACTGCCTTGTCGTCCTACAAGAGGGGGGGGGGAAAGGGAAGTGGGGACGGCGGGGGGAGGTTTATCAAAGGTGCTGTGTCTTTCACTGGAACGTTGTGGTCCTTGTGCATCTGCGTTTCATTATACATCGTTTACAGCAAAGGCCAACAAAGGTGGTAAAGCAGGTAATTGCAGGGCTGCTTAATTACTGTTTACTTGGGTCGGACGTCAGGCTTCTCACAGCATCCTGTTTCTAAGAGACCGTCGCATGCATGCATTCATGCTCGCGAGCTGGAGGTTCACGTGTTTGAGAGAGAGTCCTAACTGGTCTTTTTGGTTTCCCACTCACCTCTTGTACTGGCAGGACTGAAGGGGAAACCCAGTGTTGAGCCCTGGAAGAGCAACTTCATTGGAAAAACAGTCTGTTTCATGAACTGGTTTCAGCTGGATCCCGTCTTGGAGACCAGTAGGTAGAGAGCTTGGTGCTCAAAGCCTTCAGAACAGACCTCTCCATTTCATCTCCGGTTCCAGCTCAGTCCCCATCCCCAGGTGCATCAGGAGCTATCAGAGCCATACAAAGGGTGTAATGAAGCTGGTTGGTCTGAAAGGTGGACGTGGCTCACGTTCTAGCGCGCATAATTGACGTGCATGGAGAACATTCTTTAGATGGCTAATGTGATTTCCCTCAGTAGACGTGTGCTTGAATGCGTGGAGGCAGATGGGGGCTGGAGTAAAAGTAGACGGCTGTTATCTGAGATCAGTGAACCCTCACCCCGCTGGCTGAAGACTGTGCTGCTTTAGTTTTAAAGCCCCCCCACCCCGTACCCCATGTCCTGCCAACAGCTTGTTTGCAGATCCGAAGCCCTTCTGCTTGCATCTGGAATACAAACTTGTTGCTAGGATGCAGGACAAAGGTCTGCATGACCCTAATGAGAGGCGGCGGCGTGTCCCGGTGCACCGGTGCCCCAGAGCCCCAGAAGCCGCGGCCGAATCAATGGCCTCGTCCGTTATCGGCCTCTGGCCTTCCCGACCTGAGACGGCCCTTTCCTCTCTTCCCTTCCGGCTGCACCACTTCAGCTGTTCCCATGGAAAGAGAATGTGTGTGTGTATATATGTGTGTGTGTGTGTGTGTGTCCACTCACGCACGCATTTGAATGTTAAGAAGTGGTCATGTCAACCAATTCCAATATTTGAGACTATTAAATAAGAGATATATGATAATATACAAAAGTATACACATATTTTACCCTGCTTATGTCAGAGTAACTGTCTCTGCTGTCCAGGGAACGCTTTCCATTGCATTTTGGAGGATCTGATTGCCTTCAGCTACAAGAGCGTTAGTAAGGTCAGAATGTTGGACAATCACAACCTCACCTCATCCCCAACTCCTCAGCTCATCCCAGAAGTTTTGGATGGAGCAACATCCATCATTCCAGAGAACACCATTCCAGTGCTCCACAGCTCAATGCTGGGGGGCCTTTATACTTCTCTAGCCCACGTCTGGCATTAGACCAAAAGGTTCATGTTTATCTGCTCCCGATTGGCTTTTCCACTAGCAGTAATTCTCTACAGGGTCTAAACAAGCTGTGTGTATGTGTGTGTGTCTATGTCAGCAATTGCACCTGACTTCTTGCACCGGGAAGACTTTTTGCCTGCGAACGTCCGCACGAGTTCAACTTCGTGAACTTAGACACTTATATTTTGCATCCCTGACCACTAGCGTGTGGCGGCTTTGGCTGTGCCTGTTCTCTGTCTGAGCCAACACTGAGGAAGCGCTGTATTACAAAATACAACACAAGCGAGAGGCGGCATGGTACACAGTCGGGAGGTGGGATTAGATGGTAATTGGCGCGTTAGCTAGTTTGTGAAAGTGCCGAACCGAAATGAAGGACCTTTTACACCTCTGATTTCCGGCCTCGCTCGCAGCCACAGCCCCTCCGCCCATTTTCAGTAAAAACTGAATATACATAATGAACAAATTAAGCACTAGTCAGTGAAGCCAGACCCTCCACTGAAAGCTGAGTGTGGTACAGATATTGTGGGGTGTTTATAGACTTGAAAAAAGCATTCAGTAGTATTGATTATGGCATATTAATGAAGGAATTAGAAAGGTATGCTAGTAGATTTAGGCCCAGAATTGTTTATACTGTATAGAAATTATATTTGTAAAGTGGCAAAATACTGCTCTGTAAAAGGTTTAGGAACAGCTTCAATATACAGTGCTAAAAACTGGAGAGTCTCACAGAAACCGTTTGATATATATCATTATGTTGAACATATCATCACCGAATTAATTAGTAGAACAAGTATTTCATATTAAGTTCATATATTTGGCAATCAGACAGTGAAAATTAAAGTTAATATTGGGCTGCTAACTGACCATTAATAATGGTGGAAACCACACAGCCATTTTTCAACATAGTGAACCATAAAGGTTCATTTAAGACGTCAGTTTTGAACAGTGTAACCGCCGCTGGTTGTGAAAGTGCCGAACCCAAATGGAGGACCGTTTACACCTCTGATTTCCGGCCTCGCTCAGAGCCACAGCCCCTCCGCCCATTTTCAGTAAAAACTGAATATACATACATAATGACACAAGAAACAACAGTTTAGATATTAAAACAAAACTGTTTTAGTTTCTGTTGAACTTGTTGCTGAATCAGAAGTCTGCTGAATACAACACATCTGACATGCTTTTAAATATGGCATGAATAACTTGCACACGTCATGTTATAAAGCATCAAAAATCCTAACACTAATGTCTAGACGGAGGACTTCAGTAATAAAATGCTTCACACATCGATATAAGATCAGATTTAGAATGCTTTCAAGGCAGAGTTTCATCTCTAGTTTGTGTTTGTTCGTCTCCTCTAGTTCCTTTCTTAGAAATCTCCCTGGGACTGGGCTTTTATTCAATTATGTATTAATTCTTTTTTTTTTCTCTAGGGGAGCAAAGGCTCATAGTGCCCCGGGACCTCATCCTAAACATCCTGCAGTTCAAAAACACAACACTCAGTCTGTACACCAGCACCAGCACCGGCAGAGGCCAAGGGATTTGCCTCCAGATGAATTTCATGTTTATAATTCAACAGTGACGAGAGGTTTTGGCACAAAGGAATCTTTTCACACTCCCATCCTGCCCTCATTGTGAGGGTCGGGGGCCCGTACCTTAGTCTCCCTCGCTTATCTCTTTGCTAAATTTGTACCTTGGAGATGGGCATCAACCTCCATCAACAGCCTCTCGGCCACTTGTTGATTTTGCCACAGTGTGGAAATGCAGGCTGCTCAAATAACGCAGACCAAAGCCCCCGAGGATCAGATAGGACTATGCCACTGACACAAGCACTACTGTTTGTGTTCTTTGGAAGCTTGATGCCTCAGTTTAATGGCTTTTGCAGCCACTCTCTGCTCGGATTTTCCTTCCTTTTCCGATCCTCTTTTTTTTTGTTTGTTTCTCGAGCAGCAGAGAGGGTTAATTGATGGCGTTACTTTAAGTCCTCCAGCTGTTGTGTTGTGTTTTCTTTTCCTATGGTACCTGCACGTAGGATTGACACGATAGTGTGCTCTGTAATATTATTGTTAAGTGCCTGCGCTTGTGTGTGTGTGTTTGTGTCTGGAACATGATATGGAGCACAGATGCAATCGAGCAAACGTACGGAATGTGCAAACATCCATCACGCTATTAGGAAACCCAGACAGAAACTCATACAAAATGAAAACGTATATGAAAATGATTTATTTTGACATGTACCGTCTCTCACGACAACCGCCTATTGTCCCTGCACGCTCGTCAGCTTTGCCTGAGGTGTCATCGCCTGGGTTCTCCCTTTGCAGAACCGAGGCGATTGAGATGGTTCTTAACTGTACTCCGGGGGGATGGAAATAAGGGGATGGATATTTAAGCATCTCATCCATCTTGCTAAGGCCTGGGGTCTGTGGCTTTCTCACCAAGACAGTAAATCCTTCAGCTTCTCCTCTGCTGGTCACTGACCTCGTCTCTATTCCTAATTAGATAAACAGATCAAACGACGCACGGTTTTCGGCGCTGAAGACGTAAGGAAACGTAATCTCGGAGAAGAGTTTGCGAAAACCAGGTCTCTTGCGGTTACGGAGCCGAGAGGGAGGATTTGGCTAAAGAGGAGAGCATAACTTGCATAGTTCTGCCTCTGCCTTCTCCTTTCCTAACACTGCCCACTGCACATCTTTCCAGACCCCCCTACTCGCCTGTGGTGGTGCTGCTTTCTCCGGTCCACCTCAGACACTTTGAAACAAGGGACTGAGTAGAACAAATTAAGCACTTGTCAGTACAGCCAGCCCCTCCACTGTGAAAACTGAGCGGCGTTATATAGCACAGATATTGTGGGGTGTTTATAGACTTGAAAAAAGCATTCAGTAGTATTGATTATGGCATATTAATGAGGGAATTAGAAAGGTATGCTAGTAGAAGGGTAGCATACTCATGGTTAAAAAAGTTATCTTGATGATGGGCATCAGTATGTACAAAGAAATAAGTCTAAGGTTAAGGGTTAATTGTGGGGTTCCACAGTTCCGATTTAGGCCCTAAATTGTTTATACTGTATAGAAATGATATTTGTAAAGTGGCAAAATATTGCTCTGTAAAAGGTTTAGGAACAGCTTCAATATCCAGTGCTAAGAAAATTGAGAGTCTCACAGAAACAGTTTGATATATTGAACATATCATCACTGAACTGAAGTAAGACAAGTTCATATTTCACATTAAGTTCGTATATTTGGCAATCAGCCAGTCAAAAATTAATTAAGTTAATATTGGGCTGCTAACTGACCATTGATAATAGTGGAAACCACACAGCCATTTCTCAACCATAAAGGTTTTTTGTTTGTTTTATTTTCTTTTCCTATCAAATGAATTATGTTTTATTTATTTATTTATTTTTGTGAGAGAATTTATTCTGGAAAGTTATTAATAAGGACTGAAACAAACCACTACTGCTACTACATACACATCACTACTAATAGAATGGCTCCCCAGGGCAAAAGATGTCCCCTACCACGTTTTTCTTCGGATCTTGATTGAGTCATCCCTGTAATTCCAAGCCAGTAAGGGACAAATGCTTTATCTGTTAAATTTAGATCTTCAAAAGAGAGAAGGCAAAACATCTCAGGAACGTATAAAGGTTGCGTATTACTTGCGCAGGTGCTTTGGTTGCAAAAACACATTTCCAATAATTAACTGTGACTCATTCTCCGATCTTATCAAAAAAAAAATTGGCCTTTCTGAGTGTTTGTGCTGGCGTGGCACGGCTATATACAAAAGACGTATCCTGTGCTGCTATGTGACAACACTCCAGCAATCGGTTCTCCAGAAAGCTGTAATTGTTTTATGTCTGTAGTGCTGAAGTATGAATAATTAAATTGATGTGAAAGTGTTGAGTGAGGCGTTGGATTTGAGTGAGTACATACACCATTTCAATGGTGTTCAGTTGAATCTTGTAGAGAATGTATATGTAGAAGTGTTTTATTTATGTGTTTTTATTATTTCTTTTTCAGGACTACCCAAAGAACAGACACCCAGGCTGGAGCAGAGGCTCGGTAGCATATCATGCAGGTGGGTACCCACACCTTCTTTCTCTATGCTGCAATAGTCACTCAGGGCCAGTCCCATCCCTGCTTCAGGAGTGGGGTCCTGCTAGTGCTCACCTCAGTAGCAGGAAACGTCTGGATAGGATAGGCAGTTTATCTCCTGGAGCAGCATTTTCCAAACCTTTTAGAAAGGAGTTGATCAGAAGGTCTCTGGTATCCATTAGAAGGCTACTCACTGGCAAAGGAAAACCTTGTTTCTCCACAAAGGCAATTTCTTAAATATCAACCAAGTATTTAGAATTTCTGTTGATCAGTTCTTTGGCACAGTGTAAAGACTGATAGACAACTGCTAGATTCACATTGTGTCAAAAATTGAGTTGCAAGGTTTTTGCATGACAGCCACAATATATTAGACCATAATCTTTTGAGCAGTCTAAGAATAGTACACAGATAAGGCTGAAGTCTTCAAATCTGTCACCATTCTCACATTTATGGCCTTTAGCAGACGCTCTTCTCCAGAGCAACTTGCAAAAGAGCTTCACTGTTTACTCAGAAAACACCCTTAGCTAGTTTGTATAGACTAGAATTCAAAGATGCCTCTAAGCTTAGACCTTACTAAAAACAATATCAGTCAATATGGAGACCACAATACTCAGCACTACACTTCACCTATGTACTCTCGGAAGAGGTAGGTCAGTTTGCGTTTGAGCAGCTCTACCGTTCAGACACCCAGGGGACGTTCGTCCACCACTTCGGTGCCAGGACAGTTTTCTGTTTATCTTAAGGGATGGCGGGTCAAGCTGAGCTATACTTGAGGCTCGAACGGCTCTTAGTACTGATGACCTCCCAGTTGCTAATGTACCCACATACTGTGAAGCACATACTTTGTATTGTTAATGGACTCTACAGATGAGCTTTGATTATCAACAGAGTGTTTACGGAAACTCTGTTGGTTTCCAACAGGTTTAGGTTTGGGATTAGATTTAAGTTTTGGGTTGAAACTGAGCGGTAAATTGGGAAGTCCTGAAAGCCTTTCAAAGGCGGCCAAGTGTAGTTCAGTTACCGAGCAGCTGATTGGACAATCGGTATTTAACAAGAGGTTTAGCCGGAGTCTGAGAGAGCACAATTGGCCCGGGGGGCACTTCCTCCACACATCACTCCTAGCTGTTGTATCAGAGCTGGGGAGCTGCGTTTTCCCCTACCTAGCGATGCTGCATTGGCGGCAGTTTGAAAAAAGGTGGTGGCTGGGGTGGCTTTACCTGTGTCGAAGGAGACGTGTGCTAGTATTTGGCCCTTCTAGTGTTGGGGGCTTTGCTAGTGATTGGAATAGTTCACATGAATGGGGTTTGGGTATTTGGCCTTCTGTTTCGAGCATCAGTCTTATTTTGTAGCCCATAACCCATCAGCCCTAATATGCTTTGTTTTCAGAACAGCAGCACTGTGGCCAAGATCAGTAGTTCCCTCATGAAACATGAGGATGGGCTTATGATTTTGACACTGTGGTAACCTGAAACTTAATTGCAAACCAATGTTAATGTAATATAATATCCTATGTCAGTAATATGTTACAATAACATTGTTCTGTAGACTTTTTGTGCTAAGCTGGAGTCTTAATTCCTATTATTTTATATAAGAAATGAATCATTTTAACATGTAAGTAATGAAACCTACAGCAAGAACTTCCGAACCAAGAACCAAGTTAATCTCAAACTCCCCAAACATTTTTTTAAGCAAGCATCTCTGTGGTGTTAGCATGTTACTTGGAGTTGGAGAAAGATGGATTTAGAGGCTTCATAGACTGTAGATTAGTCTCCAAGTCAACTGCAAACTGAGAACACGCCCAGACAGTGTGCTGGTGGCTCATATACACAGATAATACCTTTTTTATTTTGGGAAACTGGTATGTGCCTAATAAGCCCCTGGTGATGACTTCGGTGTGGGGGGGGCTGTTCAGACAACAGTGTGTTGCGCTGCCTTTTCTTAGGACTGTTTTTTTTTCTCCATCTAAAGCTTTAAATCTGCTCCATCATCTACTCCTGTTTTATGTGCCTTTGCTTACCCATGGATTACATGGAATTCTAGTCGGGGGCTTTTTAAGTGTGATCAGGAGCCGCAGGGTGGCTACGTATCGCCGCATCTGTGGGTTTTGTGTCTGCAGCTCAGCGAAGGCCTGATAACAGGCTTCAGGAGATGGAAGATGGAAGGGCGATTAGCAAGGGGAGCTGGGCTTCTGAAGACCCGGAGAGGATAAATAGCGCTATCTCAGCCTGCAGATTCCCATCTCCGCACAGCAGAGAGAGGCAGTCCTGCGCTATCAGATAGAACTGAGTAATGATGCACAGTTGGCCCCACGTGAAGACGGCCACTTCTGCGCTATCCCTCCACACATCTATCGTGGCATCTCGCTTTGTACTATAGTGATTTAGCCTGGCTGGATTGATGCACTGCATTCCCATGACTAAGCTGGGCTTGGTTTGTGGGGTAGTGGTGAATTGTAAAAGACTTCAGTGATTCAGAATTGACCGTTCTTTAGAAAGCAGTTAAATGAATGAATCTTAAATTTGGACTTACTGTTGAATTGGCACGTTCAGCTTAATGGATCACAACGTATCAAGCTCGCAAAGGTGCTGGTTTTAATCAAGCATCTGAGCTCTGTGCACTGCAGCTGTTGTGGTGCGCTCCCCACCGCAGCAGGCCAGTGTGGCATGAGCTCAGTTCTCTGCCACTCACCGGGGGTTATGTGGGTTCTTGTGGCTCCTGGCCTAAATCTGAGAAGGCCTTAAACATTTGTGCGCCTCAGCGCAGCTCCTGTTAATCTTATTTGTTAGTGGGGTGAGTGATGGATGTGGTTTTCCATGCAGTGTGCGAGGTTTGCTTTACCATGCTTGGGTTCACATGCAGGCGTGCAGTCCTGGCTCCGTGATTGCAGCAAGAGCCTCTGCATGGTGTGTTCGCAGCTTCGGTGCTAACTTCTCCATCAGCACCTCGAGCCTGGAGTAACAACCTTTACTAAACCTCTTTACAATCGTGCTCCCAAAACAGACAGCTTTGTTGTAGCTTCTAGTTTACTTGAGTTCCTTGTCTAAGCAAAGACATGCTTGCTTCAAGGCTGTATTTAACTAACAAGCACTGGGTGCTTATCCTCGCCAGTTTACATCATGTAAACTGCATGCTTAACCTCAAACCGATGTGGTTTGAGGCACTGTTTGACATACAGTTATCCCTAAAAAGTGATAAAATAATTCAGGCTTGTTTTTAGCTCTGACCTAAATGTGCCCATCTTTTAATCAGGGGCTATAAGGTTCCTTTATGTGTAAGCTACATTAGCTTAGCAGGAAAACAGCCTAGAATATCACTCCTGTTTTTCAAACTCAAAGTTTTAATCTTCGACTCACTGTCTAGTTTAAAGAGGCCCTAGAAAGGAAACCCGTATTTACCTTGGCATAGTTGCATAATGAGAGTTCGGTACATGGAAGTGACAAACCGTGAACCTCAAACACCTCAAACTCTTACATAACATCTTGACTGGTTACGTTTAGGCCGTCAAAGTTAAGATACTTTCAGTCCACTAGTGAAATCTTTCTGATGATAGATGCAACAGCTACAGGAGAATGAGGATAAAGGCTGAAGGTCCGGAGGAAGTGCCACTGTTTGGTATCTGCGTGTGGAAGCCCGGAGGACCATGAAACAGCGTGTGGAAGCAGGGGGTGCGGCTGAAAAGGCTAATAGGTTATGCTAGTCCGGCCGGTGAAGACCGAGCGGCTCGCCAGAGGAAGCAGGGGAAGCAAGCAAGTGAGTACTAGGCTGAGAGTGGACTGAAAAAGGTGGAACGGCCCACTGGGGAAGCAAGCGGATGCTAGGCTAAAAGCTTACTCCGCTGACTGCATAGCCCACCGAGAGGACCCAGAGGAAACAGCAACACTACTTGCTAATTTTGTAATTATTCTCGAGAACACTGCGGTACCCGATAGTGTTCTTATTACAGCTCCTACCTGGGCTAGGCTATGCTATGCTTCGCTTCTGTGGGACGTTGCGGTGACGTACCAGCCAATAAAAGCTCTTTGCTTACTGCTTTTTCCTTGAGCCCACCCATCGTGTTTCATTCTGAGCTAATGTGTTATTCTACAGCAAATAACTGCTTAAATACTCTTTCCTCTAAATGTTACTTTCAAGAAGAATATGATCGTAATCTCACCAGTAATCAGGATGTAAAATCCTCGGCATGAAATACCAGTGGTAGAAATGCCAAAAAAATACATTTACACAATACTGCACTTGTCTTCAGGTAGCCCTATCGGTCTTGCTCCTCCACTGTTATTCTTCCCTGTGCTGTGAAAGAGCCTGCCTGCTTATCACACCCATCAAGCTGCAGTTGTTTGTTATTGGGAGCTTGCAGAGATTTCTTCTGGGACGCTTCACAGTGCCTAGGTTATGGCTGGTGTCTCCTGAAGGAGCTTTGGCAAGGCCTCAGCAGCGGGCCAGATGCAGAAGCCATGCCTCATTAAGGTACCCAGATCTATACGAAGCCCCCATTTGTGAGGCATAGTGATCACAACCTGACGCCACTGCCTGGTTCTGCCCTACGCGGAGCCTTGGGGCGATGCCCTCACGTAGATCTCTCCCAACCCCCTGTTATTTTCTGATCTCAGCGAAAGCAAAAAAAAAAAAAAAAAAACGGGCTAGTATGTGACTCCTGTCCGTAGAAACCAGCCAGGGTTTACATTTTGTCCTCGGCCTGCAGTAAAGCAGTGCTGTCTGGCCATTAAATGATAGTTTAGTTAAACCTTGTGGGGAGGGAGGCTTTGCTCTTCAGAGTTTAATACAAGTACTGACTCTGCCAAATGGGTCAGACCTGTTGGCAGAGTGTCCATTCCACAAACTGCCAAATCAAGTACAGTAAAATCCAATATTACTCCAAGAAATGCAGGTACGTCAACTTTCCAAAAAATGAGATTACCCTTCTGTCTGGAAACAAAACAGTTTGCGTGGAGACACTTTGTAGCAGTAGAACGAACCTCATAGTCAGGGTTTCGCACAATATTTTTGGCTGGCACAATATCGTTTTATCCTCATCTTAATTGAAAATGACCATTTCAGTATTTACAGCCGTTTTAATCTAATGTCTACGTTTTTTTTTTTCCCCCCGTAGATGTGCTAAAGCTTCTATCACAAGGCTTTTAAAAAACGCAAATCTAAAGGGACTCTTTACCTTGCAGTAACAAAGTTTATTGATTCCTTAAATTATTAATTATTTGTTTTATTTAATGTTAATTAAAATACAATTATTTGTATTCATATGTACGTAGAACTATCTGCTATTGGTTAAGGGTATTAGAACTAAGCTCTCAAGGACTCTCCATGTAAAGGATATAGTTGCTATTGCAGATCAGGTTAGGCTTTTTTGTTTCCTATAAATTTTTGGATCCAACTTTTCCCTTTTTCTCTATATTTGATTCTGGCAGTTCATAGCTCCTCCTAGCACTAGCAGTGCACCCAACACTAGGAGGGTAAGGGCTTTACACATCTCCACTGATACATGCAAAGTTGGCTGCCCACCGCTCCGGGTGTGTATTTGCTCACTGCCTCTTGTACACTGGTGCGAGTGTATGTGTGTTTGTGTGTGTGTGTGTGCTCACTACCAGGGATGGGACAAATGTGGAATACACATTTCACTGTACATTGTACAGTGACAAATACTTGCACCTTTAGCCAGCCTGTGCCACATCGCCGGGCAGTGACGCCTGTGCCGGCCAACGTCCCTTTTATAGTGACATGGGGAGAAAGCGGCATCAACACACCCGCAAAGAGCACGGCCAATTGTGCTTTATTGGACCCCGGCGGCTGATGGCGAAGCGACACGGGACGGGATTCGAACCCCTGACCCCTGGGCCATAGTGCTTGTTATTTTTTTGATTGATGTTTTATATTTAAAATATTACCAGAATTTTCAATGATTGAAAGTTCAATAAAAAATGTTCCTTTTGTTACCAGATTCTGCAGATATTAGGGTCTCTTGTCAAGAGCACCAGAATACCCTCGTGGACCACTTCCCCAGGTTCCCTGGTTTTGCTCTTCAGTCTGAAAGGACCATAAAGTATCCGCCTTGTTTGCGGAAGCATTGGAGTCAGCAGCATCCCGGCGGGGATGTCTTCTCTCGTCTTTTCCAGACAGGGCTCTGGGAAAAGGCCTGTCGTACGAGGAAAGCCCTGTGCATTCTCTGGTGTACCGTTTCCCATCTGCTCAGGTGCCAGAAGGCCTAGAAGTGTTCCAGCAGGCCAAGAAAGCACACCCAAGCCCCCCTCCACTCGCCCCCTCCCTTGTCTATTTTTAGCCATCTTCCTCTCCCACACTGGTCATGGTGTTTGCTGAGTGTGTGGTGTTGTGACAGGGGCCCGCATGGGAGCTTTAATGATACAGTGTCTCCATCGCCCTCCCCGTATTCAGATAGAGATTGTTTAAACAGTATCCTGAGCCGGGGACGGGTCCCATGACAACTCCACAAATATTTACCCTCCACGCGGTGCGATGGGCTTTTTTCTGCAGGCTACCTTTTCAGTGTCTTTCTTTCACTCCCTTTTTTTATTGTTGTTGTTGCCTCCGTCTTGGCATCTTTTGTTTTGTTTTGTTTTCCGCCAGAGAGCTCAAATAAGAGCGGGGAAGAAGTTTAGATAGAGAGGAGAGAGCTCTGCTTTGTTTTGACCTGTCAGTCTCCGCATCAAGAGCATAACAAGGTCTAGGATCATTAAGAGCTGGATACGAGCGGAATGTTCTAGCTGTACGGGGACATTTAGGTTCAGACCAGGTCTCAACGTGGAGGAGCAGGTGCGGAAAACCACTGGCTTCAGAGCTGTTTCTGTCTCTCTCTCTCTTTTGTTTTTAATCCCAACTTGCAAATACATTGGACTCTTATAAGTATTACGGCCTAAGGATGGTCTATTGCTACATACACTCTGTGGCTGTACTGGTGTGTTAGTCCCTAACTCTCTGGAGTGGATGAACATGCTGGTGAGAAGGCTGAGAAGACTGGTCAAGAAAGTCGTCTGGGTTAGGATTAGGCTTTGGGTTGAGGTTAGGGCCAGTATTAGGGTTGGGATTAGATTTTTCGGGTTGCAGTTAAGGTTTAGGATTAGACCCAGGATGATAATTAGATAATTATGGTTAGGTTTTGGGTTGAGGTTAGGGTAAGGATTAGGGCCAGGGTTAGGATTAGGTTTTGGGTTGAGGTTGAGGTTAGGACCAGAATTAAGGTTAGGATTAGGCCCAGGATGATAATTAGATAATTATGTTTAGGGATTAGGATTAGGTTTTGGGTTGAGAGAAGAGTAAGGATTAGGGCCAGGGTTAGGATTAGGTTTTGGGTTGAGGTTAGGACCAGAATTAAGGTTAGGATTAGGCCCAGGATGATGGTTAGGGTTAGGTTTTGGGTTGAGGTTAGGGCCAGGATGAGGATTAGGATTAGATTTTGGGTTGAGGGAAGAGTAAGGATTAGGGCCAGGGTTAGGATTAGGTTTTGGGTTGAGGTTAGGACCAGAATTAAGGTTAGGATTAGGCCCAGGATGATGGTTAGGGTTAGGTTTTGGGTTGAGGTTAGGGCCAGGATGAGGATTAGGATTAGATTTTGGGTTGTGGGAAGAGTAAGGATTAGGGCCAGGGTTAGGATTAGGTTTTGGGTTGAGGTTAGGATTAGGCCCAGGATGATGGTTAGGGTTAGGTTTTGGGTTGAGGTTAGGGCCAGGATGAGGATTAGGATTAGATTTTGGGTTGAGGGAAGAGTAAGGGTTAGGGCCAGGGTTAGGATTAGGTTTTGGGTTGAGGTTAGGGCCAGAATTAAGGTTAGGATTAGGCTTTGGGTTGCAGTTAATTATCTGATTAACTATATATGAACTATAACGCTTGAACTATTGGCTACATTGGCCCCACAATTTCCAGTGGTGCTGCTCTCTTTCTTCAGGGTCTGTAAGCTTTCAGAGAATGTGCACAAATATGGAGAAATTGAAGGCGGAGTACAGACAGAAGGCTTAAGGAACAGAAGGAAAACCTACATATGTATCTTGTATACACTCAGGGCCTCAAATAGGGCATTGTATCTTAAGACAGAAGGTTGGAAAATTGTTCTTGTAGCCTGTAACCTTGAGGTTTATTCCCCTTCAGAATAAATAGGTTAGTTGTATATGGCCGACGATGCTCTATTAAAACTCATCTATCTGTCTGTGTCATTACCACACACTAAATTACACTTTTAATACAAAGTTTAAGGCATCAGCTGTGCAACGGCATTTTGAACACTAGCCTACTTTTCCAGATCCTGTTTCAAACACTGAATCACAGCCGTAGCCTTCTAGACCACCTGAACATACGGCAATAGACAGCTCTGCATTTTGCCCTGTGAAGGCATTAAGAAAAGTATTGACCCGCAGCTGCGTAATTACTGTTCTGTAATACAATGAAGAAGCATGGTGGCTTTTTTTGTGTTCACCAAATAAAGTGACCCATGTAAAACTGACCACTGCTTGTTTGTTTGGTTTGTGTCGCTGTCCAACAGACGATGGAAAGATCTTCCATGGCAGTGGAGTCGGAGATCCCTTTGGGCCACGCTGCTTTGAAGGGGACATAATGGGCTGTGGGATCATGTTCCCTCGTGATTATGAAGGTGAGACTTCTTTTTGAAAAGTGAACAGAAGCAGCCAAAAGTTTGGACACACCTGGTTGAATGTGTGCTCATCATCATCATCATCGTAAAAACATTGGGTCCTGTGGACCGTGGTTACGATGTCATGGCTGGGGGGGGGGGGTGGAAATACCTCTCAGCTACTGTATGTAAATAATACAGTAATATATCATCATTGACTCATTAAGCAAGACCAATAAATAGTAATCTCCTGTACTATTGTAATCTCTTTACAGTTCTGCATGCAACTTAGGCCTACTTTAAAGATCCCAGATTTGCAGTCACACAACAACCATCAGTTTTTCTTGGTCTTCCAGACCTTAGCATGACCTCCACCATTCCTATTAACTTGATTGTCATGTCTTGAGGACCTTGAGTACGTTGTGAACTAATAAAATGGCTAGATGAAAGGCCTTTAACTCATCCGTGCAGTGAACACACAAAGTGGATAGCGAGAACACGTGCCAATAGCGGTGGGCAAGCTGCCATCTGCCAAGCTGCTGTGGCTCCCGAGGAGTAAAGAGGGTGAAGGGTTTCACTTAAGGGCCCAACAGTGGCAGCTTGCCAAGCCCGGGTATCAAACCCACAGCCCTGTCATCAATAGTCTGGTGCGCTAACCTCTGAGCCACCACTGCCCATAAATTGCTTTGCTGTATAAGCAGACCTAAGCAGCCTTAGAGGAGCCCGTGGCTGTTGATTGTTGGCGCATGGTTTGAGGAGTCAGAGTATTTATGGATTAGCTTTGAAATGAGCATCTCCTGTCCTTTCCTAATGATTTTTTTTATTGTTGTCTGTCAGATGAGATAGACGATGGGGAGGCAACAGATGAGCGACCCAAGCCGGGCCGTGTCCAGAATTTTCTGTACCTGTACGATGAGGACGAGGAGGAAGAGGGAGATGATGTGGATCAAGAGCAGGAAGGCAGGAAGGTTATGGTAAGTGGTTTTGACATCTCTGCTCAACTTCATTCCTGGGGCTACAATGGAAGTGTGACGATAATAAAAAGTTGACAGTACAACAAACGAAAAAAAACTTTCCGTGGAATAACTTCACCTAAGAACAGGCAATAGCACAGGCAATAACACCCTCGGAAAAATGTTCATAGCCCATACTGAAATCTCTTACGTATCCGATTTGCGGCAATGCGACCTCAGTCTGCACGACCGTGCAGGAATTTATGTGACATTTCCGTCAAGCCAACTTAGTTTCATTGTAACTTCGTGCGCACGGGAATAGACCCCTTACGGCAACGTCATCAAATGCCTGTTACTATGGGCATACTTTGTGTTGTTCTCGGCAGGTATATGGAAGATACAGAGGTGCTGTGCTCAACATGTTCGCATTTTCTTGTAAGCTGTATTGAGGTTTTTACGGTTTGTCCTCCAGCAAGTCTTAAAGTAACATTAGCAGTTTTCTCCACTCATTTCCACATCACGCATGACGGTCAGTTCAGCAGCGTGACCTGTTCAGACTAATGTCCGATACAGTCCACATCAAGAAGACCGAACACAGTGTGAACAACCAAACAAAACTATTGGGTTTGGGGAATTTGGGGAACTTTTTGGGTATTGATTTATCCAAGAGATAAACATGCTGAGTTCATAGGCATTAAACTCGCCTGTGGACACTACTTTGGCCTGGGGGGTTCAAGTCTGAGCTCTCTGGGTAGGTAGATGTCGCTCTGTCCTCTCTTTACTTTTAAAACGATGTTGGCCGGCACAGTCATCTGTTAGCTGGTGCAGTGATCTGATCACTTTTAAGGGGGTTGAGTATTTTTGCTGTAGGTGGTCATTTAGAATCGTGCCAGAATAGAGCCATACTCTAAATGCGCACAACCGTCAACACATCAAATCAAGTAGGTTTGATAAAACATTTCACGTTTAATAAATGTTATACTTTTGACGACCTTGTTAATTACTGTTATTTGGCTAATAAATGACTTTTAGCTAAATGTCTGGTACTGACAGCTAGTAAGCTGCTTGTCGGTCTCAAACATGCACACCTATGTGCACACACACACACACACACACACACACACACACACACACACACACACACATACATACATACATACCCATACCCATGTGCGCACTCATACAGGCAAATGCTTCTCTTAGAAACTTGCCTTCATTTGTTGTTGGCCCTTTGACAGACACTCCTGTGTTTTGGAGTTTTTGATGCCTGCGCATGACCCAGACTCTTTCATCATCTAAAGCATGGCTGTTTTTAAAAGTGTAATCATCCATATTTCTTTTTTTCTTTTTCTTCTTCTTTTTTTTTTTTAACAACTGCTCCCTGACAGGCGCTCGTTTGTCTCTGCAAGACCTCAAAGCCTTAATTTGACAGCTACATAAATTAATCGTCATGCTCTTTGTTAGATGCTGCTTCAAGTGCAGACTGGAGTCGGTCGCACTTGCGATATTTTTTTCCCTTAGCAAAGGGCAGATCTTTATGCGCTAGCTTTGTGCACACGCATTCCGGCTGCTTTTCTTTTTTCGGATTTCCATGGGTGTGAAAATTGAGCTGTGGCAGTTTTATTTATGGGGGATTTCAGTATTGACTTGACGCAAGCGTATGACTGCAGAGCCTTTCAGCTTTGCCCACTGGGGGAGGGTTAGCGTGTACCTTAGCACACTTTCACAAGAATATTGATTGGTGCGCTGGGTTTGCTCAGCGCATGGCTGCTTGATGCTAAGAATGAATGAAAAAATGAAGAACAGAAGGCTGGTGTGGCTGCAGGTTTCCATTCCACCCAAGCGGGAGCACACCTGATCAGTTGTTTGAAAAACACTAGCAGCCAAAGCAGACCTTTGCAGAGAAGAAGCCAAGCGTGCTGGATCTGAACTGTCCAGGGTGGTAGCCCCTATCCACTGTGCTATCCAACTACTTTCAAAGCACGTATATGTTCACCAACAAACAACTGCAGGTTAATATGATGGTCTGGGGTTGGTGGAAATAGAGCCTGATGCGTATAAATTGGCAAAGTCCTTGAAAATGTAGTTACTGAGTCTGGATTTCAGGGCACATTATGTTAAACCTTATGTAAAGTTATCTATTTTATATATTTTTTTTATTTTATAACTGATCTAAACCAAAGAGTAAAGCCCTGAAATGCAACCTCCAATACCTCAGGTGTATGCAGGCCTTTATAACCAAGTCTTCAGAAAAAGACAGTAGCAGTCGTGTGACTGCATTTATGACTCACTGTTGCCCCTTGTGTTTACTTTGCAGGTCTTCTTCACCCGAAATGGGAAGATAATTGGGAAAAGGGAAGTCATGGTGCCGGCCGGAGGCTTCTACCCCACTATTGGAATGCTTAGCAGCGGAGAGAAGGTGAAGGTGGACCTGCACCCTCTAAGTGGTTGACGGACAGCAGACGCAGCCAGTCCGGTGTCAGCGCTTCATGCCACGAGCCGTTCCCCAGGCTTTCAGCTGTATGTCGCTTAGGGCAGAACCGCAAGGTTAGAATGGACAATTTGAGAGGGAATCCGAATCTGTGAAGGGAATTAATGCGACTCTCTTAATCGCGGGTGAAAGCAGGCGCTGTAGAAGGAGACGGAACGTTTTCCATATCAATTGCCGTGGCCCGAAAAACCGCAAATGCATGATTCCCACTTCCTCACAGACAACCAATGCCTCTGATATTATCTTGAAATCAGTCTCTATGTTCCTTATTGGTTTTTCGTTGACGGTTCTAAACGACACCAAACCATATTTGACTAACGAGATATTTGACTTTTCTGTAAAAATGCATAGATCATATGTTCCTATATATTTTTAATGTGCTTGTACATACTGTAAATTTATATATGGGCTGCTGTACAAAAACGAATCTGCCACAGAAAGTAACAAAGGATCACTTCAGGAAATAGTTAAACGAATGAATGGATGGGTGAATGAATGAATGGACGTGAGGGGTGAATGGGCAGAGGCTGACATTTCGGTTTAAAATAGCATGCATTCAAGGGGCAGTCACGTCCCTGAGCATCGTCATCACACTCCCACTCCCAATCACTCTGCCGCAAACTCGCCCTCCCCTCAGCAAATCTTAAAGCTAATGACATTTCCGTCCTTTTTTTTTTGTTGTTGTTGTTTTTTATTTCTGAATGTCAGAGTTAATCGTGTGCCGGCTCCGTTATCTCTTCTGCCTGAAAATGAGGGCTAGGGCTGGAGCGGAAGAACGTCGTGAGGAAACTGACGTTTTGCTTCCAGTGACAAATGTTTTCCTTGGCTGCTATGAAGCAAAAAAATAAGAGAATCAGCAAATTCAGGCAAGTGAGAAAGAGGAGCGCAAGCTTTACTTCTCGGTGTTGATAAAGGCTGGTGTATCCACGCATGTATGCAACTCAGTACAAATCAGTTACTGAAAAACTTGATCAATTCTTTGAATTTTAGGCACTAGTCTTAACCTTGCCTCAGGTTGTACACATCAAATTTTGTTTAATATCTTTTTTTTTTCTTTTTTTTTTAAACCCTGGATCATCAATCCCCAATTCTCACAGTGATCTTCATCTTAGAGGAACTTTAGTTCTTTTAGTTAGTAAGATGAAGGAATTCTTTGGTTATGTGTACTTTTAATGTGAGCTAGTTCAGTTCACCAATGCCTCAAGCACTTTAGAGCAGATTGATCTGAAGCCACGTGTAGAGCTGGTTTAGGCTGCACGTTCGTCTAGACCAGTCCGCAAACTTCAGACACAGTAATAATAAAGATATTTGTCCGGTTTTGTCTTTTTCATGTCCCGTTCCACAACTGAGATGCTTTTTTCACCCCCCTATGTTCTTTCATTCCAAAAACGGTTGCATTTTTGTCCACCTCATTCTAGCACCCTCAACCCACCATACCAAAAGGGAAATTTGATTAATTATGTTGCATATCAGTTGAATGATTTACATTAAACTACATTTGTCTGGCAACATTCACTTCAGTTTGTGGTGCTTCAGATGTTTTCTTCTCCGATTCTAGAAATATACACACGGATGTCGGGCCTAAATGAAAGGTAAGACGAGTAACAGGTCATGACTTTGATCTCCACACCTTGTGTTTGTCCAAGTCCATTAATTTGCTTTGAGTGCACCATGTCTAATCGTTTGTGGACGACGCTTCTTATTAAAGTTCACTCATTGCCGACACAGGTGTTGAAGTACACACGTCTGACAGCTCCACAGAAAAGCACTGCCGATTGTGGAGGAGCCGCACACTAGACTAAAGCAGTCATGCCCAATGCCGAGGGTTGGCTAAAAGGGTGTAAAGCCCTCCAAGCACTGGGCTGTGGAGTGATGGAGCTCCATCCAGTATCAGAACCTGACCACAAATGCTGTTGTGGCAGAAGACAATCAAATTTTCAAAATCTAGTGGAAAACCTTCCTTGTACATCACTTGATGATGGTACAAGACACCTCTTTGGTGATTTGTTTCTACACAGACTGTTCATGGCTTTATTTAAGCGCCGCTCATGAAATTTGTACGGCTTTCATCAAGTATTTCCAGTTGTAAGAACTTGTATATGTTCACAGGAGAATAATTCCTATGGATCGGGTTTGGTGTAGATCCAGGCATATTTTAATGGACGCTCTGTTTAACCAGCGGGAGAACCGCTCTCTCGCCTTTCTCTGGTTTTAAACCAGCACTGAAGAACCCATCCAGAACCAAGTGGAGGCTAACGCTAATGCTAATACACACACATACGCTATAGAAACCCAAAACCAGTTATTTTACACCAGTAGACCAACAACAGATATCAGTCCAGAGTGTGTACCTCTATACACACACACAGGAACTGATTAGACTGCAGTGTTGTAAAGGAGCTGGGAGTTGATTGGTCAGGGAGGAGAGTCAGACTGGAGTATAAGATATTAAACACTATATACAGTGATTTTAAGACGAAATCAATCACTCCAGATTCATCAGCAGCTCATCTGATCTAAACTGTGAGGCTGGATTATTTATACAAACAAAGATCTGATTGGTCTTTACTGATACTCAGCATTAAGAGACCAGAACATCCCTATTTGAGAGGTTTTCTGATATGCAGATATTCAAAACTACATATCATCTACAGCGTCTAGACTGTCCATAATATTCACACAACACTGATTATGTTTCTGACTGGACCGTTACATGGGTATCTGCAGGGGGACTAAACCCAAATACCTCCTGTCATTTCAAATTATGCAAGAAGCAAACAGCCAAGTGGTCTTCTTCAGCTGAATACTTCAGATTCTTGTGTTGGAATGTGGCCGGTTGGTGTTTCTGGCAAGTGACGGATGGTCGATTTGGTCGCAAACACTGCTGTTATGTTGGATCCGTACTTGACCTTATAAACGATGAACTCTTTAATTGTAGCATGCGACGCTTTGCCCACATATGGCATCAACTCCAACATAAAGACTTTAGAAAGTTATCATTCCCACATGAGTTTCTGGAGTCCGGCATTTCAGCGAGATTCCTTTTTATAATTATAACCCCATATCCACCAGGAACGACATCTATCTTCTGAAAGCCCATCAGACGGGAAAATTACGCACACTCTGTATCACCAGAATGTGTGTGCAACTGTGCACTGAAGAGAGAGGTCAAATTCCACTGAACGCCGTGTTAGTTATGGCTGGCTTAGCGTATTTTAGGAATGCGGTATGTGCTCGCTCATCAAATCATCCTTTCCTGGAAAGACTTTTCATATAGAACATAGATCATGGGATGACAACAAGGCCTGCGCTACTCGAATGCACCCAGGGTCTTCTGTTTTCAACCGACAGGACTTTGTCCCTTCACCTCAAACACAAGCGATCAGCGAACACATGCTTGGTGCCGGACGTTTGCTTCCTGAAGGCATGACGGCCGCTAATGGAATCTCATACCTGGACTTGGACGATAACCATGGACAGAAGACCTCTACACTTTTGTCCGTGTTACAAAATACTGTGTTACTGTGTGTTACAGAGAATTCAACCCTTCCTCTCTAGAGAGTCGCCCAGGTGCTTGTTCAGTCTCTCGTCACTTCAAGACTTGACTACTGCAACTCTCTTCTGGCTGGTCTCCCTCTGCGCACCATCAGGCCCCTGCAACTCAACCAGAATGCAGCGGCACGGGTCGTCTTCAACGTCCCTAAATTCAGCCATGTCTCTCCACTGCTGCGTTCTCTCTTCACTGGCTTCCTGTAGCTGCTGCCCGCATCAGATTCAGAACCCTGACTCTGGCCTACAAAGCCAAGAAAGGACCAGCCTCTCCGTGCTTGATGGCAATGGTCAAAAGCCGATCCGCACCAAGAGCCCTTCCAGCTTCGAGTACGGCTCGGCTCGACCCGCCATCCCTCAAAATCCGCGGAAGACAAGCGTCCAGCTTTTTTCTGTCCTGCACCAAAGTGGTGGAACGAACTTCCCCTGGGTGTCCGAACAGCAGAGTCCAACGCTCGCTGTCTTCAAACCCAAACTGAAGACCCTCCTCTTCTGAGAATACTTGGGCGAATAGCAGAGTGGTCTCCTTACTGACTAGTGTTTAGTAGAGTCTAAACTTAGGTAGAGGTTTTTCTTGGGTAAATAGCAAAGCACTCTGGATAAGAGCATCTGCTAAATGCCTTAAATGTAAATGTATGTTTGAGACAAATGTGTGACGATTCAGTGATGCACTTTAGCACAATGCTAAGTGGTGGGCTGTAAGTTCTCCAGTACTTATTAGCTACATTAGCCTCCTGACTATGTGGTCTAAAGTATGTTACAGTGCTTCTAATTAGAGGGTTTGTCTTTTATATTTTTAGCCACATCTATTGCTAACAGTGCAAGCAACCAACCACTGGTTGAGGAATGGGCTATACTGAAGAGTAGAACCTCAGTTCTAGATAAGAGACCACGCAGTACAGTAACTTCCAAGGAATTGCGTGGGTTGTAGCAGCAGTTTGGACAAGGCTCCTCCTTAGTTTCTTTTCTTACAGCAGGACAATAAAGCAGGGAGTTTGGTGTGGAAGAACTTGCCTACACAGAGTACTGACCTCAACCTCATCCAACACCTTTGGGTTGAACTGGAATGCCGGCAGCAAGCCAGGCCTTATCGCCTGACATCAGTGCCAGACTGCGCTAATGCTCCTGTGGCTGAATGAAAGTGAATCCCTGAAACCACGTTCCAAAATGTAGTGTAAAGCCTTCCCAGAAGAATGGAGGGGGTGGGGAGGCAAACCCCATAATAAACTAACGAAAAAAGTGATGTTTCCAAACAATCCAAACAAAGATGTTTGCAATAAAGACAAAGAAAACAATTATATGTTAAATATTTATTAAACAAACAAAGCTGCAGGAAATTTGGTCCGCTGATAAAAAGGATTTTCTGATTTGTGAGAACATCAAAAAGCAACTCATCCAACAAAGAGAAACTCATGATGCATGACATATTGCATAACAGAACAATATTTCTATGCACTGGACAAAAAAAACAAAAAAAAAAACAAACAAATTTCTCTCTCAATCCCAGGCTCTGTGCAAAAGAAACAGCCCCCGCTACATGTAGCTGTTTAATAAACAAAAGGACCCTTGTACATCAACCACAATCAACAACCTTAACAAGTATCGACTGCCAGCTGTTTCTAAACATCTACTGCTGTTATATATGAAGGACTGTCTAGGACCACCTAAAAAAAAACTAATAGGTAACATGATAAAAGCCTTTTAGCCATTTAGACTACAACAAAATAAAAGCGGCGTGATGAAACATTCAGCTATAAAACACAAAAATGAAGGTAGAACAAACAAACATTGATATATTTAGATTTATATATAAGTACCAAATGCAGCAGTTTTTCTGGAGACCAGGCTTGTCCACCTATTTCATGTGCTGGTTGCTTATTACATGGCCTTACGGCCTTTGAGGATGACCAAATGATTATTGGGGTTTTCTGTGGATGTTGGCTTGCATTCGGTTAGACAGGCACGAAAATAAAAAGCTCAGGACAAAAGAGCCTAATTGCACAGCATGCGAGACCGAGGCATACTGACGACGGGACGCGGCTTGATGAGTTCTCCCTAAAAAAGCTTAAAAAGACTAAAAATTTGTTTTGTTGTTTTTGTTTTTATTGTGAATCATCTTTAGACGCGCAGTTTAATGGTTTAATCCAAGACTAGGCTTATAGTTCAGTGAAAAATGTGATTCACACAATTTCCCTCTTATCCCAAACGCTGATGGAGACCAACTTCCAATGTTTAGCTACACTGAGTGCGTAGCTCCAGTGGAGGCGGACTTTGGCCTCCAACGAGTCTCAGCTGATGGTTTGGAGAAGAGAAAAACATGTTGCTTTTATTTTTTCCCCAGAACTAATCCTATAATAAACCATGTCCGGAAACCTCAGAATGTCTTCCTGTGCTTTGGACAGCAGGAAAATGGAAAAATGGCGAGCCCTTCTCATCAATGTTTGGTTTTAGTGTTTGGACCAGTGTTAGAGCAACGATCAGTCTTCGTCCTCGTCATCGTAGTGGCGATTCCTTCGGATCTGTTCCTCCACCGACTCGTCACCCTGGTCTTCCTCGCCTTCCCAGAATCCCACGTCCTGAGAGGATTTCTGTCGCTCCATTTCGGATCCGGAGCCTGGCTCCGATTCGCTGAGGGGCGAGGATGGAGGCGTGATATCCAGTGAAGTGCTCTGGCATGTTAAGGAGGCGGGCTCCTCCTCTTCCTGTCGGCCATCTTTCTCTTCTCCTTCCATATTTTCCTCAACGTCTCGGCCGTTCTCCTCGTCCTGTTGGGCTTCCGCTTCCTCCTCCTCTTCCTCTTCCTCCTCCTCTTGCTGAGTGGGACTGGCCATCATTGGGTCTTCAGTACTCAGAGGCGTGTCCGCAGTCACTTGAACGGGGGACATGTCTTCCTCAGAAAAGTCCTCTTTGTCCACCAGCTGGGGTTGAACAGGGTGTGTCTCACAGGGCTGAATGACCGGTGCGGAGTTGGTGACTGAGAATGGCCGGCTACGCTCTTTGAGGGAGGAGCTCCTGTGGATGCTGGACAGCTCTGCTCTCTCCGGGCTGACTGGGGAGGAGTCGCCCTCTGGTGGCCACTTGGGGCGAATGGGACGCACGCCACCCTCAACAGATGCCTTAAGCGAATCTCCCTCACCTTCATCCGTCCTAGGAGGCCAAGAAATCTTCAGCCGGCCGGTTTCCACTGGCTTCTCCGCCCGCTCGGATGCGGACTGAGCTCGGGTCTCTAAAGTCGCAGCAAGGACGTTGACTTTTTCCAGGGGAGACTCCTCCACTGTGGGACTGGTAGTGCTGTCCTTTGGGACATCCTTCACCTGCTCCTCCAGGTCATCTCCTCGAGCCTCCCATAGCTCCTTATGAGGTCTGTGGCCGAAACCCTCATCGTAGTTGCCTTTGGCTTTAAAGAGCTGGCAGAAGTGGGGCTTGCAGTAGACATTGCTGTGTAGAGAGGCGTAGCTCCCCAGGCTGATCGAAAGAAGGCCAGAATGACAGAAGAAATGAGTCACACATCAGAGACCAAGACTGACCTCAACCAGACAACGGTGACCTGATCTCGGAGCTTAGATTATAAAATCTGCCGGTCCACTCACCTCAGCTTGGTGTTGCAGTGGGCACAGCGGAAGCAGGTACTGTGGTAGACTTGCTGATTGGCTACTAGTCGCTCCAAGGGGTAAACAGTCTTCAGGCACATCACACAGCTCTCTCGCACAGGAAGGCGGAACTTCTGAACACACACAAGTACATAAATACATTTCTACACCAGAGAAAGATCAAATTTATTTATTTATTTATATTTATTGGTGGTTACAATCAAGCTAAGAAATTAAGGATCACCTTAAAAGCTTTACTTGGACCTTGGTCAGAAACTGGAGTAGTTGCAGTGGGGCCTGGTGGGAGAGAAAAGACCATTGAGCAATACTAAACTGAGGACACTAGAGGGAGCCAGTGGAAACAGTGGTATCTTCCAATAACCTCCTAAAACCGCAGGCTTAACCAGTCCAATTTCATCACTATTCAGTTATTAATCTTACGATATTATTTATTATTTGTTTGTGAAATATTTAAATAATTAATTAAATAATTTATTATTATTAACTGCTTTATCGTTTCTTAGCTCAAACATATCGGCCTCTACTACTGTGGAACATTGCTGTGAAGATTTGATTGCATTCAGCGACAAGAGTGTTAATGACATCAGGACGTTTGGCCACTTTATCATCCTCAACCCACTCCAAAAGGTTTTGGAGCGAGCACCATCCATCATTCCAGAGAACACTGCAGTTCCACTGCTCCACAGTTCAATGCCAGGGGGCTTTATACCCCTATAGCTCCCATCTGCTCCAGGGAGTCCTATTATATTGGCAATACTTCTCTACAGGGACTAGAAAAAGCTGTGCAAGTGTGTGTGTGCATTTGCACATCTGTTTCAGCAGTGGGTGCAACTTAAAGTAGCTGGAGGAATTCATTATAAGGGGTGTCCACAAACATTTGGACATCTAGTGTATCTACAGGTTCCGCAAGACATCCCCTGAAATACTGTAGTGCAATGCTGAGGAATGAGCACTGCATTGGGTCTTACCATTGCTGTCTGTAGATGAACCTTTTCTGCTGTTGGGTTCAGAGGTCGAGATCTGCTGAACAGAGAAAGCAAAGCTTAGCAACAGTGCCCCCTACAGGCAGGCCTATTCACACATGAGCTGCACAAGGCCGGTCAGGAACATACCACATCTTGGGTGGCCGGAGGGACATTCTCCTTCTGTTTGACACTGGAGCTGCACACCTCCATGTCCAGTTCACTCTGCTCGTGAGGAGAAACAGGAGAATCTGAGTTTTGTTCAATCGGGAGAATGATGCTACTAAGCGAAGCGAGTCCCTAAAAAGATGCAGAGCAGTAAAATCTACAGTCACCATCATCAGCTACAGGCCATAGCTGTTCTGTAAATAACACTGTAAATAACACTGTATAGAAATGTCCTCGTGAAGTCTATGTACATATGTCCAGTATGTAAATACTAGAGAGTCACTAACAGCCCGAAACAAATTCCTAGTGTGTGTGAGAACATACTTGGCCGATGAATCTGATTCTGATTCTGATTCTGAATCACATTTGAGTGCTTGGTCAGAAGACTGGCCTTCCTGGCGTTAACGGATGTAGGATCTATTGTAGGCCTGTCCATCAGTGGACAGGTATAAGTCCAGGACCAGCTCTGACCAGAGATTACTTGGTTATTGAGTCATTTTCAGCACAGCAGTGGCTGTGGCACTGTATTGGCATGGTAGAGGCCCTGTGTGCGGCACTGGAGTGTGATTACAGAGGGTGAAGAACAGAGCCTTGAAATTCACAGACTAGCTCCTGGTCATGGAAAGCACTTGGAAAATTGCTAAAAGAGACAATTGCTAAATATATATATATATATATATATATATATATATATATATATATATATATATATATATATATATATATATATAAATAAAGTGCCTGGAAATATTAGTGTGAGGTCTTGGAAAAGTGTAATGTAAGGCCACAGATTAAGCCACAGAAATTGCATATTTTAGCTGCCAAAACGCATCTGTTATTCCTGAGCAAATATTCCAAACCCAGTGAGGGATGGTTAAAATCGTAGTCACTATCTAGACCCTTTTCACCAGCACAGTCAGTCTACTTATATGTATTAATTTTACTGTCTGTAACTATCTTCCACCTGGGACGATCTCACTCAGGGTGGAAGCTCTTGCGTAAATGAAACATGGCCAGCATAATTCAGACCAGATTTGGGGATTTCTTTTCTTAAATCTTCTTGGAGATTGTTTTCATACAATCCTTCGAACTGAACTGGGGTACTCTGTGGTTTTAAACTCCACCATCCTTTTGCTAGGAATGAATCTACACAGCCACTGCTCTCTAAGACTGAGTCAGCCTCTACAGCTCCTTTTCTAGGAGGAGTCCATTTCAGTCAGGGATGGTGATGGGTGCAGAAGATCTGATGTCTGTAGATGTTCATTCTAATATGATCTTCTGTCAACAGCAGCTGTCTGGTATGGACGTCCTGAAGAGGACGTCTAAGTTCAGCCATGTCTCTCCACTGCTGCGTTCTCTCTTCACTGGCTTCCTGTAGCTGCTGCCCGCATCAGATTCGAAGCCCTGGCGCTGGCCTACAAAGCCAAGAACGGACCAGCCAGCCCCTTCGTACTTGGTGGCAATGGTCAAAAGCCGATCCGCACCAAGAGCCCTTCCAGCTTCGAGTACGGCTCGGCTCGACCCGCCATCCCTCAAAATCCACGGAAGACAAGCGTCCAGGCTTTTTTCTGTCCTGCACCAAAGTGGTGGAACGAGCTTCCTCTGGGTGTCCAACACTCACGGTCTTCAAACCCAGACTGAAGACCCACCTCTTCTGAGAGTACTTGGGCGAATAGCAGAGTGGTTTCCGTACTGACTTGTGTTTAGTAGAGTCTAAACTTAGAGGATCTTTGAATTTTAGCCTTTTCAAACTAGCTGAGGTTTTTCTTGAGTAAATAGCAAAGCACTCTGGAGAAGAGCGTCTGCTAAATGCCTTAAATGTAAATGTAAATGTCTTGGAAAATGATGTCCTGAACAGAGTGGGAACCTTGAAAATGAAAAGTGAGACACTTACAGGAGTGGAGCAAGGGGTGTCTTGTTTAGACACTGCTGCCTGATAAAGGGCCATTCTGTCCCTGAGTGGAGTGTTCTCCACCGTCGGGTCTCCACCAAACACTCCTGAGAGAGGGAGAGAAAGAAAGAGCAAGTCAGAGCAGTTGCAGAGACACTGAAAGAGGCAAGAGGTCAAGTTAAGAATGAAAAACAGGCATTTCCAAGTACTAGATGACGTAAAGCCTGCCATCAGCACTTTCCGACACTCTCTTGAACTCTCTGGCTGACCGCCACTCTGGCCGAGAGGAAACGCGTAACTCAAGACCTCAAGACCTCCCCCGTTATGTGCCTGCTGAAGTTCAGAACATGGCGCTTTGGGATGTTTTGCTGTACCTTTGTCTCCAAGTTCCATTTTCTCCGGACCACTTCCTTCTGTTTTCATTTGCTCCCCAGAAACCTGCACAGACAAAGCAGAACAAGCTCAGCATGCTTTACCAGAGGCCGAGTGGTCGAGTGGAGTCGTGGAGACGACAGAGCCTGTAAAGTTATGAGTTAGTTAAGTGGAGGAATCACTATTGGAAAACCTCTGTCATCTAAGAGTGGCTTCACGCTCCACGCGAGAGAAAAGGCAGTTGCATGAGCCGGTAAATAGGCCCTCAGCGTGATGCCGGATGCTAGGGCCACTCTGTGACGTTAAAGAAGCGGCCGTCTTGCCAGCCTCTTCTGCTTGTTGTTTTTTTTTTTCTTCCTCCTGCCTTTAATAATCCACTAATGAGCTCAGAGCGACGGAAGCGCGGGCAGACACCACCGTCTGGCCACACGCACCATGGCCCCTGCCAGAGCCACCAGCAATCCCGCTAAACCCCAGTCTGCCCCTACAGCTGGGCCTGCTGCGAGGACAGCAGACAGGGACCGCGGAGGTCGACACAGCTGCAGAAACCACAGGATTAGTCTGCTCTCTTTGGTTTGGCGTAGAGGCGGAGCAATAGGCCAATATGTTATTATCATAAGTCAGATTACGCTGCATCAGAAAAGTGTCTCTACAACACTAAACAAATGCCTGCATCGTAAAAAGGCAGATTAGGACCAATTATGAAGAGCCTGCAAACATCAGCCAGCGTTTAGTAACTGTGTAAACTACAAAATAACCAACAGCTGATTACAGCTTTGCTTTTTTGTTGATTTTCTTTATATTTCCTCCCAATTTGGTACAGTCTATTAACCCACCCGTTCACACCCCCCACCCCCCCAGCACTCTCAATGCTCTAGGAGGGTCCTTATTACCCACCCAGAGGGGTACTCCAGGATCACTTTTTGAGGTCACTCACACTGAATGCTATACGGTCAGACAACAAGTGTGTAAAACGTCCTTCATGTTTTACCAGATTAATGTAGATGTCCACCCCACTAAGAGGTCATGTTGAATCCAAGCCATGGTCCAGTAGAACTGGCCGGCTTCTCATCAGAATGGATGGCTGCCAGGTTTACCCCTCATGCTTTGCCAAGAGAGACCATTAGCCAGCTTTCTCATAAGGCCATGAATTCAGAATCTATAAACTATAAACACTAACATATACACACTGACCGGCCACTTCATTAAAACCACCTCCTTGTTTCTGCACTTACATCCATACATAGATTAGCTTCACTTCCCAAATAGGGGCACTGTATAGTTCTGTAATTCCACACTGTAGTCCATCCGTTTCTCTCCATACTTTGTTATTAGCCCTGCTTTCCTCCTGTTCTTTAATGCTCAAGACCCCACAGGACTGACCACCACAGAGCAGGTGTTTTTCTGGTGGTGGGTCATTCTCAGCACTGCAGTGACCCTAACTGAGATGGTGGTGGCTTGTCAGCATCACTGCTGGGCTGAGAACAGTCCACCAACCAGAAATATCCAGCCAACAGCATCCTGTGACCATTGATGAAGGACTACAGGATGACCAACACAAACTGTGCAGCAACAGATACAGAGCCTCTGTCTCTGATTTTACATCTGCGAGGTGGGCCAACTGAGTAGAGTGGACAGTGAGTGGACACAGTGTTTTAACCACCATGTCAGTCAGTGTTACTGCAGTGCTGAGAATGACCCACCACCCAAATACTACCTGCTCTGTGGTGGTCAGTCCTACATGGTCCTGAGCATTGAAGAACAGAAGGCTAACAAAGCATGGGAAGTGTTTACACTGGAAATGAAGATACAGATTCAACTATTTTAACTAAAATGTGCCCATTTCCAGAACTTCACACCTCTTTACACATAATAACAGTACAAGACAACAGCCCGTGCTATTTCACACTACAACAGAAGACAAATAGCCCTCACAGATGCTTACTGGCAGTGAACTGGTTCAAGTTGACAATGCATCAATCCAAAATCCCAAAGCTGACAACATCCTATAAAGGCCCAAGTCTCAATGCTGGAAACTGAACAGCCAGCTGGTCAGTAAGCTGCAGGACAACAGACATAACCGCTCGAACAACCCGCACTCACTGGCAACTGGCAGCTTACTGGTTTGAGTCCACCAAGCCATAAAACAGCCTCACCTGACTTCAGACAAGCACTGCTCAAGTGGCCCAAGTCTCAAGCAGGTCTTACCCAGCCAAAGCTCCCTGCGAGAGCTCTAATTACGTCTTACCTATTAAAGGAGGCTTCAATCCAGCGTGAGTCTGATTCCTGGAGCCGGGCAGAGCAGAGTGTGTGTGTGTGTGTGTGTCTGTCCAAGCCTGACCGAACTCACAGCCTCAGATTAGAGATGGGGAGCTTGTCTGTGTTTTGTTGGCAGTAGGGTGGAAAGGGGGTTGGGATGGGCCCCAAGCAGCTGGTGCAGCCTTTAACTACAGGGAGGAGGAGGGTGGAGGAGGAGGAGGTGGGGGAAAGAGGGGGGGGGGGTTAAAACTGTCTTGTTCCAGCACTCGGTGGATTAGCCATCAGTTGGAGAGGCAGGCAGCCGGGCCTGCGGTTACAGTCTCCAGACTGAGCAGTGACACCGGGGGGAGCAGGAGGCAAATGCGGCACAAAGGCCCCAAGGGGGGGCGGGCTGGGGGTGGGGGGCAGCACAGACAAAGACCTCTTACACTAATCCATCATACAAAAGAAGCAGAGCATCTGAGAGCGGCCTGCCATGACTGCATCCAAAGAGGGAGCAGAAGAGCAGAGTACCACCTTCAGCTCTGTGCTCCATCAAAGTACAGAGAGATTCAAATCACTTAATGCTGAAAGAAGCAGCTCACACCGGGGGGCTGCCGCTCACGCTCTGCGCTGAGGCAACAAAGCGAACTGGAAAATGCTAAACTCTGTAAAAATGTCCAAATGAAAGGCTGGTAAACTGTAAATACAGTCTCCTCAAACCCACGCAGTGTAATCTGCTGAATGACTGACTATTCTAGCTACCTGAACTCCTGCTTTGTCATCAGCATAAAACATGCGAATCATCAAAGATCCAACAAAGAAGCAAATCACTGCAGAGCAATTACAGCCATTCGAGCCTACTGCCTCTCAAGAAAGAGCATATGGCTGAAATCTAATCAGAAGCACACCCACCCTCATAATGACCACCCTTTTCAGCAGCACCCAGCTCTGATGTTTACTTCTGAGAGCAAGCCATTAGACCACCATCTATCACTCCAGCAGAAACATGAGCATACAGAGAGAGAGAGAGAGAGAGAGAGAGAGAGAGAGAGACAGAGACAGAGAGAGAGACAAAGAGAGAGAGAGAGGGGAGAAAGGAAAGGAAAGGTAGTGTATGAAATTTACAACTTTAGTTTTGCACTGGAGGTACGAGGACACTGGAGCTAGCAAGCTATGGATGTTTGTATCAGGCTAGTTGGCATAATACGTAAACTGCATCAGTAATTGTTAGGGGGTCTCAACTACACTTGCTTATGTGGTTTTGGATACTGTATGGAAAAAAATAGCTGAAATAGCTAAAAAAACAAAACACATAATAATAATAATAATAATAATAATAATAATAATAATAATAATAATAAAAAAGTTGTAGCAGGCATCTTAAATGGGCCATAGAATGGAAAACTGTATATATGGCAGCATTATTTTCAATTAAATTTACACACCCAAACATTTACATAAACCCCACCCACTAGCAAAAGCCCTTCTAGCCCTAGTCAGAGCTGCAACACTAAAACTCCCCCCACTTGATATCACACTCCCCCAAATCACATGTAATGTTCCCAGCACTGGGAGGGTGAGGACTTACACATGCACGACCAGCCACTGCCTAACCACCCGGACACAACAAGGAGGATTGTGCTCCCTCTGGCTTCAGCTGCTGATGGTAAAAGTGAGAGGACAGCTGCACTACCCTTTAAGACTCAATCATTACAAAACAATAATGATAACAGGGCTAGGCTATGCAGCTATGGGCCATCTTGGTGATGTAAACAAGCCAATAAAAACAAAGTTTGGCTTTTCAGTCCACAATAATAATAATAATAATGATGATGATGATGATGATAAAAACAACAGGGTGGCTAGTAAAACTAATAGGCTGATCTTTTTCACCCCAACCCGTCACACACTTATAATTTATACATCAAATAAATGCATTGAATGGCATCTTCATAAAGCCTTTTGTTTATACCATTTTTGTAAATAACAGCGTCATACAGTGTCAGAAACCATCAGCAGCTCAACAGCTTGAGTTTTCTGCACAGTACCAGCCATTAGCTACACTAATCTCGTAGCTTAATCGCAGAAAACTAAAGAAACAAACTTTGAATTACTCCATTAATTCAAGCTGCTCAGCCCCTCAGCCTCATGACCTTCCCTCCAGCTTGTGCAGCAGAAGCCGGGCTTTGACAAAAGCCGAGCTGAGCCAGCCCTGCACTGGTCATGTGGAGCCTGAGCTCATGACATCACCCCAGGGAGCAGTGCGGTGTGCGACTAGGCGTAGGATGACCCTGACCTCCAGTCAGGTGATGAGCAGGGGCGCTGAGGCCATGCAAGGGCAGGAGGGATGCCTTGTCAGGCTTTAATAGCAGATTTAGGAATGTGTTCTCAGTGCCTCCATATGGAGGAGATCAAGACCATGTCCTGACCTTTCAGAGGCAGCAGGCTGGGGTGGGGTGGGGCGGGGTGGAGTCTTGGGGGATATGCGAGCATGAGGAGAGCGAATACAAAGAGAACACATGCTCATATACAGATGGAAAGAACATATTAAGATTCAAAAGCTCAGAACACCATCCCCCAGTACCAATGAAATCAAAACCAGCCCACAATGAGGGTACACCGCCCCTGAACGTTTGCACTGAAACAAAGCAAAGTTCAAGGCAACTCTTTATTTTTGCTGAATAGAAAAATGTTTTGAATGCTTTGAATGAAGATATCATCATACTGGATCATGTGATGACATATGACAGGGGTGAGGAACTGAGGATCCGGCACAGTTTTGGAGTTAGGAGTGCATGAATATGGCCTTCCCTGACGACTGGAGTCATTTGGGGAAGGGCTCAGTATCGCTGGTTTGCTTTCACACCCAAGAATACCATACAAACATGACCTGGACTGAGCTGTGCAATTTTGCAAAACAGTAGGAACTAGGCTCATCCGTTTAGTACTTTTTATTATTTGCCTTGGATGTAAACAGTCATACAGCGAAGAATAGGGCTTTCTGAGGTCATGGCCTTTCACCGTGCAGGAATACCTGATAACAAGGAGCTGTTGTCGTAGGAGAAGGTTTTTTTTAGCCATGCAGGTGATAAGTGAAAGCAGTCATGTGACAAAATGAACCAATCACACAACCCCGCCCGAAGCAAGCCCCAGATCACCGATTTCAGGAGGACCAGAGGTCAGTACCGTTTCTGCATTTGAAAACAGTGCTCCTAGGCCTGGAAAAAAAAAAAAAACACCCAGAACTCTTAACCCAGAGTTCTTCCTAGACCCTTTTCAGTATGTGGAGGTTCTTTAAACTTCCAAAAGGTTCTTCACACTCAAAACAACTGATTGGAAAACAAGGTTCTATCCATTGAAAGATTCTTAGGGAACCAAAAGTGGTTCTTCTATGGCATCGCACCAAAAATATTGGCACCTTCATTTTTACTATAGTTCACTGGGTGATGATCGGCTGCCTCAAGTGCCTGTAATTGGTCTGAAACCACCCCAAAAGTGTTTTCACACTGCAAACAAACTGAACTGTGATTCAGTTCGATCCAGACTGAGACCACTCTATTTGGTCAACATCCCACCAATTAGCCCTGGACCTAAACCTCGGGTTCCTCTTAATAAATGATGATATATTGTGAGACCTTTAGACCTGGTCTGTTCTCAAAATAAAGGTGCCCCCAAAAGAATTCTGACAGATGCCATAAAACAGGGTGGGGATGGGTGAGAATCCGGCACATATTGAGGGTTTCCCTGTTTTTGAAGCCTGAAGACGCCTACTGTTCAACAGTGCGGTATGTTTTGCCTGTTGTTACTGAATTTAATTATTATACAAATCTAATATTCACCCCGCCTCCCCAAATCCATATTCTCTCCTTTGCTCCTTTACACCCTCGTAAATCCGCTCTCCCGATCTCCGCCTCTCTTTTCTCATTTCCACATGAGGAACTGCACCCCATGGAAGACAGAGCGCCATTGTCTCTGGTTATAACCCTTTTTATTTTGAACACACAACCTTTTGAGAGTCAGCGGCAATGAGATTAAAGAATGCTGGGACTGTGGATGAAATGAAGATTACACATAAAAGTTCAGTGCTTCTTTCCCACACAGGCTGGTAGGACATGAACTAGGCTTGAGGTTCCAGTGTAAGCCAGCATTGTGAAAAGTTCCACGTTTGATGTTAAGCAAGGTCTTAAGGCTAACAACATACAGAAAAATGGACCCGGTAGACCTCCAGCACTATCCCACCAAATAACCAGCACTTACACGTTCATCTTTAAAGGGGCTGTATACGATTCCAAGCCAATACACTTTGCTAAATTCAACAGAGTGTCAGGACAGTGAATCTGGCACATGCTATGTGCTGAACTACATGCACTGTCAAGGAGAGATGGCTCAGAAACAGCCGAAAAAGAAAAGACCTGACGACCAAAAGCTAAAAGTTCTTAGATCAGGCGAGGGTGAAGACATATGTAAACACTGGTGAGGCAGCAAAGAGACTCAAAATGTTGAAAGGCATGAAAGGGGATGAGGATGGTGCTCTATTACTGCTCAATATAATTGAGTAACATTGACTAATTTTTGCTTAAAGTTTCAGAGCAATGGCATTATCAATAGTATTGTTTTGTTCCCAATGACTGTGAATGGTTAAACAACTGGTTTGCTTAGCTGCAGCAATTGAAGCAATGGTTAGCTAACAATAGCTAACCTACCTAAAGCTAATTACCAGACATGGAGTTCTTCGCACTAACGTTATTTCATGGTATTTGATCGTACAATATTTCCGAAGGGTTTTATGGCCACAAAGCTCTGGGGCCGGAAGCCTCTGAAGGAAAACAACAAGGATGGGTGGGTTTGTGAGAGAGGAGAACATAAAGCTCTACCTACCTACATAAATAAATATCTGACAAACCCAAAAGGTGTGTGTGTCCATCTTTCCATTGTGAGAAGATTACCAAACACTGGGGGTCTGAAAGGATGTGGAACTGGCTAAGTAAGTAAGTGATCTTACTGAAAATGTACAAACCCAGCAAAGCATCTATTGGAGTTTTCAGAACAATGGACTGACCACCCAATTATGACTAAAAATGTTTGGCATGGACCTGGATGGTGAGAAAATGCTCCAAGGCCTAAAACCTATGTATTGTCACAGCTGACCACTATGGTGAAGAAAAGGCAAAGCTCGTCTTCCCATGACCAGGTAGCTACAAGGACTCACCTTGTTCTCGAACATCATTTTGAGGCTGCTGAGAGGAACGTTGGGTTTCTCAATTGTGGTGCTGGTCACTTCCGACGCCTCTAGGCTCTCCGCATCTCGCTGCACCCAGTTCTCCATAACTGCTTTCCTGGGGCTCTGAAGGTGCTCTTGACTAACCTGGCCGTCTAGGAAATCGTCTGGCTTTGTGTTGGAGGATATGCCACCAGCTTTTGATGGGGTGTGTTTGTCTGCAAAGCCTGCAGATGTTCTCCGAGCGTCTGTGGGCGGGTCTCGGGTTTGGTCCTGGATTCGGGGTTGCGGTGCTGAAGAACTGGGGGAGAGAGGCTGCTGGACCTCCCACCGCTTCTTCAGAGCGCTGAGATTGCCGGTGCGCAGGGCAGGGTCTGAACTCTCCACAGGCTGGAATAGAAAAAGATTCATTATCAGCAAGGTAGCTTTTAGGACAGGAGATAATTTGGTGGGCAAATTTTCTCCAAAATGTTTATAGTAGAAGGGAAATGTTAACAATTCTGTCCCAATTTAGTCATTTCCAATTCCCACCCATTCGCTAGGACTCCCCAGATCATATGACGCAGGGAGGGTGAATGCCGGCATGTGATTCCTCATTGTCACATGAAGCCAGCTGACCTTGTCTTCTTGAACTTCTTGAACGAGCTTGGAGGGGAACGCTAACTGCTAATTTTGTTATGACAGCTAACAGCCAACAGGGGGGTTGGGGTGGGAGTGGCAGGGCCATCCGAGTGATGCTCGTTGGGACTCCTGGTTATGTATGGCTGTGGCATCACCAGGGATCGAACTTATGATCTCCCAACGATAGTGGCTGCACCACTCAGCAGCTCACAATAGTCTTACACTTGATGTTCGTCATATTTGTACATTACTTTGTACATTTTACAACAATTTACGCTAGTTTAGGTGTTGTAACACAAGTTAATTAACTGCAATTTGGAGGCTTATTGTAACAAAGACAAAACAACACAATACATCTACACTCTTATTTGGCAGATCTTTAAACTCAGTGTCAGACAAGAAACCTTCCTTCCAGAGAACGGAAAACAGCTCTAACATGCTTTAACATGCTCTAAAATCCGCCCTCAGCATTAAGGGAATCAATAGCATATGACAGAAGCACATTGTTAGTCTGCTGGGTAAATAAAGACAGTAAAAGAAGAAAACCTGGTGAATTGAGCAGCTCCCTCAGACCTTGCAGGTGGAAGAGAAAGAAAGCTGTCCCAGATGTGAGCTGTTAGGAACTATCAGCCCACCCCTGTAATGACACAGGGGGAAAAAGGGGAGTGGTGAGGAAAGGGAGGGGGGAACAGATACACAGGACGAGAGGAAAAGACAGAGGCAGTGAAAAGCAGAGAAAACCCAAGATATGAAGAGTGAAAGTTTACAGAAGCCACTGAAGAAGCTCTCTCTTTAATGTGAGCAGTTTGAAAAGTATTCGGTCATTACTTGCTAGGAGTGTAAGCCATGTACACGTCAAATAAGCTCTTGTTGATTGACAGTAAATATAAAATCTATAAGGTCTTTGACAATTTTATTGTATACAATAAGAAAACCCTGCTGATTTAGATCAATTAAGAGCCTAAATCCAGCCAGGCCAGTCAGGCAAAGAACGAGGCCACGTTATTGCCAATCAATGATCAGTGTCATTATGTACAAATCAAAGAAATAAGGTTTGAGGAGTGTCCTATCCTGTCCAGCATCCATCCTTTTACTTGTCTGCCACAAATTTCTTTACTTCACCAAAAAGCCAAAGAGCCTGACCCTCTGCAAAGAGCCTGAAAATGGTAAACTGTGGGTCAGATGACCGGCTCTTTGGCTTTTTGGTGAAGTAAAGAAATTTGTGGCAGACAAGGAAAGGGCTAGGACACCTCTGACCAGTGGGAAGGGTCACTTGTCTACTTTGATGGATGCTGGACAAGCTGTGGGTCAGATGACCCACAGTTTACCATTTTCAGGCTCTTTGCAGAGGGTCCGGCTCTTTGGCGAAGTAAAGAAATTTGTAAAACTGTAGTTGTTAAGACGTACAAAACGTGACAAATTTTTCATGGTGCTAATTTGGCGTCAGCACCCTGCCCGGGTTTGTTTTCACCCAAAAGAGGGCATGGTGGTGGTTTGGACAACAGGGAAGTGATATATGCCAGCTCTCATGGATTGGAGTTATGAGGCTTAGTAAAGAGAGAGCAGATTACTTAATATCCCACCAACTCTCACAGTATACACAATGCGTCTAAATCATCACACTTGCCTCGAACTGCACCAAATTCTTTTGATATGTTGAACTGACAAATGTAGGTCTTGAAGGTGATCAAGATGGGTTGCTACTGTTTAAGCTATGCAACATACTTGTGTTGCTGCTTTCACATTTCTTAAAAATGGCCAAATGCTCCTCCAAACACAACGCCAATGCACACCAATCATAGTTTGCCTTCAGGAGATCACAACCAAGTCATGCGCTCAGCCAGATGGAAATGCTCTAATAGACACTTCACAGTCAACAGCACAGAAGCTCAAACCCCTCAAACACCAGTGCATGAAATGCTAATATTCCATACGGAGATGCGGCCAGCTAATTTTCAGCTTCTCTCTGAGGCCAAACACAATCAAGCCTTTGGTTCCCTGCCTGGACTGGCAGAGGAGGCTCTTCTCCCTGCTAAAGAAAGAAAGTGAAGGCCTATAATAAACCGCTGAACCATACAGACCTCCACAGTTAGTCTTGTGGGAGAACTCAACATTAGTTCCATGACCTGCCACAACACATCTGACTGTTTGAGGCATGGACTCCACCACAGCAGATCCTTTATGTTCTTACAAGTTGTGAGGTGGGGTCTCAATGAACATCAGTGACCCTGCTCACAGTGTTCACTGGTTGTCCTTGCCTGAAACACTTTTGGTAAGTACTGACCACTGCAGACCAGCCTGATGTTTTGGAGGAGTTGTGATGACCCTCCAGTCGTCTAGCCATTACCATATGCATTAGTCGAAGTGTCTCAGATGCTTGTCCCTAATGCTTGTCCATTTGTCCTGCCTTTAACACCATCATCACCTTCAAGAACCGAATGCTCACTTGCTGCCCAATATGTCCACCCTTTGACCGACAGATGCCACTGTTTTTTACTTCACCTGTCACACCGGTGCTAATGTTGTGGCTGATAGGTGTACACTGCCCATGAAGAGGCCTTGAGACCTTGCCTCCTTCTGAAATTTGACTTTTTTCTATAAAAGCTTTTAAAAATGCTCTTTTTTGCCACCTGTACTTGGTGTATATTCAGCAACACTCCATGTTCCAGCTTTCCAAAGGTGGTTGAATCACCTGAAAGGTTTGAAAGCTACAGTAAAGCAAGGGGATAAAATGTGCTCCCAGGACTGTACAGTACTTTTGTCAAATGTTGCCTCAGATTGTTGTTTTACAGTTTTTTGGGGAAAAATAAACTTTTTAAACTTAAAAAAAAAGTCAAAGATTGAAAAAGTTAAAAAGAATGAATGATATTGACAATGCTTTTGCAGGACGGGGGTAAAATATTGATAGTTGCAAACCCCAACCCATTTATTAAAACCCGACTCTGAAAACGTAGCTGTTACCAAACCTGTGACGAGAAGTTTATCATGAAAGGAAGAGAACGAGGGTAAGCGTGTTCCTTCCAGCTCTTGGAAGTATTCAAGTGACCGCTGGCTGACCTTAGACGTCCATGTCCTGTCTTCCTGTCTCCCAGGCGAGCGGTAAATGAGGTCAAACCACCAGCAGGCCTAGTCATCACTATTGCACAGTAAACTGGAAACTATAATCCCGTTTTAATGATATACCCCAATATTAAAAACATCCAGTGATGATCAGATTAGTAGTATCTCCAATAATTGTGTATGTTACCAGGATATACCAGGACAACATCTCTACACAAGCCATTATCTGAACAACAAGCAGTAATACTGCTGAGAATTCACCATTTACCCATCCTGCAGTAGATGTTTTAGGAATATTTATTGATGTAGATATTCCATGATCATACCAACACCACCTGACCTCATCTGTAACCAGCTCACCCACCCTTAGGAACAACTCCCACCCTGACCGTAATGAGAGATGTGAAGCTACAGCAGCTTAAGACTCTCACAGATGCCTCCTTTCCTGCTACCTGTTCAGCTCCAGTGCTGAGTCACTGTCTGCCTCTTCTGCTCGGATGCTGCGCTCTCGTCCTTAGGCAGGTAAAGGTCCTCCTGGGCCTACATCCTTCTGCAAATTCATTTCTCCCCTTCAGCTTCACCAGCTGCGTTTAACATGACACTACAAGGCTCTGTGTCTGCTAGCACACAATGCGCAGAATAGCAGGAGCTGCTCAACTGCAGCAGACTTACCTGCAGATTAAGGAGTCTAAATAGGGATTAAGTTGACTAGCCACAAACTGCAGTGCAGAAAATAACAGGTGTGAGGCCACACAGACCTGACAGGCATGCTTCCAGAAATCTGGTCACAGATACAGATATAAACCTATTCGACTAAGTAGTCCTGTGCAAGGTCACACGTTTCTACGTTATTATTTTTGTATTGCATGATATTTTTCAGTACAGCGTTTGTGTGGCTCCATGTTCCAGAAATGGTCGGAATTGATTTTTTAATTACCATTTTTTAAACCAGCCTTTCTTCAAACGGGTTGTTTTGTTACTGTGCCTTTAAGGGTGATTAGTAAAACAATGACCTCTGTTCTGATTGGCTGTGCTGTACGCTACCTAATTCAATAGCAGTCAGAGCTGAAACACTCCTAAGAACTGCAGTGTGAGTGGGTGGAGCTAAACCATAGTGTTAGGCCGAACAGGCGGAGCTATGTAAATGAGTCGGGTCTCGTGACTGAATATGTGAGATTACTTCACTTTCACGATAGGGGAGCTCCCTGTGGCAGACTGGGGTTTTGACCAGTGCGATTCTCTGGCCAGGCGAGCACACCACTCTACACCAATAAGAGTCCTTGGGCAGAACTCCAAACTCTACATTCACAATATTTACATTGGTGCTGCATAAATTCGTGCAATCATACATTTCTGAATCATTATCAATATGACAAGTGATTTCAAACTTTTGATATTTGATATGTTTCGCTGAGACAGTCGTTGTTAGTTGTACGAAGGAACATGCTTAGCCAAGATTAGGATTAGATCAGGATTAATCTGGTTTCATTCCTGTTCTATATATATATATATATATATATATATTTTTTTTTTTTTTTTTTTTTTTTAATCACAGGCACTTACTTTTTTCTTGTCAAAGTTGATCTCTTCTGCTGCCTTCTGGTACCTGCAGAAAGGAGGTCAGATAATACATGGTTAGACTAAAATCCATAATAAATAAATAAATCTATCTATCGTCCTACACATTAGCCACAGAAAATGGATTAACCAGTGACATCAGAGGAGCACATTTCATAATATCTGTTTATTCGACTAATCAAACCATCCAGACTTCGAAGATAAGGAGAGTCAGTGGAGCTCCTTTGTAGAACAACTGGTGACCTCAGGTGGTGCAGTCTGGCAGTGCAGGAAAGAGGAAGGCGGATTCTAGTACCTTCTGATCACAACATGCCAGAGATTCAAAGATTACTAAATTATTTTTTTAAAAAGATACTAGATGTAAGTAATATGTGGGATTTAAAATATCATCCCTGTCATGCAAATACCTTATATCCCCATTTTTGCCATTTTGGCTTTTTGTTGTGTCCAAATTTCATGATGAATGGACCAATAGAAATGCTCCAAAATGACTTGGAATAAAATGAAATCTAAAAATGTCTAAAATCTAAAGACTTCCATTGAAAATGTAGACGCTGTAACAGAATGACGAATACTAATACCATAGACCAACACGACAGCAGCTAATAGGCCCAGAATTCTTGACATCGATTAAAGTACTGGCTCGTCAAAATATCTAATTTCTACAAATTCTGCCTCATCTCAACTGTGGTTCCTAAAACCGTCTCCTCAAACTATGTGTAGGTGTTGAGAAATCGACTTGCCTATGTGGTTTCTGACACTGTGTGGCATGCTGTTCTCCAGAGAACTGGAGCTTTTAATAGTTGGGTTTTAGATGGAAGTAGTCAGAATGACCCAAAATACAGGTGAAATGCAGCAGAGCAAAACATCACACTTTCATTCCCAAAGCAAGCGAAAGGGAAATGAATATCTGGATACGCTTGAGTGCAGGATGTTGCAAGAAGGGGGATTCGACATAAGGAAAATTCGAAAATGAGTCAGAAGCAGAAGGCAGCCAAACCAAGAGAGTGCATGAACGGGCATGTGCTGTGAGGCAAGGAGGCAGGTACGTACTTTGAGAAGCGCTCAGCCAGAGCCGTGCTTTTCCCCCGTGTTCCCACGATGGACAGTTCTTTAGCTGTGACGCGCAGGGACTGGGAGGCCCACTGTCTTCGGTCGAACGAGCTGACGGCCATCTCTGCTTTTGAGGCTACAAGGAAGAAAGTTAGCCAATCAGTACGGAGCTCTGCTCATGACCCCTGACACCTGTAATATCCTCACCCTGATGACCCTAATGGAGCTTCGCAAAGTATTCAACCTCTGTATCAACCCCCCACCACCACACACACACACACACACACACACACACACACACACACACACACACACACACACACACACACACACACACACACACACGATCAGGGCAGTAAGATCACACCTGAAGTGGACAGTGAGCAAGTGGGGGTTGGGTGGGTGTCTTGCTTAAGGGCACATCAACTGCCAGAGGCCTACGGGTCCCAGTATCATAGCTGTGACATCACAACCATGATGAGGTCAAATCAGGTTGTTTTCCAGCTTAGTTTCGATGCTGATTACCTCAGAATTCTTCAGCACGACCTCAAACTGTCTCAAACGTGGTCACAACTGGGTGTTCCAACAGGACAGTGACCCCAAACACACATCCTGTGGCTGGCTGTGGAATGGCCCTCGTCTGAAATATGTGGACTGTGACCTCAGGGGCACCTCAGTCGTAGATGCTGGTCCTGGAGATCATATCAGCGACCGTCCAGGCCCAAGCCCACTTTTCTAACCTTTAGGCTATAAACATGTGGTTCACAGCTGGTTTTGCAATATAGTGAAGAAACTATGCGGACAAAAGTATTGGGACACCTGCTCATCAACTGTTTCGTCCAAAATGAAGGGTACCAGCATTGAATTAAGATAAAATACAAATATGTTGGAGTAACTGTCTCTACTGACCAGGGAAGGCTTTCTACTACATTTTGGAGCATTGCTGTGGGAATTTGATTGCGTTTAGCGACTTTTGTTAGTAAGTAGGTCTGAATGTTGGATCCCAAAAGTACTGGATGGAGCACCATCCATCATTCCAGACAGCACAGTTTCACTGCTCCACAGCTCTAGCCCACGCCTGCCACAAAGCCTTAGGTCTTAGCAAATGGTATTATACTCCCCAAGTTAGCTACTACCTACTAAAATATGTGCAATGTGCTTAAAAGTCAGATCCCCACACCACAAGCGAGCCAGATTATCCTGTAGTGTGGGAAAAGGTATTAACACACATGGGATTATGTGATTTTAAAGACTGTATGATGTAAGACTGCCTAGAAAAGATGTCAAAATCCAGACAATGCTGATTAGCATCTCTATACTGCACAGCCCCAACTGCTCGGTGCAACTCAGGATAAGGAAAATAATAACATGATGGTGATGATGGTGAAATATTCACATATATTGTTCTCACGATCACTCAAAACATGCCCGGAAGGAGCATTTGAGAAAAAAAAAGGTCTGTATGAGGTCATGTCTCAACAAAGTGAGGGTAAACTTCGTGGGAAAAAAAAACTTAGGGAAGGATTTTATGGGAGCATAAATTTCTACCTCTTAGACAGGAAATGAGTCATTGGTCTGATTCGGCAGCAAACACCTGACGCTCACCTGCGCTTACATCGCACACTCTCATGAGTCCCAACCTACTTCAGATAGGAGTCAGTCGGGTGTCACTTATCCCTCAGGGCACCTGTGCCTGCTGATTGCCTGCTCATTGTGAATAAGGGTGTGTGGCGGCAGACTGGCTGAAAGCAAGTGGAAACTTGCATGAATACGTGGCCTACAGTCTGACTGACAGGTGAGATCTCTGAATCGGTAACAAGCCTGGAAAATGTTAAGGTCAGTAGAAGTGTATGAAGCTATCACGTTCAAGATCACCAGTTCAAACACATGTTAACAAGCAAACAGAGGTGCAAAGGGAGGTGTCGCCACTTTGCAAAGGTCTGAAGAAGACCCAATCGCTCAACCTCAGCCAAGAGCTTTAAGATGGTCAGGAACACCACAATAACCACCAAGGCCTGCCATGAACTGGGAGCTGCTGGAACACCACTGTACATCACCATAAACTTGGAGATGCTGCTGTCCAATAAAGAAGCTCCCGCTCCAGGAATGACACCTTTGAGCTCGACGAAAAGAAAAAGACCACTGTACCAACTGTTAAGCATAATAGTGGTCGTATCTGGGGCTGTTTTGCGGTCGGTGGAACTGGTACTTTCCACAATGAAGAATGAGGACTACCTCAGAAGTCTTCAGAATACCCTACAGAATAACTAGCCAGATGGTTAAAACTTAGACCTGACTGGGTGTTCAAACAAGACAATGTTCCCTAAAACACAGCAACAGTGGTTGTGGGATGGATAACAGGCCAACTTTAAGCTTTTAGAGTGGGCTTCCCAAAGTCCTGACCTTACAAATATGGAAGAACAATCAATTAAGGCCAGCTGGAAAACGTGACACCTTCAAAATTAGCCTGATTATCAAATATCAAAAGGATTTTTTTATTTTCAGGTCTACAAGTGTTGGTTTAAGCCTAGTGGCTTAGATACTTCAAATGGTTCTTTAAGTGGTTCCATAGTGGAGGTCTCCTTTTAAAGGTCTAAAGAACCTTCACTGGATGTAAAGCTTCTTTACACTCAAACATTAAAGCGACCAAAAGTGGTTCTTCTAAGACATCGCTCAAAGAACCACTTGAAGAGTGTAGAGAAGCGGGCCTTAGACACATCTGCAGTTCATCACATGGTGCACTCGGACAGACACTTTGGCAAGTCCTGACACAGCAGCTGACTCACACCGTCTACTCTAAGCTCGCTGCGACTCACTGTAGCTTCGTCATTTATAATCTGTCATTCAGTTACGTTTTCAGTAAATCAAAGTCCCCCAGTGTCTTTGTAAGGTCATGTTTGGGTTTTTTCTTCTCAACCACTTCCTTTCTGGGAGTCACTGTCTAAGAGTTTTAGTTAGGCCTTCTGCAGCCGTCCCATCTTAGGGCTCTGCTATCGTCTTTAGCCAAAGTCCTCAAAGACAAAAAGGCTTACGCAAGCAGTCACAGGCAGGCAAGGGCAGGCCTGAAGAGAGAAGCCCTGGTTCACTAAACGCTATTCTATTCAGTCGCAAAAATTAGGAGGACTTCACGATGGGGACGGCATCAGTACCAACACGGAGCTTTACGGTTCTTCTGTGGCAAATCCATGAAGGAATCCTTTATAGCATCTTTTATTAAGAAGTAGGTCTTCTTAGGCTCCACAGGCTCTACACTATCTACTATTCAGTTCATTTGAGTAGAATGGAAATTTAGGAGGACTTTAGAAGAACTATGAGGCAGAGCTGACACAGATATCAGCAGAAAATGGTAGATTCTATGGTAGAAGCCATTGTGCAATTGCACTGGCTATTCTCCACCACATCCTTTAGAGTGAACGGGCCATCGTTTTTTTTGTCCACATAGCTAAGATGAGTGAACAGCGTCCCACAGCGCTGCCTCAAAAAAGCCCTTTGCTCACAGGATATGATTCAGATCCTGCCACATCCCAAACACCCCTCCACACAACCCCCTGAAAGTTCAGAGGTCAGCGTCTTAAGCCATCAAATTCAACACAGGGGTTTTCCAGACGTGCTCAAGACGGACGCTTCGCCACTCATAGTCATCCTGTTACAGTAATTCATTAAAACTAAATTTCACAGCTGAGGTGGAAGTGTGGCTGGTCCACCATATAATTCTGCTTTAATGACAGGATATGTCAGGTCAGCACAACCACATCAACACCATAGCATGCTAAGACAGTCTCCCAACATCCCAGAGAAGGACTTAGCCTACTGCCTTCCTCCAAATCTCCCACTTTCCCAGCCAAGCAAGAGGAGATAGGCTGCCAAGGCTGGAGTTTATGCCACCATCAGTCTTTCAGACACTGTGTGAGGCCATAGATTAAGACTTTGCCAATGCAGGAGCATGCGTTACGTTAGTAAACCCTTTCTGAGAGCTTTGGTCGAGGAACACAAAGACATAACATGAAAGAAGAACCAAAAGAGACTCAACATGCAAAAGCAAAACTGGCTTCTGAGGAAGTTCTCCCACATTGAGCCCGATACTGATGGAGATCTGAATCAGACAGTATTAGACAAAGCAGAATTTCTTATTAAGCTGGACAAAAACATTTGGTTCCTTAAACATCATGGTTGGAAAAGAGATGTGTGAGTCCGAAGAACCGACTAGCTATGTAAAGGTTCTTTCCCAATTCAAAGACCTTTCATACCTTCTTCTTGAAACCAAACATGGTTCTTCTAAATTGGTACTGCTTAAAGAACCCTTTGTAGCACATGTTTGCTGTTTAGGACTTGAATGGTTGAATGAACCAAACAAAAGCTGTACATCTAGTATCTTAGTGTCTACACAACAAAGAAACCACATACCTTGAGCAAGTGCACGGGGCAGGTAGATAAACCTCCTCCTCCTCCTCTTTTTGTAGTCAGGTGGTTAAACTGTGTGGCTCTCAGTTCAGTGTCTTAGTAGACTGTAAGCTGTTGCTGCTGCTGGTGCTGCCCTGCTCCACTGTGTCTCTGCTCAGTCTGAGCAGCACTTGGCTATTACACACAGTTTGAGTCTGAGTGTGTGTGTGGGTGGGTGTGTGTGTGGGTGGGTGAAATACTGAGGGCTCCTCTCAGCCAATGAGGACGCCGCTCTCTCTTTCACCTAGCAGGTAAGGCCCCAGCCATTGAAAGCATTCATCGTTACCCCACCTCCAGACAATATCACCGTGGCCTTCAGGGTGACTCAATTCCAGACTCCCTCAGTGGACTGGGAATACCCCTCGCAGTTCCTGGAAATATTCCCCACCCTTTTCCAAAGCATAAATCTGAAAACAAGCAGACATCACAATGCTGGAGAAAGTTACTGTGGAAAAAAAAGGCTTTTCACTTTGTACCTCGAGTGTGCTTGGGGAGTTCATTTAAGGTTGAAGTATGAGGAAATAAAGAACATGGGAATTTTTAGGTTTGATTTCCTGATTAAAGCATTGCGGTTTACAGGGAACAGTTGGACCGTTAAAGAAGCCAAGAAAAGTTACTTCATTACTGTTAATGTAGAGAAATCTAAAAAGAGTGAAAAAACAACCACCACAATGCAGGCATTGAACTGTACAGGCATTTTTCACTTAACTTCTTTTAAAAGAAATCTGAAATTAAAAAATGATCTGGGCACTGACACTGATCACTGGACTACCTTAGACTGCAAGGGTTCAGAATCTGCCCTTTGATTATTGGTTTATCAGTTTAAATAAATAAATAAATAAGTTAAATTTGAAAGTTGAATCGTTTAAATAGCTAAATAACTAGATTTAGTGTCTAATTTAAGAAGATTACATTAGTGGAGACTGTTCTTAAAGTATTGTTTTTTCTCGTTTGCTGAAATTTGAGAGGGATTAGTAAGCCAGCTACTGGTTTCCCTCAAATTTAATCTCTTACTGCATGGATTTAGCCAACTGAATACTAAAAAATACAAACAGCTACGTAAGAAATTGATAAGGAATTCCTTAGGAAATCATTTAGACTTATAGTGAAATGTTTGTTGGAACTTTTTTGTAGAAAAAGCATTTGTAGAAAATCAGGCCCTGACAATTTAGCACTACTTACGTTCCAAAACCACCAGAGAACTACACTTTATATGTAATCCTGACAAAACACGCTATATGTAACGCTGATAAAGCGCTATTTTCTCCTTATTCTAAATGTAGTCAGCAAATATGTGTGGTAGCTAGCTATAAAATAGGCAGCTAAGCTTTTATGAACTAGTTTAGCAGGGTATATATATATTAGCGACATACACTCCTCTTTACCAATTATTACCAATATGTGTAAGCACCGACTAAATTTACGTCAGGATAAATGCTAATACTGTTTCAGCTGTGAATGCTAGTGCTATCTACTTTGCTATCTACTTTGCTACAGGTTTGCCACTGGTGCTAGCTAACTGGTGGTGTATAAGCTTCCAGTGTATAAGCTGGTGGCTCAGCGGTTAGAGCACCGGGCTATCGATAACAGGGTTGTGGGTTCGATTCCCGGGCTCGGCAAGCTGCCACTGTTGGCCCTTGAGCAAGGCCCTTTACCCTCTCTGCTCCCCGGGTGCTGGAGTTGGCTGCCCACCGCTCTGGGTGTGTGTGTACTCACTGCCCCTAGGTCACTAGTGTGAGTGTGTGTTCATTACCACAGATGGGACACATTTTGCTGTGCAGTGCATCTCTACATTTGGGCAATTCTGGCTAAACTCCCACTGTAAGAGTACTACAGAGGCTGACACACAGCTATACACTGCTAGCTAACCCCCTCAGAGGGCGAGGGAGGATGGCTTGTACCGTCTAGGCCAAGACTGCCGTCTGCATGAACATCTCATCACCATAATCCTAATCACATGTGTGGGCTGTGTAAGGGTGGGCTTGGCACTACATGCCTTGAGCTAACTCCTCTCGACACAGAAGCACATCTTAAAAGGGGATTTAGAGGCCTGGGGCACAACTCTGGGCTGTTGAATTTGTGCTGGAACAGTGCAGGTGTTTGGAGTTCAGCGTTGTGGATGGGCTGAGCTGCCGGGACCAAGAAAAACACATCATTTGAACTCGTTAATTGACCCCATGCTAAACCTGTAGCGTCCAAAGTTTACTTTCTTTTAGTTTTAGTTGGAGCTTCGTGGTTAAAGTAGCTAACAAGCTATTATGCCTTATGCCTGGGACTTTTATGGGTGTTTAGGTATCTTAGTCAGGCTTGCTTTTATGGTTTCTAACACTGTACTGGTATCTGTAATAATGGGCAAATGTACGTCGGTTAAAAACAGTTTAAAGGATAAATATGCTCTGTACTTTTCTCCATTGGTATACTGACTAATGTTGGACTTTCACGACCTGACCTAAACTGGCCCATAAAAAGACCTTATTTTCTATACTGACCGATCAATATTTTGTACTTGATGTTAGTCTAAAAACATAGTCAACATTTAAACATTTCTTACAATGAAATATAGCCTATTTTTTTTTACATCCAGCAAAAACGCAGTCATCTTATTGACATATTAAAGGAACCCTGACCAACTTGTGTCCATCCATCTATAATTGCTGTTATATCAAGTTGACCCGAAGCTGCAAGTTCTTCTACAGCACTTCCTGAGGCACTCATTAGACTCAACACACAAACAGGCAAATATTTACAAGGCTATATAAGTTCTCCTGATTCTCCAGGGAGGGTAAATAACTCAGCAGCCTTCGGATTCGAACGGAAATTCCCACGGAGATTTGTCTCAATAGGGTCCTGTAAACCCCACGGGACTGTAGACGACAACAGCGATACACATTTACCATTGATGTTCTACATGTGTGCTCTTCTATGTGAGGGGCATCCCAGCTTTTAGGCTATTCAAGTCACAGAGGTCAGTTTAGGCACCATGCAGTCTGAGGGACCCGTTCATATTGCACTCTTGTTTGTGCCAAAGCATCTGAGGCAGCCACTGAAGTATGAAATCAGCTCAGGAAGGCACGATAAAGTGCTCTCAGGTACAGTAAAGCCGAAACTTAATTACCACTGCATTTCCCTCCCGTTCCCCCCTCCCCTTCAGCAGGCTCTTCCCGGAAAAGGGAGGCTAAATTTGTGAAAGAACATTGTGAAATGAACATGAAGGAGATGAGGTTTTCATCTCGCCTCCCTGGATTCCTGGGAACAAAACAGCAAAGAGAAGGAAGGCAGTCTCAGACTCGGACACTTGGACACTCGACTCGGGTCACATTTTTGAGCAAGCACAATACACAACTAATAAACAGGCTCTTTCTCCAAATTCAGCACAAAATGCCACTTTTAATGACGACTGCAGTCTCAGAATTATTCAAACCCTTCATGACAAGCGTCTTTAGTACTCCGCAGAGCACCCTGGAGCTGTAATGACCAGCTGCAAACATGATGCACAGCCAGACATCAGCTTCTGGCAACATTCCTGAGGAATCTTAGCTCATTCCTTGTGGGCGGTGGCCTCCAGTTCTCTAATATATGCCTTCCTCAAATTCTACCAAACATTTCCTATGGTGTTCAAGTAAGGCGACTCCAGAATCTTGATGGAAACCAAGACTTGGAGGGCTTTGAGGTATGCTTGGGATCATTGTCCTGTTGCAAGGTCCAAGAGCGCCCAAGCTTCAGCTCTTCTTCACAGAAGGCATAATGTTTTCACGTAGGATTTACTGATACTGCACTGAAATCAGGTTAATATTAAGCTTCTGGAATGACCTTCCTAAAATTCTGAGCTCAACCCTATCGAAAAAATGTGGACTGTGCTTAAAGATTGAGTCTGTGCCAGAAAAGCAAGCAATTTCTACTGAAATCCTGCCAGAAAAGTGGTCAAATACCCTACTCGAATTCGCCCAAAATTTTGGGACTGCGAGCAAGGCACCTAAATGCACAATTTCTCGAGATGCTAGGTGCAGGCCTTTAGAAGATATAGAGCCATAGAAGCTGAATTTGTCTGAAATTTAGCTGGTCACCCCACACAGGTGGATACCGATTGCCTGGAAAGTGCTCCAGTCCAAGGTCTTTCCAGCATATTTTGAGTCATGTCTGGAACGGTGGAACGGAACCCTTGCAAGGAAGTCCGTCTGAAACAACTTCACCTTTCTCTTTAACCCCGTTCAGGAACTGCTCGCACAGCACCACATGCCTTCCTCTGAGTTTATGACCTAAAGTGTGGGCCAAAGAATCATCGTAAGGAGAAAAAAATACCCTCTTTTAATGAACATCGTCTCCAGCATGAGGCCAGCTTACACATGAAAGACATGAAAATTACAGCAGATTTTAGTGGGTTATATTTTCTTGGATATTTATGTCATATATGACCATATGATCATTATTCTGAGAAAAAGAATGAAATCCTGACATCCTGAAATTCTGGGGGTAATTCCCAAAGCAGGATTTCCCTGTCCATTATGAGAAGAGTTGGATACGCACTGGATAATCCTCAACTAGGAGCTCTTACACGGCTCATGGAGAAATCTTTAGGGTATTTCACAAAGCAGGATTTCTCAGTTCAGACAGATAAAGTAATCCCAACGGTAATAAGAGAAGAGCTGATGGACATTCTAATGGGATAGTCCTCACTTTTGGTCTTTAATTATTGGTAGGAAATCCTACTTTGCAGATTGCTCATATGCCAAATTAATCAGAAATTGAAAACTAGTATTATGGATAGCTTTTATGGACGGGGACATAGTAAGTAAGAGAAGTCATGCTTTAAAAAACCCCCAGTATGAATTCCATGCTGGTTTAGGCTAGTGCGTCGCTGGTTGACTAGCCTTTGATAAACACAGCATAGACTAGATACTGCAGGGTTTTGGCAGGGTGGTAAAAATTATATTTACACAAGTGAAAAAATACTTAATAGAAATAACAACATGTGGGGGAAACGGATTAGGTGTACAAAAAAAAATAAATAAAAAAATAAATAAAAATGATTTGTATATTTTATTGTATATATGTGCAACTAATCCTCCGTCCTGTTGGTGGCAGCAGAGAGAGGCCGCGCTCTCACACCACCAGAAGAGGAAAAACCAAAACAATAGAAAAGCGCCAGACTACATCTATCTACATATTTCAATAAATATATGTTTGTTTATCATAAATGTCCACAAAAATACTGCAGTGAAGATCGGCGGACACAGCCAGCTGTGTGACACGGTTTAAACTCGGTTGCGTTGCGCCCTGCAGAGGTAAATTCGCTACAGTTTCCTGGGTTTTTGCAGGAAGGTGTGCTGTCGAATTGTGCGACCTGGTCAAGGCATGCTACCATAGCGTTTATTTATAGGTAAAGCTGGATAAATAAACCAGTGGGTCGGAAATTTCGATAGGATAAAAGCATCATATCAGAGAAGGCTCCCAGCAGAAGTATAGAAAAATTATTTGGATAGCATTAATGACTATATCAGGGTTATTATAAGATAATCTAAGATATTTTTTGTATTTATTTTTATTAAGATTACTTTTGGAGAACTCAAGCAAATTAACAGTAAGCTTAGATTGTATGAATTACCATAAAAACGCATTAAAAGATTTTAGATTTTGTAAATATTGGACCGCGCATGCGCAGAGCGCAACTCGACAGAACAACGGATGGAGCTGATCACATCACCTACAATGGCATCATCCCTGACACGCAAAAAAAACCCCAAATCTTGCTGCATTTCTTTCTGACATAATTCTGATTCTGGGGATTGTGGCAGCATTTATTTACACTGTAGTGACCAGTAGAAGTGCTGCAAAATTATTTGGAAAATTATTTTTATATTGCAAAATTATTTTTACATTGACCTCCATTGCAAGTTAAGACCTGTAATATAATCCTGTAATATAAAAGTTTATTTAGTAGCATTTATAGGCATTCCTGATGACCTTTCCAAAAAAAATGACTTGAGTGGGATTCAGGTTGTTGTTCCAGCTAAGCGGTGAGGGGGGCTCTCCTTTCCTTCTTGAGAAGGCTGCCTTTGCTGGGCTAAAGCAACGAAATCTGGAAATCTGGCTACTGTGGTTTGAGAGTGTGAGTCTCACAGCCACTGCTGAGAGAGTTGGCAGTTATTGTATTAAATTCTTCAGCTGTCTGGCTCCTGTCATCATCATCATCCTCATCATTGTGAAAAGGTCTGGCTTGGTATGCTTCACACCAAATCACTCTGGACGGTTGTTTTCACATCTTAAGCATCTAATTCTTACTGATATTATCATACAAAACTCTTTAAAATGCCTTTGCACACAAAATATTCTTCTGTAGGACAAATCGAATATAAATATTATAGGGAACGGTGTGGTAGGACTAACTGGACATGACCAAGTATTTCTCAAGGCTGGAGAATTTAACATTACACAATATGATGCATTCACAACAGGCCGGGGTTAGCCAAACTTTTGCATAAGGTCTGTGTACATACAGCGATTAACTTCAACATTAACACCACCACCTTGTTTCGACGCGCATTGTCCACTTCCCATATGTTCCCATGTCCGTGTCACTGCAGTGCTGAGAATGACCCACCACCTGAATAATAGCTGCTCTGTAGTGGTCAGTCTTGGTGGGTTTATTTATGGAACCACAAAGTGCTCCTGTATGGTCAGAGGAGCTGAAAAATGGATAGTAAGTGTAAAAACAAGGAAAGAAGGAGGTGGTGTTAATGTTATGGCTTTATGTGTGAACCACTTTCCTGTCTTTGTGTTCCAGCAGGAGTCCAGGAGAAAAGGGTTTGCTGGTCATTCGTTCCATAACAACGTAAGAAACCATGGACGGAGATCCAGCAGGCGGTACCAGGCTCCTGCAGAAGTTCAAGCTTAAGCTCATAGATGCTCTGTGTGGAGATCCAGACTTGGTGCTCCAGCATTGCCACTCGCTCTGCTTACTGTCCCAACGAGAGTATGACCAAGTGAAGGTCGCCTACGTCCCATCTGAGAAAGTCCGGGACATCCTGGATTACGTGATGAGAAAAGATGGCAAACGTGTCCAGACCTTCCTGAAGCTCTTGAAAAACAGTGAGATGCAGGAGACCTTTCCCAAACTGGACTTTCTCAAGGAGCTGCCTCTCAGCGGACCGCGGGCTGCAGGTAACGGCATCCGTGCTTTTCATGTTGAGCGCGGAAAAAAAAAATAATAGTAAACCTAAGATCGTTGAGCTGTGGCTGGGTGCGTTTCACTGATGTTTAATATGGTTCAATTTCCAGAGAAGAAGAAGAGGAAAAAAGAAGGAGAGATGCCAGCAGATGAAGTGTCACCAAAGCAGCCATGCAAAAAAAACAGTAAGGAGTTTTCCAGACTTTGATTAAGCTTCAGTTTTTTTCAAGGACAGTCCTCATTATGAAGATCTTCTTGCTGCTTCCTTAATTGATCCTTTCTGTAGATTGGGTCAATAGGGCTCAAAAGCTTGGAATCATTTGTCATATTAATACTTATTGTTTTGTTTGTTGGCCTTATGGGATCCATGTGAAGCCTAGTATAATCTAAAAGGACACCAGAAGCTGTCTATAGAGGGCTTATTTCATTTTTCAGTAATTTGGGGAACAAGTAGTCACCATGCATGTTTAAGGTGGTAGTAACTTCAGGCTCCTGCAGATGGCGCTGCACCTTCTGCTTGTGCACTTGCACCTTTGATAACATGGTGCTCTTTCTCCCAGGCAGCAGAATGGTGACGGAGAAGCAGCTGATGCTGGTGACTCGCCACATCGGCAGCAATTGGAGGGAGGTGGCCAGGGTGGTCCTGGAAATCTCCAACATCAGGCTGGAGCAGATTGTGGAGGAGAACCCCCACAACCACAGAGAGCGTGTGTTTACCGCACTACGAGAATGGAGCATGCGCGAGAGGGACAAGGCCACAGCAGCCCGTCTGCATTCTCTCCTCACTCTGGAGGAGAACGCCGTGGCTCCTGGGAGTGTAGACTTTCTGCTGGAAGAGAACTGAGCTGCCATGCCACTCCCAGATCAGCTAGATCAGGGTAGGAGGAGAGACAGGTTTTCTTGCATAGAGTAGTGTTTTGTAGGGGTGTAAATCTTCAGGGACCAGTGCATCACAAAGTCTTAAAGATTTGAAGAGTCAGAAGCATCATGAAGTCTCAGATATCACCACTGTTTGGTGGGACTTCAGTTCTGTAGTGAATTAGTGCAGTAAACTTTCAAATTTCACTACTTTCCATATTTCTTGGGGTAATCATTGCCAGTCTTTAGCAAATGATTATCAAGGTGCATCATGAACTCTCAAATTTGGCCACAGTCTGAGTTTTAATTTTGGTCATTTTTTGGAATATTATTTTTACTCTGAACACACTGACTCGAGTGATGGTCCTCTAACTCGCCCCGCTGTTCAGGTCTGCTCGGTCTTGGGGGGAGTTTAACTTAATTTGATGTAGCAAAGCGGTTTGGTTTCCCCATCACGAACGTTTTATCGTCCAGTTTATTCCTCATCAAATAAATGCTGTAATTTTGGGGCAGACCAAGTTTTTGCTCCCCTCTTGTGCTTTCTGTGTATTGGTACGTTAGCACCACCCTTGCAACCATATTGAATTTCAAAAGCGAACAGCTAGCAACAACCTTGCAGCCACCTGGAATACTATAGCAACCTCCTTGAATCTATAACATAGCATCATCTAGAAACCCCCTGGCAGCCACCATATATGGCACATCACCCAACCAGCAGCACTTGGCCAACCTTAAAAATAAGTAAAAACACCCAGCAACATCCTAGCAACCACCTGGGATACCATAGACCAAATCAAACTGGTTGTAAACTGTATACTGGTTTGCGATAATTCCAGGTGGATAGCTTCTTTTATGTAGCTGTAAACATGAACGAAGCAGGCTGAACCTGAACTGTTTTGTTGCGTTCTCTGCCAGACCCAGAGGGAGGCGCTAGAACTTTCAGGTGTAGAACAAATATACAGCCATACTGAGACTGTGTAAAGAATCAGAATCAGCTGCAGATGATTGGAACGTGGTTAGGGAGGATTCTAGAGGAGCCTGTCTTATTTAACCCTCAGACATTTAGTCTGATTTAGTTGAAGCGAGGGGTGAAGATCCCCATGGCCAGATCCAAAGAGCTCCCTGAGGCCTTCAGAAGGCTGTAGATGCAGATGAGTCTGGGTAGGGGTTTAAAAAGATCTCAGGGCAAATAGAAATCAGCCGTTCTATCAGGCCATACTAGCAAGTTCAGCCTCAAGATGTGTAAAGAAGTCTCCAGCAGTCTTAAAATGTCATCACATGACCTACAGGTAGTTCTGGCTGCAGTCAATGTCAAAGTGCTGCTTCTACCATCAAAGAGAGCCCAAACTTGTCTGATTTTAATGGGAGGAGTGCAGGGAGGAAACACCAGGGCAAGACTAAAGTTTGCTAGAGAACACCTAGACCAAAACCAGAACTTTAGTCCTGCTTTGATGTGTATGTTTTGTTTCTTTTTTTTAATTATATTAAATTTTAGTATTTTCGTTTTCTTTTTTTATTATTACTTTGAAAACATTCCATAAATGTATTTTTTTAATAATTGTAATTTTTATTCACTTTAATTGAATTTTAGCACAGTGCTTTATTACATTCCCAGGGTTTCCTCTTCTATACTGCAGCAGCTCACCAGGGGAATTTCATGAAGCAGGATTTCTCAGTGACTCAGATAATCAGGCACTCCTGCTCGTTTGCTAAATTATACTGTGATCAGATCCTGCTTTGTTTGGGATCTGGGATCCTGGCTCTGTTTCTTAGTCTGCAGACAATGGTTCCAGCATGCCAGTTATTACTCCACCCTACCAAAGGCCTGGAGGTGCACAAGTGGCCTTTGAGAAGGTGCAAACTGGAAACTACACAGAACTCCAGTAATGCTGGACTGAATTTGTTTTACGCAAGGAATTGATTTCTGTTGTCTACCAGTGTGAGTAAACACGTCCTAGTAAACGGCTTTAAGAGCTCAGAAGTATCTCTCAGGGAGAGGTTTCACCTGAACTGGACATTTCTTTTCCCGTCTGTCCTCTTCAGACACCTTCCCTGCAGATTTGCGAATGCAGGCCTTTCTAATAGTAAAGGGCAAAGTGTATGGTCATTTGTCTAGGGGATATTTCTGAGGATATTAGATTAGAGATAATCCACCTGCATAAGGAAGGAAGCAGGAGTTTCCAAAAAGTGGAGTTTAGAAAATGCTTCAAGGAAAAATGGGACCCATTAACAACTGGGTAAGACCTGGTAGACCACCATCAGATAAACAACACCGAAAACTTCCATGGCTGGGAGATCTTTGGGATTACTTGGATGGTGAGAAGCAGGAAAACTTCTAAGGCTGAACTTTGGAGGTGTGGAAAAAAACTGTCCCCGCAGAAACCTTGAAAGTGAGTCTGCTGAAAGAATGGACGCTGTACTGAAGGTAAAGGGTGAAGATCTGAATACTGAGATATCTGATATTTGTAGTTGTTGGAGCCTCTGTATAATATTCTGTCATATTTGCATTGCATATTCTGTTAGATTTTTGGCAATTTTGTGTTTTTTTTGTTTTTTTTTGTTTAGTTTTTTTCTATGGTTTCAATGCTGTTTAGACTGGAAATGAGAGGAAGGTCTCCTCCATATCTTATATTTTGTATATCTGACATTTGTACTTGGTTTGTAAAGGAAATAAAATCCTATTCTTTCAGTGGTGAGCCCATGCTTACTTTTTATTTTTACAGTCTCATGCAAACGTTCTGGCACCTTTTACGCATTGTGTCATTTTATTAATTATTATCAATCACAGCATTTGTTGCTAACCAAACAAAACGAAATATTTTCAATTATTTCAAACAATCGTAATGCACAGTTACTCTGTCTAATTCAGTCATAACATCAAAAAATAAACTGTACAAATGTTTGTCAAATGTAAAACAACAAAAATGATGGCCACCTTGCATGGTCAGTGCTTAGTGACCCCCCTCTGGCAGAATTCACAGCCTGTCAAAGCTTTTTGCAGCAGCTGAAAGACTTTCAGTTCTTTTAGTTAGAATTGTGCTCCACTCTTCCTGACAGAAGGCCTCTAATTCTGAGATGCTCTTGGTTTGTCCACAAATGATCGATGGTAGGTGAGGGCCATTCCTACAGCTTCAGTTTGTCTCTCCTCAGGTAGTCCCTGGTGGATTTTGAGGTATGTTGTGGATCATTATCCCGTTGTTGAAACCTCCCTTGTTTTCAGCTTCAGCCTTTGATCAGATTTTGCACAGAACTGACATTTGCATCCAGGGTTTGCTGATATTTTGCAGACTCCATTCTTCTGTCGACCCGTGCAATATTGCTAATGCCACTGGAAGCAACACAACCCCAAAACATGCTTGAGCCAGCTCCATGCTTCACAGTTGACAAGGTGTTCTCTTCATGACCTGCAGCTCCTTTTCTTTTTTTTGTTTCTCCAAATGTAGCTTTGGTGATTGATTTGTTTTTTTCTCTTTGACTTCATCAGTCCACAGCACCTGTTTCCTAAACTCGCTTGGCTTCTCTAGATGTTCTGTAGTATACCTCAGGTATTGAGTGTTGTAGCTTGCAGTCCTTCTTTTCATATGGGAGAACATAAGCAGTTCTCTCTCCTTTTTCCTTTCATTCATTCTTTGTGAATATTTGAATATACTTACTTAAGTTACATACTCAAAAAGTACATACTCAAAACATACATACACAAAAATACATACTCAAAAGTACATACACAAAAGTTCATACTCGAAAGTACATACTCAAAAAGTACATACACAAAAGTTCATACTCGAAAGTACATACTCAAAAAGTACATACACAAAAGTACATACTCAAAAGTACATATTTAAAAAGTACATACACAAAAGTACATACTCAAAAAGTACATACTCAAAACGTACATACACAAAAGTACATACTCAAAGTACATACACAAAAAGTACATACTCAAAAGTACATACTCAAAACATACATACACAAAAGTACATACACAAAAGTACATACTCAAAAGTACATACTCGAAAGTACATACTCGAAAGTACATACTCAAAAAGTACATACACAAAAGTACATACTCAAAAAGTACATACACAAAAGTACATACTCAAAAAGTACATACACAAAAGTGCATACTCAAAAAGTACATACACAAAAGTACATACTCAAAAGTACATACACAAGTGCATACTCAAAAAGTACATACACAAAAGTACATACTCAAAAGTACATACTCAAAAAGTACATATACAAAAGTACATACTCAAAAAGTAGTTAGTATTATTAATTAGTATGCAGTTGGGACCCACTCTGAGCCCTTGCAAGTCTAAGGGCCCCCAAACGTTATAATTTTGGATGTTTTTCTGTATTGAATGACTAGAAATATATTGTGTGAAATTATTGATTAGCTGTAGAAGCTTACAGAAGTTTTGTGCAGAGTTTTGCATCAGACTGATCAATTTCTTTTATTGATTTTATTTTTCCAGCTTTTTTTTTTTTACAGAAACAACAGCTGGACCAGTTTCACCTGCCATTTGGCATTCATTCATTCTTACTCTGAGGAATAGGGCACATAGAGCACATTTGCAAATGCAAGCTGAGCCTGTTTGTTTTTTTTACTAAACTGCACTGTAACTAGATTCTTTTCCCCATTGTTTTCTTGATACAGGCATTTCTCTGAGCTCAGCATTCCCAGTTCCATCTATAAGTCAGTTTCCCACACACAGATTACAGCTATCTGTGAACTAATTAGGGAAGCTGTCTAATTAAAACTAAAAGCTTTGAATGTGGTCATATTCTGAGTAAAAATTCTGCCTGGGTGAGCGCTTCAGTAATAGCTGAGCTTTTTCCTCAGAGAATTCCTGGCGTGAGGAATGAGGAGGGTTTAGAGAGATGGCTTTTATGTTCCAACTTAAACAGTTATCTGCTGGTTCTATGGTGACCTTCGTTCTCTCGGCAAGTATCACGTTGTTTCACCCTGATGCATTTTCACCCTGGTGTTTCACCCTTGTTCACCCTTGTACTGTGAGCCAAGTAATCAGCTGGGAGGAGGGGCTTTGTACTATTCCGTTGCACAGTCATCAACTTGCTAGCGCTGCCTGACAGCATGGAACTTTTTCATCCCGGAGCCGTTTAACTTTGTATGTTTTTTTTTCTTTTCTTTCCTCCCTACTGCTCTTCACACTGTCTGAGCTTTTGCTGGCTGGAGGGACACTGTTAATGTCTCTTTGCTTCCTTTTGGGTTTTCATGAGTCTTTCATTCAAATCCAGGCTCATCGGTTTCTTCTCACTTATTGATTTTTCCTGATTATTTATTTATTTCTTGCCCCGTTTTTGGCCTTGAGTCCATTTGAAGTAAAAGGGGTAAAAAAAATAAATAAATAAAGGCATTATGGTTAATAATTGCCATACTGGTGAACAGGACTGGAAGTTAACCAGTAACAGTTTTATCAGCTTTTACAGCATAATTTAGATTTTACAATTTTGTATTTATTGTTTTATGAGCTAATGCTTTAACTGCTATAGACTCCACTCACGGCATCATTTCCTCGAAATGAGAAATGCTGTTTGACTTGGATTTTGCTGGAACTAGTTCTTGTGACTTTTGAGCCACGATATGTTTGTTATAGCCTAATATTTATTTGACTCTTCTATTTGATTTTTGCAGATTGCGCACAAATGACCTTCTTGACAGTTAAGCTACTTAGAGTTCATCATTTCTGTTTTCCTGTTCCATACATTTTAATTTTTTTAAGCTATTGATTTGCAATATTAATTGTACTAATTTACATGAATACTAAAACTCTAATACCTGGGACTTTTGTTTTATTCCATGCAAGAAATTCAGGTTCTATTCGCTTGACTGTGTGCGTCATATATACACTGATCAGCCATTACATTAACACCACCTCTTTTTCCAAATAGGAGCTCTAATTTCAGACTGTAGTCCATCTGTTTCTCTGCATACCTTGTTAGCCTCCTTTCACCCTGTTCAAAAGTCAACCTTCAATAGTCAGGACCCCACAGGTCAACCACAGAGGATGTAGTATTTGGGTGATGGGTCATCCTCAGCACTGAAGTGACACTGACTGACATGGTGGTGGCGTGTTAGTAGTGTGTTGAGCAGTGGATCAGACACAGCAGTGCTGCTGGAGTGTTTAAACACCTAAGAGTCACTGCTGGACTGAGAACAGTCCACCAACCAGAAATATCCAGCCAGCAGCATCCTGTGACCACTGATGAAGAAGGACTAGAGGATGACCGACACAAGCTGTGCAGCAGCAGATCAGAGAGCTTCTGTCTCTGATCTACCCAAATATTACCTGCTCTGTGGGGGTCAGTCCTGTGGGGTCCTGACCAATGGAGAACAGGGAGAAAGTGTGCAGAGAAACTGATGGACTACAGTTTGGAGTTATAGAACTACACAGTGCTACTACTCATCACACCGTGTCACCGCAATAGGCTAATCTCGATGCTAGTAACTGATCAATAGCTTTAGGCTAATCTCGATGCTAGTAACTGATCAATAGCTTTAGGCTAATCTTGATGCTAGTAACTGTGCCTTCATTGATTAGCTCTAGCGAGACCATTGATCAGGTGATTTCCTGTCTGTCTCAGTGAGTGTTTAGGCAAACAGAAACGTCACTCTATCTTAAATAGATGCATAATTCCTGGAAAACACTGTTATTGTTAGATAATGTTCAGTACAATGTATGGACAAAAGTATTGGGACACCTACAGGAGCTTTTTTGTGATATCCCATTCTAAACCCATAAGCATTACTATGCAGTCGGTCCCCCTTTTGCAGTTTTACAGCTCCCACTCTTTTGGGAAGGCTTTCTGCAAGATTGTGGAGACTGTTGGATGATGTTGGATGGAAGGATCATCCCAAAGGTGTTCGATGGGATTGAGGTCTGTGCGGACCAGTCAAATTCTTCCACGCCAACCTTGTCCACAGTCATGCCAGCACCGAACAGGGCCTTCCCCAAACTGTTTCCACAAAGTTAGAAGCATACAGCTGTCCAAAATATTTTGCTCTGCTGAAGCATTAAGATTCCTCACTGGAACTAAGGGGCCTATAGCATTATCCCCCCTCCACCAAACTCTACAGCTGGCCCAGTGCAATCAGGCAGGTAATGTTCTCCTGAGATTTACCAAACCCAGACTCCTCTATCAGACTACCAGCATGATTCATCACTCCACAGAACACAGTTCCACAGCTCCAGAGTCCAGTGGAGATGTGCTTTACACCTCTCCATCTGATGCTTAGCATTGTGCTGGGTGATGTAAGGCTTGCCTGCAGCTGCTCGGCCATGGAAACCCATGCCACAAAGCTCCTTGAGCACAGTCTTTGTGCTGAGGTTGATACCAGAGGAGTTTTGGAGCTCTGCAGTTACTGAGTCAGCATAGCGTAGGCAACTTTTTTTTAATGCACTATGCTCTTTAGCGCTTGCCAACTCTGCTCTGTAACTTTACGTGTCTGTTGGAGGTGCTGTGGAATATCACCATCAACTATTGCAACTAGAGCTCTATAGAACCACCTATTCTTTCACTACTGTTTGTAAGGGCAGCTGTGGCAATGGGATTTAAAGAAACCCTTAAATGCAACGATTAAGAGGTGTGTCCTGATACTTTTGTCCATATATTGTTATTCTTTTATTGATGATTTGTTAGTTTTTGCAATTTTGCATTGATCACTGAAGGTCTATGGTAATAGTGACTGGACAGACTTTTGCCCTACTGGTACTTCAAAGAAGTTCATAGCAATCATTGTTGCTTATTTTATCAGTGTTATCAAGAATGAGTGGGGATGACCCTGCATTGCACAAAGGTAAACGTCTCTAAACTTAAATTAAACCTAAATTCTGTCTCATATACACGCAAATGTCGTCAAATGGGCTGGACCTCGCCTGGTATCCCAATTCACTGCTATTTTTATCCAGCTGCCTTACTGAGCTATAGCTCCTCGCCTGTTGCACCCCGACCCGTCTCGTCCAATCACAGGCCGGTGCGCCCAGGCTCCTGGCTCCTGATTGGTCCGCGGCTCGCCCTATATTACACCTCAAAATATCAGGTTACATATAGACTGCGTGCAGTTAGCAGACCACACGTTGGAGCCCAGCAATGAGTACAACCGTTTCCAAAGGTGAGGAGCAGCCTGGTTGGCTTTACCAACCAGTGCAGTTATGGGGGGCTGAGGGGGGTTTTTCAGAGGGATGGGATTCACTTGCGTGTGATTAAATGTTCAGTGCTGTAATGGATGCAAACGTCTGTAACATCAGTTAATCACTGCAGGCTGAATGTGCGTTGTGGTTTTTAGCTCAGTAGCGATTGTGGAGGGAGATGTAAGCAGCAGGGGCGGTTACTGTTACTGTAACAGCTCCAGAGCTTCAGTGCACGATGCCAGCGAACTCAGTAACCCCTCATGCAGGATGCAGACGCTAGCCTAACAGGCTAAAAGGCTTTAAAAGGGGGGTTTCTGGAGGAATTTGAATGGGAAATGCTTCATTCTGACTAAAAAGTGCATCAGAAGTTATGTAACCTGGAGCAGCTCAATGCACGCGGTCCCCAACGTGGCGTTTCCACCCCGTTACTGGGCGCCTTGGTGACCAGTAGGGACGTGATGAACGGAGAAAGTGAATGGTGGTGGGGGGGTGGAGCCGTCCCGTCACTTCACTCAGGCTCAGCCCCGAAAGGCCCCCTTTATGGGCATGTAGTGCCCTTCTTAGGGCTCATGTGTTATTACATAACCTAGGGATTAGGGCACTGTTGGAGATTCAGCCCCACAGTAGAGTCCCCCTAGTTTCCCCTTCCTTTCCAAGGTTGATCTTGAGCCATCTGGCCCTAGGTTTGCAAGAGGTTTGCAACTGACCCCAGATCAGTGGGCAAAATGAATTCTAGCAAATGTGTTTGTTTGTTTCTTCTCTAATTTCCTAGAGTGCAGTACGATTAATGGAGTGAATGGCCATCATGAGCCGGACCACTCCGAGCCAAGCCGCTCGGAGGGCGAACTGTTCCTCTCCGAAGCTTTCAAAGTGATCCTGGAGGAGGCAGTCCACAAGGCCACTGATGTGAACGAGAAGGTACCGCCGTACTACCAAGCTCTTATTTTCAGTCCTAGTTGTTGAACATTCCCAAAGTTCGACCAAGCAAGGTGTACGTGTGCATGCCCAGGTGTGTGAGTGGAAGGAGCCAGAAGAGCTGAGGGCTCTGATGGACCTGGAGCTGGGAGACCACGGAGAATCGCACCAGCAGCTGCTGCAGAGGGTCCGTGATGTTGCCAAGTACAGCGTCAAAACCAGTAAGCGTCCAGTTTGCTTTGATGGGCTCAAGAAGACTTCCATTCTCATATACTGTATACTGCTCTGCATAAGTGATGGATGAGGACGTTTAAGTGTCCAGTGACCAGGAGTCGGAATTCTCTGTTCTCCTCCTCAGATCACCCTCGATTCTTCAATCAGCTCTTTGCCGGAGTCGATTACCACTCCCTGGCCGGACGCCTGCTCACGGAGACGCTCAACACCAGCCAGTAAGTGTGGCACAGTTGGCACAGTATGTGAGAAAGATATGGGCGTTGCATTGCAGCCTCGGAGGCAGACGCGCCCGCTGGGTTCGGAGTAGAGGATTCGTTTACGATGCACCTGCCAGGCTGAGCTTGGGTTTAGCCCAGCGGCTGCCCTGTTAAATAAACAACCACTGGCTCCCCCAAAAAAATGCCGTACAGAGGTCGTTATGAGATCTCTGAAGAGGGTCTGAACCCTGTGATGCTTTGGAGACAACAGGCTCTGTTTACTCTATTATATATAGAAAGTCAATGTAGCTAAAAAGATTTTAGTCCTTTTGGAGCATTTCTATTGGTCCACTCATTATGATATTTTTAGACAATGTTAAGGATGGCTGTCAGATTAAATTATGTCAGAAAGAGCAAAAGCTTGGGTGCTGTAGTCAGATGACACATTTAGTTGATGTTCTAAGTGTAAATAATTGAACAAATTGTCTATGGGAAATAAATATAAATGTAAACAATTTCTGCACATTTTCTGGATTTATACATTTTATAAAAATTAAGCATTAAATATTTAATATATTGTTACGTTTGCACATGCTACAATTCAATTATTATATATATATATATATATTTGCAATATGTTAAAATAAAGCTACTTAACAGTAATTACGTTTAATCATGTTTATCAGTCGGTGAACATAGAACATCGCTTAGAAAATCAACTAATTTTAATTCTAAATTGTACCTAGAATTAGCGATAGGATTCCAACTGCAGTGGCAAAAACCTCACACTTACAAAAAAGCAGCAGTAGCTGCCGCGAAAAATGCAATATATACGCATAAGCCAGTTTTCATCAAATAGCACAGCATTATTATGCGGTTCTGATAAGGCACAGAATCAGCTCTCTGTTGCCCAACTGCATTGCACCTCTGAAATTTTCCATTAAGCCTTGTATCAATGATTGTCAGATCACCTCACTCCCTCAAGGTTATCAAATACGAGCATGTGACATGAATCAGATTTGTAGCCACTGGCTGCAACTACCTGAAGCACTTGTGCCAAGTGGATGGATTAGGTGGAGATACATGTGGAACAGCTCAGAGGCACTTTGTGATTATTGGAGAAAATCTAATGTAAATATTTTCTTGCGTGAATGTGCTGCGTCGCTGTCACGTTGCAGCTTCGACTCAATGCCAGATAGGGGGGGTGGGATTTCTTGAAAGTCAGTTTGTCCATCCTTGTCTGGGAGAGCAGTAAAGCTGGATCTTGTGAGATAACCAAGCATGTTTATTGCATTATTCATTTTTTTACAAGCCAATTTATACATAGCACTGTACAAAAGTCTTTGCAAGACTAAGACTGTATTTTTTTTACGGTAAAACACTAACATTAGAATAAATACAAATAAAAACTGAGTTTATTTTTGTTAGCTTAACTATTTGCCAACCCTTCTACAGAGCAACCAGCCCAATGTTTTGTCTGCTAATTCAGTACATTATTAAAGGGGAATTCCGTCGATTTCAGTTTCTCAATTCACTTAGATGTAAACATCTTAGATGTGTCATTTCATTTGGTTTTCGTGTGAAATGTTTGTTGGTGTTTATTATAGAAGAATTTGCTGACTCTACCGATTTCTTTACAGTGGTGGTGAATGTAGCCAGGGGTCACAATGTCTACAATACAAATTTACCATTTACGTTTTATTAACCACCAAAACCCACCAGTTATGTTACATTTAATGGTAATGAAGGTCAAATAGTGGTAAATCTGGAAAACTATTTTTGTCTTTGGATGCTACTTCTGTCGTACAACTATTTGGATGCAAGACGTAAAATATGCTTTAGCTTAAAAGGCTCAACTTAAAACAATGGTTAAAAAATACAACAATGATGCATCGGGAATCAGGCAGCATTTTCAATTCCATTTGTTGGGATGTATAAATAATAAGCTAATTGAGATGTCATGTTGCATTCGGGAAGGTTCTCTAGAATGGAGCATTTCACAGAAAAACACTCTAAATCACCTTGTATGGATAAATAATTAAAACATTGGTGGAATCCCTTTGACCAATAAGGTGAGCTGTTGGTGGTGCTGAACAGATCCATACAGCAGTTGCCCAACTAACATAAAGGATAAAGGATAAAAAGGATAAAGGTGCACGTATTCGTCACTGTACAGTGTGGACTGTACAGCGAAATGTGTCCTCCGCATTTAACCCATCTGGTAGTGAACACACACTCACACACACACACACACGTGTTAGGGGCAGTGAGTACACACACACACCCAGAGCGGTGGGCAGCCAACTCCAGCGCCCGGGGAGCAGAGAGGGTAAAGGGCCTTGCTCAAGGGCCCAACAGTGGCAGCTTGCCGAGCCCGGGAATCGAACCCACAACCCTGTTATCGATATCCCGGCGCTCTAACCGCTGAGCCACCACTGCCCTGTGGGGCCTGTATGGGGCGGCCCAACTGGGATCCAGAAAGTTTTGTCCTCAGGTTCCACATTGGCCCCACATATAAACCCACCAGGGTCAGTGATGGGACCAGGAGGGGTTAAACATGGGTCCTATATAGGTTCTACACTGCATACGGGGCCTGAATGGGACCAATGTGAAATTTAAGGTTGGTTGTAACGATGGGGCCCTGTGTTCATGCATATGTTCAAATCCATTCAGAAATCATGCCCACCAAGAACCCACCTAGCCCACATTCCACTGGGCTGCTGAATGTTGGCAGGGTGGGGTTCATTAAGAAGTCCACAAGTTCGTCGGACCAGCTCGCCAAATCTCTGTGACGTCTTACTTTCTGTATTGCACAGGCTGTCGGCTATCTCCGGACCTTTGCAGATTCATACTATGCAAATCTCTCGCAGGTACACCTATGAGGTGGCTCCAGTGTTTGTTCTGATGGAAGACGTGGTGCTCCGCAAACTGCGCTCGCTGGTGGGCTGGACTGAGGGGGATGGCATCTTCTGCCCCGGAGGCTCTGTTTCGAACATGTTCGCCATGAATGTGGCCCGTTACTGGGCTTTCCCACAGGTCAAAACTCAGGGCCTGTGGTCTCTCCCCCGCTTGGCTGTGTTCACATCTCAGGAGGTAAAGAGGAGAAGATGACTTTCTGAAATATTCGCTTTGCTTTATCTGTCAAATGAGAATTAACGGGATACCACATAAAACCACTTCAGGAGACACGTTAGAGCCACATGTTATTTACATTTACATTCACAGCATTTAGCTGACGCTCTTATCCAGAGTGACTTACATGGTTACTCTTATTGCAGAGTCTTGCCCAAGGACTCTTATTTGATGTAGCGCAGCATAGTCACCCAGACTGGGAAGCGAACCCCAGTCTCCAACATGGTGTGGTAGCTCAGTGGCAGGTAGTGGTTATCTGTTGCGCCACACCATCCACATGTTATAGCAGTGTGAATGCGGCCGTCTCTCCAAAACATTATTACAACCCCTCTCAGTACAACCAAAACACCAGTAATTCCTGCCGTGCAATGAGCGAAATAGCATAATCCGTCCCACCCAGCAATCAATTTTCAGTCCGACTAATCAGAGACGCATTTAACTACCCAGTGTAAGAATCAGGATACAATCAAGATACTAGTCACATAAAGTGACCAAGTTTCACTTGGCATTGAGTGGTGCCAAAGAAGAACCACTTTTGGTTCCATAAAGAAGCCCTTTTTTAAGAGGTTTTTCACTCGAGGCTACGAGGCTTTTGTTAAGCTTACAAGTAGCAAACAAATAGCACAGTTAAACCGCATAAGCCTAAACCAACGCAGGCTTATCTATGTTAAGTAGTTAAGTAATCTCAAAGACCCCATATGGACAAAAGTATTGGGACTATTGGGAAGTATCTGGCTATTAAAAAGAGTTTATCCTGCTTTTTTTGAGTAACTGTCTCTACTGTCTTTAAGACTTTCTACTAGATTTTGCAGTGTTAAGGTGAGGATTTCATTGCATTAAGCGATAGTGAGGTCTGAATTCACAAATATTTATACAATTGGGACTAAATTCACTTCGATTAACATTGCAGAGATACAAAACACATTTTTTAATATCTGTTGGTTTACCAATACAGTCAAATGAATACAAATCCACCCAATACCTTAGGGATCAGTTGGAGTGCTAGAACCAATCATCCATCATAACTACTCACTAATGCTCAGTTGGCTCTATGCAACAGAATACTCACAGCAATGTTCCAAAAAGTAGTGGAAAGCCATCCTTGAAGAGTAGAGACAGTCCTCAATAATGCCCTTGATTTTGGAAGATCAGGGGACGAACAGGTGTCCACACACATTTGACCATATAGTATGTAATAAGTATGGTGATTTGGGCGTACTAGTGGTTACTAGTGAGGTATACATTTCCATTACTTGTTAGCTACATTAGCCAAACACGATTCTGATACCATTATGCATTCCTATAAGCCTGTCCGTTTGAGTCAAGTACATTATATGTCCAAAATTTTGTGGACAGTGCATCTAATTAATAAATTCGGCTCCTCTAAGGTGCATCCATTGCCATCACAGGTGTTGTGCACATACCAAGAGTTGGCTACAGGGGTATAAAGCCTGTTAGCATTGCGCTGTGGTGCAGTGGACCTGATGGACCACCATCCACACTTGTGCAGAATCTGTATAGGGAATATAGTAAGTGCATTTGAGGTGAGGAGAAGTAAATGATTTGTTTATTTATTTGTTTACTTCATTCATCTGTTTCTTTGACTTGTTTCAGAGTCACTACTCCATGAAGAAGGCTGCCGCCTTCCTCGGTATCGGGACGGAGAACGTTTACCACGTGAAAGTGGACGAAAGGTACGCTAGCCAGCACAAGACCTTTGCTGGTAATTTCTGCATATGCCCACATCGCTTGTACTCCACCTCAACCTTCTCTAACCTCTCTGTACCCACAGTGGCAGAATGATCCCAGAAGACCTTGAGGCTAAAATTGTTCATGCCAAATCACAAGTATATGCATTACCACCTTTTTCTCTTGGTGACACATTGACAAATTTTCTTAAACCATGAGAATTTAGCTACATTTAGCTACATTGCACTTCTTGAACAGAGAAGCACTGAACTGAAACCTTTGATCTGCATCAGATTTATAGATTCTGATATTTGCTTGGGTTGTTCGAGCTTCACTGGGCCTTCTCTTCTCCTTTGCAGGACGCAGTGCCGTTCTTTGTCAATGCCACGGCTGGCACCACTGTGCAGGGAGCTTTCGACCCCCTGGACCACATAGCTGACATCAGTGAGAGGAATGGCATGTGGATGCATGTGGACGTAAGCCCGGCTCATTTCTTTATCAGCACTATAGAGAAAATCACGTTATGCAATAAAAAGAAACAGTTGGAGCAAAAAAGAACAAGTACACACAAGACCTAGCGTGGAGTAATATCGTGGAACGTGCAGTACCGTGAGTTGATGTGACTCGACGTAGATCTCTTGTCACGTATAGAAATCTTATGTAAGCTCAGCAGATACCACTGCAGGTCTAAACTGGCCCTGGACCAGATCTGGATTCCCTAGAAAGTCTATGAGCAGATAAGCAGGTCTTGTCATGATAGCTGGCTTCTTCTTGATCTCCTCCACAGGCCGCCTGGGGAGGAAGTGTGCTGTTTTCCCAAAAACACAAGCATCTGATTGCAGGACTTGAAAGGTACCTTAGATCACATATACACATATTGTACATGTTCACTGGTCAGTTTATTAGAAACACCTTGCTGGTGAGGGACTGGAGCTTATCTTTTTTCTTTTCCATGCATTAGACAGATAATGGATGAGCCGCAGTCATGGAAGAAACTGGATGTGGATTTTCTTATGTTTGAAAAATCACCATTAGAGACATTAGTTTGGGAACCATGAAAAGATGCTGCCAACATACTCGTTATACTAGTTATTACATTTAGGCCGTACCCAACCCATTCCCCACATCCCCCTCCAATGCGGCGCCCCTGCTTACAGAATAAAAAAGTGGCTATGTGCCATTGATGTTCAGTCTAACATGATAACACAAAGGACATACAGAGGATAGTTGGTATAGAACTGACCAAAATGACTACGAGACCATTTCTACGAAAATAACCAGCTTCACTGAGTAAATAAGTCAGTCGTCAGCATGGTTTCTGGCTGGGATGGGGACACAGAATAAGGACCAACTTGTAGCTTGTCGCCCAACGTTTCCTATTTTGTCTTCAGGGCAAACTCTTTCACCTGGAATCCACATAAAATGCTGATGGCTGGGCTGCAGTGCTCCGTCATTTTGCTGAGGGACACAACGGTATGAGGCTGTAAAAATCAAACATTGTTTGTCAGTTGTTTTGTTGGATCAAACAGTGAAGTGACTGTAGAGATCTAAATCTGATCAGCTAATGACAATACATTAAATAAAATCCTGGGATCCATTAAGTTCTACTCATTTAAACATCAATTAGCACCAATCAGCCATTACTAGACCACCTTTCACCCTGTTCTTCAATGCTCAGGACGCCACAGGACTGACCACCACAGAGGATGTAGTATTTGGGTGGTGGGTCATCCTCAGCACTGCAGTAACACTGACTGACATGGTGGTGGTGGTGTGTTAGTAGTGTGTGTTGCATTGCTGGTACGAGTAGTGGATCAGACACAGCAGTGCTGCTGGAGTGTTTAAACACCTCTTCTACAAGGTGGACCAGCTAGGTAGGCATGTCTATTAGATTGGACAGTGAGTGGCCACAGTGTTTAAACACTCCAGCAGCACTGCTGTGTCTGATCCACAGTGTCACTGCAGTGCTGAGAATGACCCACCACCCAAATACTACCTGCTCTGTGGTGGTCAGTCCTATGGGATCCTGACCATTGAAGAACAGGGTGAAAGGAGGCTAATAAGAAAGTATGCAGAGAAACAAATGGACTACAGTCAGTAATTATAGAACTAGAAGTGGAGCTGATATAATGGACAGTGAGTGTAAAAACAAGGAGGTGGTGTGAATGTTATGGTTGATCGGTGTAAATTAAATAAAAACATAGACCAGGCCGATTGATAAACTTTCCGTATCCCTTTCTCCTATCAGAATCTGCTGATGCGCTGTTACTGTGCCAATGCTACATACTTGTTCCAGCAAGACAAGTTCTACGACATGAGCCTGGACAGCGGGGACAAGACCTTCCAGTGTGGACGCAAAGTGGACTGCCTGAAACTTTGGCTAATGTGGAAGGCAATAGGCGCCCAAGGCCTATCCAACCGTGTCGACAAGGCTTTTGCCAATACAAGGTGTGTATGTGTGTATATATATATATGTATATATGTGTATATATAATTTTGTAATGTTAAAAGCTTGTATCTACATTTATACTGCTTTTCACTTTTTGATATGATTCAAAGCTTAGTTATAAATTATATATTTTGAAGATACAAGGTTTTTGCATAACAATGACTCTGAGAAAAAATCCTCTGAGTGTCACGTGACACATAATAATGATAAGAATAAGAACACAGTGTATATCCACTAGGCAATCACTAGGTCCTGGGTATACTCACTGATAAATACACAATGGCCTCTTTTCCACCGCAGGGCCAAGTTGACACTACAACTATCTAAAAATAGTCATGTGACAGTTGCTGTTGTCGGATTCGTCTGGTCTCACACTCCTGCCCCTGATTTCATGCGAAATAGAGCATACCAACCAAATACGAATTGGAGAACCGGGAGTTTTTTGGATTGTCTTTGCTGATCGAGCCAATCAGCGGACCCCTACGTCATTAAGCCCTCCCACTGAGCGGATCTGTGGCCTCAAGTACATTTAGATAACTGTGCTGAGGAAACAGGGCCAGGCTTGTGAACGGTTGTGAGCGCGGACGGTAACCATTCCGGTGGCTTTTCCACATGGACACGGTTACCCTCCGTGCTCAGAACGTTTCAGTGATGTATACAAGACTCATATTAAGCCATCACTGGCACTGTATGTACAATTTTGACACGAGATAGAAAATGACCAACATAATGAACCCTGAACAACTCTCCTAACTCCTAACTTCACAAACCTACATATGATCTATCAATGCCATCACAAAAACGTAACAAAGAACAGCTGCTGGTGACATTTCTACCATCAACAAGTTAGTCTTGATGTGTCTAATATTAGATGTTCCTTAAATATAAACATTCTGTAGACGTTTCCTCCAGCTGTATATGAGTTTTAGGCTACATCCAGTGCTAGCTGTAATGCTAATATTAGCCAGTTACCTCAAATAGTCGTAGTCTTAGTCTAAATTCAGTTCAAATTGAATTATATAGACTTCTCACAGCGAATGTTGTCACGAAGAAGCTTTACCAAGATCCGGGTCCGAGCCTCTTTTGAGCAAGCCAGTGGCAAGGGAAAACTCCCTCAGATCGAGAAGAAGAAACCTTGAGAGGAACCAAGACTCAAAAGCTTCCTCCTAATTATCCTCAGCACCGGATAATAACAATAAGAAGCAAAACAGGAAAAAGCAAAGACAAAACAAGACTGAATTAAGAGAAAAATCAAGCCAGTAAACCATCACGAGCACAGCTATGCAGTGAGGTGGACCAATGCGCGCCCCCAGAGCAGGACAGCGGGCAGCAGGGTAGTGGAGATAGAACTGTTGGAACTGTTTGATATAAAAATGTACCAAGAAACATTAAAATAATATTTCATACAGCTAGTTTTTTGTTGTATTGCTATTCTACACTCTGTCAGCTAGCAGCTTGGTGCAGTAGTAAGTGCCTCAGCTTCAACACTGTTCTACAAATTTTCACTTCTCAATATCTCCATTTCTTCCTGACTTCTCCAGGTACTTTGTTGAGGAGATAAAGAAGAGGGACGGTTTCCAGCTCGTCTCTGAGGTACCATATTGAAGTGATCTCTCCCGCTGACGTCTTCATTCATATTTGAATATTGTATTAAAATTGTCTTCTGCATCTCCCCACAGCCTCAGTTTGTGAACGTATGCTTCTGGTTCATACCACCCAGCCTGAGAGGGAAGGAGAACAGTGCCGATTACCAGGAAAAACTGGCAAAGGTTTGTCCACTATGCAAACTATGAAGCAAGCCCAGTTTGTCCAGTATTAGAGGATTGAAGCCAGAATGTGTGTTCTGTTCATAACGCAGCAAATTTGACTGCTGCAGGTAACATTTAAGTTAGGCATCATCTTATGCCACTATTTCACTTATTTCACCACCAGGTGGCACCGTACCTCAAGGAACGCATGGTGAAGAAGGGGTCCATGATGGTGGGCTATCAGCCGCTGGATAGCAGAGTCAACTTTTTCCGCATGGTCATCCTTTCACCCCAGCTGACCCACAGCGATTTGGACTTCTTCCTCGATGAGATAGAGCGCCTGGGAGAGGACCTGTAACTGGACCCGTCAGCCGTCGTTCTCTCTTCAACCCCCTTTTATTCTGCCCTATAAATGTTGATTTGGGTGTGTTACTGCTTGGTGGAACAAAAGCTTGGACCCACACTTTGTTGATAAGATTTGGGACCACTGTTAGAAGTACTAAGTGAAGGCTGTGATCCTGCAGAAGAATGCTTAATGCTTCCTGTTCCCCCAAAATTCAGCCTTAGGACACTTAATTTATTTTCCAGCCCATGCTATTTTTCCGTCCTCTTCCATTGAATTAATTGTGTTGTCCTGTTTTTACCCTTTTCTGGCTAAATCCACACTGTGTGATGTGTAGGTCTGCACTAGACTTGGTCTATATGCCAACGTTTTCTTTCTTTATATTCCATGTTCCTTATATAATGCTCTTCCATCCATGCTCTTTTACCTTTTATTTCAGATGAAATTTCATATAGTCCATCACTATAAGTCTTACTGGAGCTCTTTCAAAATTCTGAAGAAAATAAATGTAGCATTAGGTCAGTTTATATTAATTTTTTTTTTACATTTAATGTTATGCTGTTATATCCTACTTTACAATATTGCAACCATGCTTGTACTGCAGTGGTCAGTCTTAATAAACCTAGGTTCATTAGTACTGGATGATGTAAATTTGAAAGATTACTTTTTTGATACACTGAAAAGTACATACTTCTCAAATGAGTTTTTCATTTTTTTTTTTTTTTATCAAAGAGGAATTCCATGGAGTCCATGGAGAAATTCCTGCATAGGTAAATGGTTAGGTCCATCAGCAGAGTGGGTGTGAAATGCTCAGTTCTAGAGAAACTTAAAGAGACAGAATTGTCGAGGGTGGTGAACGAAACCTGACGTCTTAGCTTAAGATATCTCGTAGTTAAGCTAACTCCATAAACCTGTAATATTAAGTGCAATCATAGGTTAAAGGACATAGGTTTCCTGATGTCTGAGACATTGTTGTTATAGTAGTTTGGGCCTAAAACATGTCGGCTTTTTAAAAATCGACTCATGGCGGAGGAATACATGCAGGGTGTTATGTTAAGGCAATATGGCAACTGATTTTTTCAGATTTAGGGTCTGTTTGCCCATCATTAGCATTACATATAGCTAAATCTCAGGAGATGTGTAGATTCACTGCTGGTTTTGGATAGTCGGTAAAATGGCTATATGGTTGTGTTGTAGACATGGTCAATCCTGCTTCCTATCACCACCACTGTAATGAAATCTGAGCAGGTCCATTTCTCTACAATAAACAATTTCACGCCAAAAGTGCTGTGAACTGCTTTGTTTACATCTCAACCCTGAATTATGCAGAATTAAAATACAATCTTTTTTAAGGCCTAGAGGTCGAAGAGGTCTTTGGACGAGTTCACTTGCTAGTCGATATGTTTTTTTTAATGCACAGCGAATAACAAGAACATGTGTCAGCATGTCATATTGACAATAATATCTTTGGACATCAGTCTCATATTCGGTGGCAGTGATCTTTATTGTGTGCACTGGCTGATTGTAGCCTAGATCAGGCTAAAGGCAATGATGAAGGCCTAGTCATAATACACCTACATGTGCAGGCAACCGGAGTATGGCTTTAAAACATTAACAGTTTTCCAGATTATTTTATATAAATATAAATCTCAATATGAATAAATAATGTTTAGCTAGACACAGTTTCTAATCAATTTCTTCATTCATCATATTGAGGGAAAAAATAAAAAAATATTACCATTTTTTTTTTTTAATTAGGCAAATAACCAGTAAAGTTTACTGTAAATGATATGACCTTATTTACACTTAAAAAAATAACAACACGTAATTGAGCAGGGCTGCTCTTGTACGTAAGACTGTAGACACACACACACACGCGCAAACGTAAGCACGAAAATACATTACCCAGAATGCATCACTCTGGGAACAAACTGTAGCAAATAAACGAAGGCTGCCGGATAATAAACAAAATAAAGTTCACCATAAATACCATTTCTACTGATTTCAAACTCTAGAATAACAGAAATAAACACACATTAAAGTTAAATATCATAAAAAATAAAATCAATATAAACAGCCAGCCCATAAACATTTAACAGATATCAAAAATATCAAAAATAGCCTCTATTTTTTTTCCACAATTATTTGATGAGTCAATTCTGATCCCTCTTTTCTCCTTTAAACCTAAAGCATCATTTACACTCTGATGACGGAAAGGCGCCCCCTGCCTGCCCGGAGTGCCCTGGTCACGTGCTCCGCTCTCCCTTGAGAGCACTTCCGGTAGCGTTTCCTGTGTTTGTAAACTGGAAGAGAAAATTGGAAGTCGGAGGAGAAAGACGGAGCGGAGAGAGGAGAGAAGGTAAAGCGGGATGAGGGGGGCTTTATCCCGCTCAGTGTGGCCGAGCTGGAGGGGGGCAGCGGCGGAGCGCGCAGCTGGCCGCTGGGTAATATGAAGCACAGCCGCTCCGCTGCTGCTGCTGCTGCTGCTGTGTTGATTCAGTAGGTGGTGAATGGAGGTTAGCTTAGCATCAGGCTAACGACCCCCCCTCCCCTCCTCCCCTCCTCCCCTACAACACTTCAGAGAGAGTGTGTGTGTGTGTGTGTGTGTGTGTGTGTGTGTGTGTGTGTGTGTGTGTGTGTGTGTGTGTGTCTAAACTCTGAGCACCATAAACACGAGGTTAGACAGTTAGACAGAGGAGGAGGAGGAGGAAGAGGAGGAAGAGGGAGGAAGAGGAGGAAGGGGGAGGGAGGGGGAGGGGGGTAGCAGCAGCAGTATTAGCTGATAGCAGTAGTGAAGATCTGGGCAGGGCTGATACGATGCTCTCCAAATATATCACGATATCTAGTGATATTTACATCCGCATTAATGGAGCTAGTTCATGGGCCCGTTCTGCATCCTGAGCCCTGATACCATTCCACACAAGGTACACTGTAAAACATCCCAAACAGCCAGTGAGTGACTTTATATACACCCAGGATTATCGCTGGTGGAATTACGGTCATTACAAATCCAGGTGTCTGAACCCTGGCCCTGGAGGACCACCGATCCCTTCCCGAGTCGAGGCCGGAAGCCACTGACATGTTCAGGGCAGGGGGTCCTTCAGGTCCAGGGTTGGGAACCACTGTGTTAGAGAGCATGTTTGGTCTCCAATGGCCCTCCCTCCCTTCCCCGCCCTCCCCTGCGATGTTATCCAGACTAATGCAACCGAACTAGCGGGCGCACACCTGTACAGGTGGTTTCCGGTCGAGGCCGTACACATTTCATTGCTCTTCAGCTTCTCCGCTCACACGGCTCCCTCCATCGACCCATATCCGAATGATCTCTGTAATCATGCTTCATCCTATAATTTTGCACTCTGTGGCTGCTGCTGTTTTGGACTTGTGTTGAATGGCTGCTTAACAGGATTGCTGTCTGTGAAGATACCGTTTCCCAACCGCGCCGGACGTCTCGGAGTAAGATCGCTGATCCAGAGTCGGCTTCGTCTTGTCCAAGCTGTCCTGCTTATTAACAGGGCTCGGGAACCAAAGTTCAGTGTGGTTCAATTCTAAATGTTGCTGAATGAATTACTTTATTGCTTCAGAGTATTAAAAATACTTTCATTAAATAATAATAAATAGCAGCAGCTTGCCGTAAGCGCTCCGGTGCTTCTGAATCCGTTAACAGTCTAGCAAACGTCTGGCTAACTCAGGCTGGAGTGGTTAAGGTCTAGCTAACGCAGGCTGGAGTGGTTAAGGTCTGGCTAACTCAGGCTGGAGTGGTTAAGGTCTAGCTAACGCAGGCTGGAGTGGTTAAGGTCTAGCTAACTCAGGCTGGAGTTGATAAGGTCTAGCTAACTCAGGCTGGAGTGGTTAAGGTCTAGCTAACGCAGGCTGGAGTGGTTAAGGTCTAGCTAACTCAGGCTGGAGTTGATAAGGTCTAGCTAACTCAGGCTGGAGTTGATAAGGTCTAGCTAACTCAGGCTGGAGTGGTTAAGGTCTAGCTAACGCAGGCTGGAGTGGTTAAGGTCTAGCTAACTCAGGCTGGAGTTGATAAGGTCTAGCTAACTCAGGCTGGAGTGGTTAAGGTCTAGCTAACGCAGGCTGGAGTGGATGAGGTCTAGCTAACGCAGGCTGGAGTGGATGAGGTCTAGCTAACTCAGGCTGGAGTGGTTAAGGTCTAGCTAACGCAGGCTGGAGTGGTTAAGGTCTAGCTAACGCAGGCTGGAGTGGTTAAGGTCTACCTAACGCAGGCTGGAGTGGTTAAGGTCTAGCTAACGCAGGCTGGAGTGGTTAAGGTCTGGCTAACGCAGGCTGGAGTGGTTAAGGTCTAGCTAACGCAGGCTGGAGTGGTTAAGGTCTGGCTAACTCAGGCTGGAGTGGTTAAGGTCTAGCTAACGCAGGCTGGAGTGGTTAAGGTCTAGCTAACTCAGGCTGGAGTTGATAAGGTCTAGCTAACTCAGGCTGGAGTGGTTAAGGTCTAGCTAACGCAGGCTGGAGTGGTTAAGGTCTAGCTAACTCAGGCTGGAGTTGATAAGGTCTAGCTAACTCAGGCTGGAGTTGATAAGGTCTAGCTAACTCAGGCTGGAGTGGTTAAGGTCTAGCTAACGCAGGCTGGAGTGGTTAAGGTCTAGCTAACTCAGGCTGGAGTTGATAAGGTCTAGCTAACTCAGGCTGGAGTGGTTAAGGTCTAGCTAACGCAGGCTGGAGTGGATGAGGTCTAGCTAACGCAGGCTGGAGTGGATGAGGTCTAGCTAACTCAGGCTGGAGTGGTTAAGGTCTAGCTAACGCAGGCTGGAGTGGATGAGGTCTAGCTAACGCAGGCTGGAGTGGTTAAGGTCTAGCTAACTCAGGCTGGAGTGGTTAAGGTCTAGCTAACTCAGGCTGGAGTGGATAAGGTCTAGCTAACGCAGGCTGGAGTGGTTAAGGTCTAGCTAACGCAGGCTGGAGTGGTTAAGGTCTAGCTAACGCAGGCTGGTGTGGTTAAGGTCTAGCTAACGCAGGCTGGAGTGGTTAAGGTCTGGCTAACGCAGGCTGGAGTTGATAAGGTCTAGCTAACTCAGGCTGGAGTGGTTAAGGTCTAGCTAACGCAGGCTGGAGTGGTTAAGGTCTGGCTAACGCAGGCTGGAGTGGTTAAGGTCTGGCTAACGCAGGCTGGAGTGGTTAAGGTCTAGCTAACGCAGGCTGGAGTTGATAAGGTCTAGCTAACGCAGGCTGGAGTGGTTAAGGTCTAGCTAACGCAGGCTGGAGTTGATAAGGTCTAGCTAACGCAGGCTGGAGTTGATGAGGTCTAGCTAACTCAGGCTGGAGTTGATAAGGTCTAGCTAACGCAGGCTGGAGTTGATAAGGTCTAGCTAACGCAGGCTGGAGTGGTTAAGGTCTGGCTAACGCAGGCTGGAGTGGTTAAGGTCTGGCTAACGCAGGCTGGAGTGGTTAAGGTCTAGCTAACGCAGGCTGGAGTGGTTAAGGTCTAGCTAACTCAGGCTGGAGTGGTTAAGGTCTAGCTAACTCAGGCTGGAGTGGTTAAGGTCTGGCTAACGCAGGCTGGAGTGGTTAAGGTCTAGCTAACGCAGGCTGGAGTGGTTAAGGTCTGGCTAACGCAGGCTGGAGTGGTTGAGGTCTAGCTAACGCAGGCTGGAGTTGATGAGGTCTGGCTAACGCAGTGAATGACCCTCAGCCCTGTTGTTAGAACCAGAACGTGATCAGTTTGCTCGCTCTGAGAACTTCGCTACGTAAGACCCCTGAACCATCAGGTCTGAATATGAAGATGCCCACTTATGATCCATAGACAAATATGGGTGGATATTTTCTTGGCTTTACACCCTCCTCCTCCTCCTCCCTCCCCCTCTGTTTTTAGGCTTGCACCCCCTGATGATTGTGGCTTGTGTGGTATCTGTTCATTCCCTCTGCCCAGTGCGAAGCTTTCTGTCCCCCACCACACGCACACACTCCCATCACTGCGATGTCACAACTTTCCAGCAACTCAGTCCGAGAGCACATGAAATGGGTCAGTGTTTTTTTTTCTCCCTTTATTTGCATTTTCAGTTCTTTCAGTTTCATTGTGTTCAGAGCTTCAGTTTTTATGTTCCTCACATGCTTCCACCGTCAGTCCTGCGGTGCCATAATCTGCATCCAAGTCATATCCGCTAATCTTTTTGCGTATAATTTGCAGTCGAGTCCGTCTTAAAGGAATAGTGTGCTGAGAGATCAGAGCAACAGGACTCCTCACTTCGCTCAGACGCAGTCAATCAGCCAGGACATGTTTGGTATCTGACGTGAGCTTCTTTAGCTTCACATCGCTTGTTCTTATCTAATGTTGCTACACTGAACATGGAGCTGCGAATGTTCATGCTAATGTTTTACATCACTACTGTAAGACTGGTTAGCATCCTTTCATACTGCATCAGTGGTCACAGGACACAAAGTCGAGCAGCCAGTCCCATGTCAGTCATTTAATGTCGGTCATCACATGTATTACTAGTCCCGCCTAATTAAACTGGACTCAAGTCCAGTGTTTGTTGGCAAAGTTAGCCTAGCATCTCCTAAACTAAAGAAGCAAACCTCAGATGTCAAACATGTCTTGTCTGATCGACTGCATCTGGGGTAAGAGGTCAGTTTAATTTTTGGCAAAGCTATTCCTTTAACCACTGACCACTGACTCGACCACCCTCTTAGCTGGACGTCAGTGAAGTCAGTTCGGTTCAGTCTGATGAATCCGTGTTAGCAGCGGTCAGAAACAAGGCAGAAGATAGCGATGAGTCTATGAAGATTACTCAGATTTTAACTTGTGTGTGTGTGTGTGTGTGTGTGTGTGTGTGTGTGTGTGTGTCTGTGTGTGTATATTTGTGTATTTGCAGGCTGGGTTGCTGGGCTGTGAGGCAGTGCTCTCCAGTATGGCTCTCATGCAGGCCAATTCCGCGCCCAGCCATAAAAAGATGACCACTCCGCTGGGCCAGGGTCAGAGAGACAACCACAGCCACGGGCATAACCACAACCAGAACCAAAACCACAATCAGAACCACAGCCAGGAGTCCCACAGTCACCACAGCCACATGGTCCTGCCCTCTGGAGTCAGCTGCCCACCAATGGTAAGCAGAAGCTCCACTGAGATTGCCTTTATAGAGTCACAGAGGATTTAACATTTGTGAAAACAAGTATTTTAATTATTGTTCTCACAATTTAATATCAAATTTATATATTTATAAAACCTTTAATCAAATAATGAAGTTAAATTATACATTTTAAAATTAAATAAAAAATATTTTTAGTGATTATTATTATTATTATAATTTTAGCAGTTAACAGGTTTTATGTGTGTGTTTGCTTCGTTCAAATAATCCAACCTTAATAATGAGGACAAATTAATATTTAATAATTTTTTTAATGTTTCAGAATTTTCTTTAATCATCTTTTTAAAAACACAATATGCACTTCAGGCCATTGACCTGCTGCTGCTGCAGCAAAATAAATAAATAAATAAGTAATAAATACATAAAGGCTGTTCAGGCTCTCGCTGTAGGCTGTTCGTACGTGGCACCGCTTAGAGAACCGTTTGAAGCACCGTCCTGGCCGTACAGATCTAATGGATATCGCATGTTTGTGCCTCCAGCTCATTAATAAGGATGGAGAGTTCCACTCTTCCAGGCTGCTGGAGGAGAAGGACATGCAGTCCAGCCAGAACCTGCAGCCAAAGAAGAAGAACAGGAAGACGGGAACGCCAACCAAAGTGAGAGAAAAGGCGCAGGCAAGTGACCGGCCCTCCTGCCTGGTTGCATGTAGCTTCGTGTGAACTTGTCTGATGCTCTGCGCTTCGAGAATAAGCATGTTTACGCCTGTGTGCGAGTACGGCACTTCTTCCGTTTTTCACTGTGTGTGTGTGTGTGTGTGTGTGTTTACAAAGGTTCAGATGCCTGACCCCAACGATGACAGTTCCCTCAACTCCCAGGTGCAGAAGAACTTCATCTGCGAGCACTGCTATGGAGCCTTCCGGAGTAGTTACCATCTGAAGCGGCATATTCTCACCCACACAGGTATGCCTCTGAATGCTACCAGGATCCTCCTGAATCTCACATCCTTATTTGTGATTGATCCCAATAGATAATGCCAATAGATTAGGACTCTTTGGAGCAGATAAACATGAGCCTATTGGCACCATGCATAATGTCAGCCTTGGGCTAGAGGGGTATAAAGCCCCTCCAGCATTGAGCTGTGGAACTGTGAATGAGGGTTCTCCATCCAATACTTTTGGATTGAGTCTGGGATAAGGTGGGGCAGTACGCATCCTGACCTCACTAACCTCAGCTCACTGAATGCAATCAAAACCTCACATCAATGCTGCTCCAAAATCTAGTAGAAAGCCCTCCTCCCTGGACAGTAGAGACAGCTACTCCAACAAAAGCAGGATGAACTCTTTTTATTACTCTTAGTTTCAGAAGAAATGGTGAATGAGCAGGTGTCCGAATACTTTTGTCCATATTATAGTATAGATTAGTATGCTCTAGTATGCTGGAAAAGGAAGCTCTGAACCAAGAAAACATAAAACAACAAACTCAAGTCTTTTTTTTATGTTTTTAATTTTTGTTTATTAACAAAAATATACTGCAACTACAGTAAAAATGATAATTACAATACATGCTGATAAATGTGGGTTTCACAAAGGATGTGCGCCAATCTGACCAGCAGGTGGCACAGTTTGCACAGTTTTCAGTGTCCAAAGCAGTGGTCTCCGTCAAACTGATCTCTGGCAAACTTTAAAGTCTTGGCTTGTCGACGGCAAGCTGATTGTAACCTGTGCAGTTGGGTAGTTGCTGACACCAACTTTCACACCAGCTGCAGTAAGAGCTACCTGTAGATCCTGTGATGACATTCAAGGATTGTTGGAGACTTCTTTACACATCTTGAGGTCTGCTCTCGGGCTGAACTGGCTACGACAGCCTGAGCTGGTCATGTTGGTGGTTGTTCTTAATGTTCTCCACTTGTAAACGATTTAGCGGACAGTGGAGCGGCTGATTCCTGATTGTTCTGAGGTCTTTTTAAACCCCTTCCCAAACTCCGCCTTCTTTCTGAAGGCCTCAGAGAGCTCTTTGGATCTGGCCATGGTGATCTTCACCACGCACTTCAACTAAATCCAGCGCAGACCAGACTAAATGTCTGAGGTTTAAGTAAGACAGGCTCCTCTAGAATCCTCTGATCATCTACACTGATCCTCTGATTCTAATTCTACACTTTTTAAGTAGTAATAAATGTGGGGGTGTGCAAATATTTTCCTCACTGGAAATTTACAGATCTATTTATTATTTATCTAATTATTACATTTTATAAATGAATTTAAAGATTTGTTTCAGTTGTGTGTTTAGTTACGTTACCACCCAAAAAAAAAAAAAAAAATATATATATATATATATTTATATATTTATATATACACACACACATACAACTTTCTTTTGTCTATATACATATAATTTTTTTTTTATTAGCTTGCCTTTGATGGACTGAACAGCTGGGTTGATGATGGAATCTCCACTAGAAGTAAGGTCCCAGTCCTAACTGTGTGTGTCTGAATTGTGTGTGTGTTGTGTTTGTGTAGGAGAGAAGCCGTTCGGGTGTGATGTGTGCGACATGCGGTTTATTCAGCGCTATCACCTGGAGAGACACAAACGCGTACACAGTGGAGAGAAGCCTTATCAGTGTGACCGGTGTCAGCAGGTCAGAAACACACACACACACACACACACACACACACACACACACACACACACAGTCATACATTACTTCTATTTCCGAGCTACTCCTTATCACAGCTCTGTTTATGCTAGGCAGATTCCAACCTCGCTTTGCCGTGTTTTAAAAAATAACATAACTGTCCAGAAGCCTGGCGCACTGACGTTGCTGCAGGTTGCGGTAACACACGAAACACACTTCATGCTTGAATACGAACGCAGACGCTTCGAGCTACGCAGGCTAGTTTCCTAATGCACATTTTGAGTGTTGCCACTAGGGGTGCTACAGCGCCAGCTGCCAGCTGTCTGGTACCGCCAGCCCGCTGTTTTCCATGCCGATTCTCAGTCTTGTGTTCCTGTCTGGACTGGTGTTCCTGTGTTCTTGTGAAACGTCATCAGTTGCAGCCCAAGTACTGCTCCATTCGAAAGCTCACATCTAGCCAAGATATCCCAGAGTGCATTACGCACAACGCAGCTGTTCCAATTGCAAGATGACCGTAGAGCGTCCTCCCATCCTCAGGGGGTTGTACTTGTCAAACTTGCCAAGTCAGAACTACCAACTACACCAGTACCAACTTGACTAACTTTGTAGTGAGAATCACTACAGTAACGGTCATCTGATTGTCCAGTTAACCGCTGCTGCAGGACTGCTTGCGTACTAGCACTGAGTATATTTCTGGCCTAAGGCAGTAAGTGTAAGGGGGGGGGCTTGTCGTCGTCGGACAAAATGGTCTCGGCTCGGTCCCAAACAAACTCTGAAGCAGGCAGGTCTGACCATTAAGCAGTGGGAACCTTCTCACATGGTTTGCTGTGGCGCATTTTGGTGCGCTTGGATTGTTGGATTTTGAACACAAACCAAACCACAGGAAAAAAAGCTCCAATTTTCGGACCAGAGTGTGCGAACGTCCTCAATTGAACCAACGCTGGCTGGAGTTCTCCTCCAGTAAATTGGGGCTTAATGTGCTTTTCATGTTGTCCAGGACTCTGTGAGTACAGTGAGGTTTCAGGATCCAATTATCCAGTTTTCCTTTCACTCTCTCCCCTCCAGAACTTCTCCAGGACGGACCGGTTGTTGCGACACCGGCGGCTGTGTGCAGTGGGTATCCCCAAGGAGGAGAATCAGTCGTGCTGCGAGGGTCGCCCGTACTCGCAGGACCCTCCCCAGCACACCGCGTCCTGGAGCCCCCTACAGGCCAACAGCAGCAACAGCCGGCTGGCCGTGTGATTGCTCCCGTGTTCCAAGAGAAGCCTCTGGTCAGCCAGCTCAGCGGAAGGGGCGTGGACTCAATGCAGCCACCTGATGGCTCCACTGTGCCAGACTGATCCCGGAGCCTCTGGCAAAGGCTTCGCCTCCAGATCCGCTCCAAACCAGGTCAAAAGTCAGCCACAGATGGTGGACATGTTGTTTTTTTGTTTTTTTTGTATGTTTGTTTGTTTTTGTTTTGTTTTTTTTAAAACTGATTTGACTTGGGCGGAGAGGATCTTTTTGTATTGTTCTTTTTAAGTAGATGGTCTGACCCTGTCAGGGGTTGGAGTAGTTTGTTATACTGCACAGGCAATAATGAGTTCAGTTAGCAAGTAGAGGATCAGTGACTCGGGTTATTACTACTACTACTACTACTACTTCCTTTGATAGTTTCAGTGCCCGGATAGACTTGGGTTGACACATGCAAGCCAGTTAAATACGATGTGTTTCTGTAGGGAAGTCACCACCAACGTGAAGGAACAGCTCCCTGGGGCTTCAGCCGGCATCACATGTGGCCTTGAAATTGTCGTAACCAACTTCAAATCTGTATCAACGATAACTGCAAAACTGACTAATTACAGCAACTAAGTGGGCGGAGTTTGCATCCAGCTACAGCTAGAATCGGTTAAACGTTTGTCGGCCTGCTGGTTCTTAAGGGGTTTCAAGGCCTACTGATAGTTAGTAGGCGCCGCCAGTAGAGCTAAACCTTTAATGGAAACCACAGCAAGACTGTCCTTTCCGTACCTTAACATAAGCTTTTTCTACACTGATGGATTGGTGGACCTTACATTGACCTCTGATGTGATTGAATGGTCGAATCTGGTTGAAAGTGGGGTACTGCTTACAGAAGCTGTCTCCATGCTTCGGCCTGTATTTTAGGAAATCCTCAGACCCCAGCATTAGGTTTCAGACATCACAAAACAGCTTCAGGCATCAGCATCAGGTCATGCAGGGTGAAATGGCAGTGGGAAGGAAGCTGCTTAGATGCCTCAGATGATAAAGTTTGACGTTCATAATTCTGTTCTTTATTTCCAGATCAGTTATGTAACCAAATGAAAGATGGTATGTTACAAAATGATTGGGAGACAGCCGTGATAGGACTCACGTTCCAAAAGGAGAATCGACACACCCTTCTTGCTTAATTACCAGCTTACACATGGGTTATCTGAATAAGAGGATTCTGTTACCAGCACAGGCTTGGATGAGAAACAAACAAACAAACAAAAAGGCCTGACTGCAATAATGCCTTTAGGTCAGCGGAGGGACTTCTGAACCCCCACTCTAGTAATGCACCCGGGTGCAGGTCAAACATTCACTGAGGAAGAGGTCAAAAATCCAGCTTTTCTGTGTTGGTCCTATACAGTTTTATGTGCTTATGACCTCAACTGTTCTCTCTAGATAGGATGTGTCTTGTTGAGGAAGTCAGATCCAGGTCAGAAATGGGTTATTTCAGTGACCGTATCCGTTTTTACTCCGCGTTGTATTTCTGACACTGCGTTTTAAGTACTGTTAGTAAATGAATTGGACTCGAGAACACTGGATCGATTTGGGCCAAATGTCTTTTTAACACTTCCTGTCTTTTATTATGTTTTTTTTTTTTTTTGCTTCCTTTTTAAAGCCAGTTACAGACGTTGGACTCTGAACTCAGACTACACGCAGGTTTCGTCTGCTGAAACTTAAGTTAATATATATTTTTGATTTTTTTTTTTTTTACATACATTCTCCGAGACATTTTCTGTAGCTGTAGTTCTTAGACTGCTGCAGGCGTATAACTGGTAGTCTCGATAGCCCCCCCCCCCCCCCCTCCTCTTTTGTAATACGTAGGTTTGCATGAGGTTCAGTTTCTTCCAAATGTATACTGTGTCGTGATTGTTAAAGAAAACAAGTATTTTTGAAACCATGATTGTTGTTTTTTGTATTTTTACCATGCTCCGAACATGCACACTAAACTCTTTCTTACCCAGCTAGGCATCATGTAGAGATTGGAGACGTAGGGCCTCAAACACCAATAAACTGATTTCTTTTTCAAGAAACCTGCCTGCTTTCTTTTCCTTTTTTTGTTTTCGTCACAGTTGTATCACGACAAACAAGTTATAGACAAAAGTTTGTGGACACCCTTCTCAACAAGTGTGGTAAAAAAAACAAAAAAGGAGCTGATCCCCTCACTTTGGCTCAGCGGTTAAAGCACAGGGCTATTGATGACAGGCGCCGCAGCAATGGTTGCACAGTCACTGTGTGTGTTTAATCACGTATGTGTGTGTGTGTGTTTACTGCACGGATGGGTTAGAGACCGAATTCCATCTGTGTCCGGACAAAAATCGGACTGGTGAATATGCTTGACTTGTCTTGCTGTGCTCTTTCCTGGCAGAGTAGAGTTTGCGGACACGGAGGCCTGCTGTGTCTGACCGCCAGGTGGCGCCACACGCCTGATTCTCGCAGCATAGTCTAATTGTATCAAAAGTACCATGTGCAGACGTGTGGCATTTTAACCTTTAAAAAGGATGTCATGGGTTTGTGGTGATTTGTTGGCTATTACAGGGTTTACGACACGCCCAGCTGACCCGCGGCGGCAGCTGTGAGAAGCGTCTTAGGCCCCAGCCTTGTTCATAATGACAAAGAGGGTAATGAGGTTATTTCAAGGCTGCGTGAGGAGCAGCGGAAGGTTCTGCACTGCCCAGTGAAGTCATGTCTCCGTTTCCAAGCTTCTTTTCTGACCATGCTAATGTGGTCAGGGGTGGGAGATATGGTGAACATCTCAGTAGGCCTGCATTACGGTACACTAATGGCGTAGGGGAGTCAGGCAGAGTGGTCAAATGGGACACGCCTACTTATAGATTACGATATTTATTTTGCTCCCCTGGAATCACTGGTCTAAGCTGGTCTTTGATGGTCAAGGTGTTTAACAAGCTGGTCATCTACCTTGGTCACCGACCAAGCTTAGCTCATGACCAGCAAAGCGTGTTTTCATAGGAGTTTGATGGATTGGGCTGACCCTCAAACTGGTCATACTGGTTAACTAGTTTTTAAATGCAATAGTTTTTTATGTACGTCTGCCAATATCGATAAATGGACAAAAGTATTGGGACACTTGCTTATTTATTGTTTCTTTCAAAATCAAGGGTATTAAAACAAGTTTATGCTGCTTTTGTTGGAGTAACTTTCTCTACTGTCCAGGAAAGGTTTTCTACTAGATTTTGGAAGAGCATTGCTGTGAGGATTTGATCGCATTCAGCAACAAGAGCATTCGTAAGGTCGGGATGTTGGATGATCATCACCCCACCATCATCTTCTCCAACTCCCCAACTCATCACAAAGGTATTGGATGGAGCGCCAACCATCATTCCAGAGAACACAGTTCCACTGCTCCACAGCTTAATGCTTGGGGGGCTTTATATACCCCTCTAGCCCATGCCTGGCATTAGGCATGGTCCCAATAGGTTTATGTTTATCTGCTCCAGAGAGTCCTATTCTATTGGTAATACATCTCTACAAGGCCTAGACCGGCTGTGTGTGTGTGTTTGCAGCCTGGCTTATATGGTTATAATACACTTAGTCTATTACAGGCTCTCTATTATCATCATACAGTGCATTCACCCACCCCTCGGGTAGATGTGCCACTACTGATTGCTGGGACAATGAACTCTTTTAGCTCAGTTGGCCTTATTGAATCTGATGTCGTTTTGGAGCATCAGATAAGATGTTCAGCTCAGATCTGGATCAACGGCTGCAGTGTAATGAGCAGTCTGGCTCTGGGGCTTTTTTTTTAAAGAGGATTATAGATGGTTTCTCTCTGGGTTACACTAGAAGCTCTGATTTACAGTGCGTGTGGACAAGGAGCATTTACTGCAGTCTCTCCTTAATGATAAACAGTGATGGGGCGGAGACAACGGGGGTGGGGGAGATTCCTAGACAACCAGAGCAATCACCTAATGCTGGAGCGTCCGGTTCCCGTGCCATGTAGAGCCTACCACAGCTCTGCACAAATTTACTGTGGTCTTCGGTCCAGCACGCCCAATAAAACCCGTCAGCTGATTGTATTTTAGCTTTGACTGGGCCGGCTGACCTGCTTGATGAGCTGAATCGGATACATATAAGTAGTGGCAGTCCACATCATGTTCCAGTACACAGATTATATGGCCATGTCCAAACAAACAGAGTAGCTGAAAGGTTGACGCTATGTTGAGGGCAGTAGACGGGCTAGATAACATCCCCCAATTGTAGTTGTAATCAACACAGTCCTGCTAATTAAGGCCTTAATTATCGAGATGTGTTCGATTAGGGTTAGAGCGTACCTCTGGTGATAGATCTTTCAACGGGTTGGAGGAATGCTTCCACAGCATTTCTATCTAAATGTTACATTTCGGGCTCAGAGTGATTCAGTGGACGAGGATAGCCGGTGCATGCCATCAGCAGCCGGAGCCTGAGAGAGCACAATTAGCCTTGCTTTCTCCGGGTGATTTAATGGCTCTCTCTCTCTCTCCCATTACACTTCAGTGGGACGCTGGCCGGCACGGGCGCCTGCTAGCCGATGCATCGGGATAGTTACCTGCCGCTTTTCTCTTAGTGCGCTGGTTGCCCAGTAACGTTTCCGTTGCCGTTGTCATAAAGCAGCTTTACAGAATCAGTAATCAGTAAGAGGACAAGAGACCCCTGGTGAGCAGCCAAAGGTGACAGTGGCAAGTAAATACTCCCTTAAATCTAATAATCACAGTAATCACTGTAGTATAACTAATAGTAGTGATGGTAAGAGTGATGATAGTTACTGGTGGTAGACTGGTAAACAGTGGCAGATAGTCCACAAGAGTCCATGTAGTCCATGCATGTCCATGCATTTTAACATGGTCATTAGGCAGGTAGCAGTGGCAGGGTGGTGGAGGGTGGGCAGCTAGTCTTACACGGGTGGCAGGAGAGCCTGGTGGCCAGTCTGGTGGGTGACACAGCTGGGGACCCCAGTCGGGCTGGATAAGTGGGCAGCCTCAGAGGAGGTAAACAGATCGTGTCAGAGGTTTCAGGCCTCACCTTCGCAGTGTTGGGAGCATTCCATGTGATGGGGCTTTAACTTTTTGTTTTGCCTCACTCGTTAGCTTAGGGTCATTTTCTTGCCGTGTGACCCCCTTAAGGTTACAAACAATTTCCCCGACATTCTCTTGAAGAATTTGCTGGCGCCATTCAGAAATCACCGATTCATTATTCACGGCAAGCTGTCCTGGTCCCATGGCAGTAAAACCGCCCCAAACCATGATACTGCCACCCTAGTGCTTCACGGTTGGGATGGGTTCTTGTGTTAGAATGCAGTGTTTTTCATCTTCATAGGCTTTTGGCTTGGCCTGTTAGATGACCACTCTTGTGGAGAGTAACAGTGGTCCTTAGTTCTCTCTATTTGTGCTTTGTTTACAGTTGCAATGGAAATTATTCAGCCTCCATTGCAAATGTGAGTTTTATTAGCAAGTCATTTAGCAATACATTTAGCTAATAAACCTAATTTGCAACAGGGATTGAATTATTTCCATTGCAGCTGTACCAGTACAGTGAGTTGGTGGAGACCGATACGAGGTCTTCGGGTGGTTTTGGCGTGATTCACTGTAGAGAAACGTACAGACTATTATTTCTTTACAGTGGTGGTGATGGCAATCAGGGGTCACAATGTCCGCAGTGCAGAAATATAGCCATTGCATTTACTATCCAAGAGCACCAGTGCACCTATTTTGTATGCACAGCTTCACAAATCATGGCTGTCCAATGAAAAACATGCATCTCCAAAACGGTGACACTACAGAGAAAGGGTAGAATGCGTTTTGAATGGAGGTCAATATAAAATAAGAGGTTATTCCAAAAAAATTGGAGCATTTCTATTGGTCAATTTCAACATCCTAAACTATTTACACAGTAATTTACAATGGAGAAATTGGTAAATTCTTCAGGACCCTGCACGTACCTCTTCCCCATAAATGAATGTAACGCTTAAAATACGTTTTAGCTCAAAACCATATCGTAAAACAATCGTAAAACGATGTCTGAGGCATCACTTTATGTAATAACTGCCTCTAGAGTGCTGCTTATAGAGGCACTAAACTCTTCAGACGTCTGACTCGACGCTTCCGACTCTACATTTCCCAAGAACGCAGAATTTCACACCAACACCAGTCCGACTGACTTTCTTTACGTCTTAGCCTTTTAATTATGGGGAAACTTCAGTGAAATCAGTGGAATTGTGAGGTCCACTTTAAGCAGGCTGGATATGAGTAAATGTAATTGGTCAGTAAATCTCCTCTTTGTCGTGCTTTGTTCTCGTTAATAAATGATTCCACCGCAGACTGTGTGCAGACGCCCGTCCGTCACGCTCGCGCTCATCCCTGCCTTTCATTAGCGCTGATATTTAAACACGCACATTAAAATTTCACTCGCGGAACGCAGCTGCGCGTGCACACGCCTCAGTATCGCCGCGGCCCTGCTGCAAAACGACGAGAATGAAATATTAATAAAGCGCCTCGTTCTCCTTATGAAAGCTCCGGGCTAATGCGTGCTAATAACGAGAGCGCTGCAGCGCGCCAGCCGCTTTCGAGAGGCCTGGATCTCAATGTGCCAGTTTGTTCTTTATAACAAAGCCACGAGCGAATTCCAACCTGTGTGAGTGGGACTTCCACTCACTGTCCAGTTTATTAGGAATACCTAGGCCTACTTTGTACTTCTACTCAAGGACCACTTTACAGACGTCTCGGCCTGCGAAAAATATTTCAGGGAGAAAGCACCACTGTTCCCCCGTGATACTCCCCAGCCTCCCCAGCTAATATGCTGTGGTCCCTAAATCAATTTCCAGGATACTGAACCCATCTTATTTTCCAATAAGCAAGCAGTGGTGGCCATCTTTGTGTACTTTGTGCTAGGACCTCCAGTGCTTAGCTAGGAAGCTAGGTTAGCTCTTAGCTGGAAGGCCCTACTCGACTTTTCCCCTCTACAAAATGATAAAAGCAGATGTTTGGACGTTTGGGTGGATGTTCTAAATTTAGCAAACTCAACCCTAGACGCAGGTCCTCTTCTTCTTTGGCCACGATGTCCCAGAACAGTCTGGTTAAATAGCCTGTTGGAATGCTGGGTTATCTTAGCTAGCTAGTTGATGATCAGTGTCCACAGCAGTAGCTGTCTGATAAGACCATAAACTGTTCGATATAAAATCAAATGACCAGATATTCTAACCCAGCGGTTACGGTGGATATAAGCCACTATTAATATGTGTGAGACTCCTGCAACTTCTGGGAGAGGTGGGATGTCTGACTCTACGAAGTTCACCCAGTCCAGGGTCCCTCACTATTTATATATTTGGGCTCTAAGCTGGATTTGAGTTTGGCAGATATGACCGAAATGTTCTAAAATCGCCACTATCGCACCCTTTCGTAAGCACAAACCCAAGTCCCAAGCCACCAGAAACTGACCACTGACCAAGGGCTGGTGGGTGGCCTACATAAGTCATAAGTGCAGAATCTCCAGCTGTACACCAGCGAGGCGGAGCTACGAGGTAAGGGTGTGTAATAAAGTGATCAGTGAGGGTATTTGTGGCTCCACAAAAATGAGCTATTGGAGTAATTACAGGGAGGTCTACATTTGGTAAGGAAGGCCTCTAATGTCTTGCTGTGTGCCATGAATACAGCATTTCTTCACCTTAATCAAAGTCATAAACCTACAGTGGGTGTAAGATCTGTTCAGAGGAGAACGCAGAGGAGTTCAACGGACTGGTGCAGGTGGGCATGAACGCAAGCACTGCAAATCACTGGGGTAAAACTGAGAGCGGTAGCACCCTGATGCTAATCGTATGATGGGACGAAGCTAATCTCAACACTTTTGTTGAATGACTATGTCTATGACTATGTCATGGGACAAAGACCTTGTTTTTTTTTTAGAATATTGGCCTAAAAATATTATTTAGTCAGGCTGACACAAAGTTGTTCACTTGCTAGTTAGCATTCGTGTGATATGTGCTAGCTATAGTGGACAAATTCTTTAGAAATGTAGAAATGTACCCTCCCCATTACTCATTCCTTAAGACTCTCCCACATCACATGTAATGCTCCTAACACTGGGAGGATAAAGACTAATACCACCTCTGCAACGTCACTCGGAGGAAAGCACCGGGTACCCAGCTCTGACGCATCGGCTAGCAGACACACATGGTGGCCATCATCACAATGAAGGCATGTGGGGAGAGATAGAGCAATCTACTGACCCGGAGAGAGCAGGAAGGACAGTTGTGCTCTCTCTGGCTCCGGCTGCTGATGGCAGTAAGATCACAACTTACATTCCTTGTGATGTCAAGATAAGCTGATTTGTTGGGATAACAAATGTTTTTCTTGTGATCATAACATTTATTTAAGTATATCTAAGTATATCTGGATACCTATCTATCTATCTAGTCCCTGTAGGTACAGAGTAATACTCCTTAGTGTGTAATAAGCCTTGGAGTGTTAAGGAGCTAATCTCATGTAGAAAAATAATTTTGTTGTAAAGTTATTGGTCATAAGGCAGATGGGTAATTCTACTTTTTACTGTAGTGATAGATCACTTGAAGACAAAGTATTCATAAAGAAAAATACTTCTATACTAATATTAAGTATTACATTCAAATACATTCAAATAACAAGTGAACAGCGTGCGGACTAAACGGGCTAAACCCGCATCTGATGGCTAATTTAGCTACATGCAATTTCATCCGCTCCCAACCCCCCTCTGATTTCTCCAAATTGTCATTCACTTTGACACGACCCACAAGGTAAGAACAGAATGCGTCTGGAAAATGATTAATTATCCAGCCTCAATTCTCTCTTGTACTTGGATCCCTGTCAGTAACACCACATGGGACGCTGGGGATTACGCACAGATTCTGCAAGCTCCTCATGACTTTCTCCAAACAATTCATGCATATTCATGCAGCGTTTAAAACCTTCTGCAGCTGCATGAATTTACTGCTTTAAGGAACCCGAAGTCATCACAAAAACAAGCCTCTGAAATGATGAATGGCACCTTCCTCTTTTCTTTTGTTCACTTCTACTGCAAGAAGGAGCATTGAAAAGACCAGCATACACCGGGAGAACCCATCACATGCTGTGCTATCATGCTAACATACACTTTCCTTAAGGTTTCTGGCAGTTCTGTCTGTAATTCTGTTTATTTTCATGGATAATATATATATACATATATATGCAGTATGGACAGTGCTAACTGGCGACTATCCGCTTCCATCAACTGTTAGCTCCATTAGCCTCCAGTGCGAAACTAAAGACACTAACTCGGGACACAAAAATGGTTTGCCTGACCCACTACATGATTCATGATAAGAGGGAAAAGGTTTTTTAGCTGAACCACTGCTTCGAGTATGAGCTAGCTGTGAGGCGGAAAGTCGAAACGTCAGGCCAGCTTGAGCTGACCAGCGCCTCATTGATAAGATTTATCTCACTCAAGAGCCATCCACATTCCTTGTGACAGGACGAACGCCCCGGCGCCCTGCCAACAGCATAAAAATCACTTTTCGAAAGAGGCATTTAGCCTCGACAGATACATTAACAGGCGGTGGCCCCGCGTGTCCCCCACATCAATCTGTTGCTTACTGGGACATCCTGCAGTCCTGCAGGCCGATGCACAGGCTGCCAGGCCCAGCAGGAGAAGCTTGCTTTCCCCTGGGCCGGAGCAGGGGCCCGGGTGGCAGCTCCCAAAACAGAGCTTCTCTCCATGCTTCTGGGTCATGACTTTGGGGTCATCTGTGTAAGCCGAAGGGGTCTCGTGTTAGATTTGTTAGCTCACGAAAACATTCCAGCGTCCTCCGGGGAGTCCACTCGGAGGGCACCCGGGAAAAGGTCGAGGTATTGGATTGGAAGGAAGTTCTTGGGATGAGGAGAACATCTGTGACATGTTTGCTGTCTATAGGAGTACGTAGCTACCAAGTAATGGAAGCTAAAAGTAACCCCAGTCAGATTTAGGTGTCCACACCAGTTAGCATAACACCAACATTAGCATAACTGAGTAGAGGTTAGCAAATTATTAACTGAGCTTAGATGTTAGAACATTTGTTGTTACTTAACAATGAGAGCTAGTCTACATCTACACCGTATAGATCTACATGTTATCATGTCCTTCAATGCCCCCTGAATTGGCACCGTTGCAAATGCAGTTTCAATCCAACTGGAAAAATTTGACGGCAGAAAATCAGTCCTACTTAAATAAAATCAGTTTGGGATGCCTGTCTGATCAAAGTTAAACTGACTCGCTCATGTGATTTCTGACCCCAGTATGAGCGTACTGCTGTTGATAGACATGGACTAAAGTATGTTGCATAGCCTACCTGGAATCATTGGGTGCACGCTAGTCCACCACAGGGTACCACACATTTGCTCACACTCGCACCTACACTCTTAAAAATAAAGGTGCTTCCAAAGGTTCTTTGCACAATAGAAGAGTGTGAAGAACCTTGGCTCTTGGAGCCTGTTTGAGTAGCCCAACTGGGAACCAGAGAGATGTGTCCTCAGGTTCCATGTTGCCCCATATATGGACGCCCACCAGGGTCAGTGATCAGGAGACCAGGAGGGGTTAAGCATGGGCCCCATCTGGGTTGTCCACTGCCTAGATGGAACCCATGGTAGATTAAGATGGGCTGTAACAATGGAGCCCATTTGGGAAGCTCAACTGGGAAGCTCCCAGTAACAAAGTATGTACAAACCTATTCAGAGCCCATGCCCACCTGGAACCCACCTAGCCCATGTTCCACCCAGATGAGCCCCACATGAGCATTTTGGCTGGGTAGGGGCAATTTAGCATAGCCAGTTCACCCACCGTGTGTTTTTGTTGGGAAATGGAGCAAACCAGAGTACCTGGAGAGAACATCATGGACACTGGGAGAACATATGAGGCCTTTGTCTGTAGTTCATAGCCGCGTAGAACAGCGTAGAACCTTTTGCAGAAGATCTTTTGCTGTGAAAGTGTGTATTTATCACTCCACTTTAGGTTTTAACTTTGATTTAAGCAAGTTTCCAGCTTCAACACTTCAACATTCGTGCCCTTCAAAAGCCATTTTTATTACACACCTAATTAGTTTTGCTCTAAATGATGTGCCATATCTTCTTAATTGGTTCTGGAACCAAATTATACACTGGGTATTTTTGCCCAGATTCATGTGTGTGTCATGGGTTTAACACTGTTATTACCAAAGTATGATTTCAGGTCCCAAATTGTGAACTGTTTATGCCGTTTGTTTTGCATGGGATAGGTCCTACTGCTAATGAAACTAATGAAAGGAGCATTTAGACCTCCCCAATCCTCCATAAGCGCCCGGTAGGCAAGAAATCCACCCCTCCGCTCCCGGAGCGTTTCTCAGCAGCCTTGCTTGTGTTCTGAAGAATGCGGCACGGCGAGGGTGCAGCTACGCAATCTACCGCCGACGGAGAGAGCGAGACGCAGGGGGTGTCAGCCTCGCTGCCAAGCACGTCCTGAGCCCTAATGCGTCTCTCTAGACATTACGCAATTACTTTTGACAAGGGTGTCATCTCACTCCTGTCATCTCGCTTGGATCACAGTAATTCACTATATATGGGGTTTCAGTCCGTCTTCCCTGGCACAGCTGCAGCTAGCCGGGGCCGCGGAGAAGCTATTAGCCCTGTTTCAGTTTCAGGGAATCCAGCAGGGCTTAAGTGACAGCTAACGTCTGGGTGAATGGGTGAACACTTAGTCCTCGCATACGTCTTTTTGCTTCTTTCGTTTTGAACTACAGCTAAGAAGCTAGCTAGCGATTGTGAGCTAGCTAACATTCAACAGAAAGCCATCATTCATGCCACTGATAAAGAACCATGATTTTTAGAGACCTTCAATTTGGGCCATAAATCTCAAAACACATCTCAAACAAAATGAGAAACTAGGTCCACCTGTCCATTAATGCTAGCACCCCATTAAGAATTGTATGTAAGTTAGCATCAGGTTAACGATGAAGCCAATATACATGCTTTTGACTTCCCTAGATCACAAATTCACATCAAAGCATGTAGCGGATATTAACAAATAGCTTTTCTCTGTCTTTGTATGGGACAGTTAAATTAAAAAAGGGAATGGAAAATTACAGGCATATATATTTTGTTATCAGACATCATTAGGTCTTCTCTGACGGTCCAGAGGGCTCGTATGGTTCCCCACTGTTTGCCTCAAACCATGTCAAGCTGTTCCCTAATCTCAAACAGACTTGCTTACGTGGGTTCTGACACGGTTTGACATACCGTTATCTTTTAAAATAGGGGGGTAAAGGTGGTCGCATTGCTAAAAACAGCGGCGGCAGCCATTTGAAGCTCGAATGCAGTCCATAGTTTTGTCTTATGAAGAGGAGATAACAATGTGATTTGCGCAGTGCTGACAGGTGGCTAGCTTTTCTGACTTGGTAGCTACATTAGCTTTTAGCTTCTATGCAATATATACAGGCAACTTTCTATGATATGATTCTCTTTCTCTCTTTCAAGTGGCTTATTCTCTCCTCGCGCTCGCTCTAGCAGCAATTTTCCACATGAGCGGACCAAGAGGAGAGCGAACTGAGGCATGCGCCGATTCGGACGATCCACATGGCGTGTGGATCCTTGGGCTTTTGACGGAGAGCGCCGGCCTTGCTATTTACCCTGAGACATTTTCACGGGTCATGGCCGTGACAAGGGTTCACGTGGGCCGCTGATGAGCTCTGAGGGATTAGCTGTCAGCCTGATGGGGCTGATGGACAGATAAGAGGCAAGAGCAGGTAGGCCCCGCCAGAGCCCGTACAGACACTAGGCCAAAGTGACTTTGGCAGTTTGCCTCTGTTGATCAACTCCGTGATACGCTGATTTATACTCGGCCGTTAGGGGTGCTTTGAAGAGATATGAGTCATATGCTACTTCGCTGAGCTTAGGGGCAACGCAAGGGCAAGAGGGATAAACGGTGCTTCAGGATCCATATTCATAAAAGAGTCCCACAGTAGGAGCACTAATCTAGGATCAGGGTCTTCCTCTGTTTTATCTGTGAACCCAACCCCATAAATAGCTCCTAGATCAGCACATTCTCCCAAACGCTTTATGAGTCCCAGGCCTGATGTGGGAAAGATATGCTCATGGTGTCCTAACGAAAGGCCTTACTTCGGGGAAGTACACACATCGCTGGTGCTTACTGGATATCTATGAGATGTAAGACCCGATGATTAAAGGTGAACGCTGATGGAAGGCAGCAACTTCAGATCTGGTTCATTTCCTAAAGGGCATGTTCCCACATCATGGAAAAGCTCATTTTCCAAACTGTACTTAATTCGTTTCAGTAGCCTGTGAGGAATTCTGTATTTTTGTCATGTCCAAAAAAGATCTATGTATTTACATACATTCCCAGACTCATCTGCACCCACAGAGGTCTCGCTGGCTGAGGTTTAAATAAGACAGACTCCTCCAGAATCCTCTCTAACCATGTTCTAATAATCTGCAGATGACTCGAATTCTAGGCATTTTTAATAGTGCTTTTAATAATTGTGGGGGTGTCCTAAGGAAAATTGCACGACAGGTAATTACGTTTCTGATCAGGGCATAACAAATACTGCTGTAGATGGTGGGGTGCAGCAGATTTGCCTAGATTTGTGTTGAATAATTCCAGAGATAAAAATGTAATGCGTTCCCCTTAACATGTAACTTAATGTCACAGTTATTAGCTTTGGCTAATATTCAAAAGCGCCGTTCCTTCGCTGCTCATGCCTGCAGCTCTACCATTTAACAACAATCTTTAATTTGTGCTAAGAGGGAAAACCCAGCCCTATTGCAGATGTTTAAGCAAAACATGACTATATTTTAATAATATATCAATGTGTTCAGTATACGGAGGAAGGTGGGTCTTATGAAAAAGTTTGGAACTCCTTGCTTTAAAGCAACACTGTGTAACATTTTCACTGTAAAATAACAGCGTAAACATCACTGTGTTGCTCTACTGATCTGTAAAAGGGAGAATAGCATCGCTGTCATTGCTACTCTAGGTTCGGCACGCTGCTAACAACACTATGTAACGTTGGAAAAACGGGCAGGATAACACTGGCGAGAATCGCATAACGCTATGTAACCATATAAAATAATTAAAGATATCCGTGTAAAATCCTTTCATATTATACTCAACCACATCAGTCCACGTGCTTCTTTCACCTTCAGTGCCGGTCTTGTCTTTTTCAGCTTGTCCAGAGAAGTGTGACTCAAACTTGCTCAAAACTGTAGGGGGAGCCCAGGAGCAAGAAATGCCAGTTTCCATAGTGCTGCTTTAAGCTGTTGCCTTTATGGGCGGCCCAACTAGAAACCAGAATGTTTTGTCCTCGGGGTCCATGTTGGTCACACATATGGATGCCCAACAGGGTCAGTGACGTGACCAGGTGGGGTTAAACATTGTCCCCATCTGGGATATACAGTACACTACACATGGGGACTAGATGGGACCCGTGTAAGTTTGAAGGTGGGCTGTAATGATGGAGTCCATTTGAAAAGCCCAACTGGGTCCCAGTAAAAACGTATATACAAACTCACTTAAGGCCCATGCCCACCTAGAACCCACCTAGCCCTCGTTCCGCCCATGTTAGTGCCACATTAGCATGCTGAGCTGGGGGATTCGTGTCTGAAATGAAAAGAAGTAGCTAGTTTTATGCATTTGGCTTTTTTGTTGTTATATAACTTTTACCGAACCATGAGATTCAAGCTGTGGTGTTAATCAGCGACCATGACTTCCGTCTACTGGAACACCTCTAGTTTTGGATAACCTCATAAGTGGAGGCCTGGGAAAAAAACGAATACAACATACATACAAATGACATAAGGGAAAAGTTTAGGACATGGCCCCACTTTTGCAAAGTGAGTTGTGCAACAGTATAAATTGCTCTAGATCAGATTCATGAGTTATATGCATTTGACTGTAGCTGCAAAGTGACTGTGTGCCTTTTTAACGGCCCATAGATCAGAAACTGTTATTACTTTGAGACTGATCCCTAATTGACCAAAAGGTACTCTGATCTGAGTCATAAATATCACAAATGGAAAGATCCGCTGGACCTCAGTCTGGAGATACAGAGGGCCAAAGCTGCAGACATTGTTGATCCTTACTGAACATCTATGAGATTTGAGCCCTGATAGTGTAAAAGCGCTGGAGAAATGGGCTGGATGAGACCAAGCTTTGCTCATTTCTGGGGAATTTTTTTACAGATACGGCTCAGACCGCTCATCTTTCAAGCTAAATTGCAGTGCAGCTACACACACACTCCTTCTCTCTCTCTCTCACACACACATACACATAGATTGAGAGATAGAGTGGAGATTTATTTGACAGTCAACTAATTGCATGCTGCCATTTGTCTTGAGCAAGCGTCAACTGATCCACACTTGGGCTGCTTCTAACTTGAACGGCAAGAGACGTGCCTACCAAATACAACAGCCATTTACTGCTTATTCATCAGACTGAGAACCAGGCTTTACAGTTGTGAGACACATCTGAAGCATCTTAATAACAAAAGTGATATGTATCTAAATTTGATTGTCCCTTGACTCACCTCTTGAGGGTCTTCATAATTAGCTGGGGAGTTGAATGAGGATGAGAACAATGTGGCGTTGAAGCAGGGAAACCCCAAGAACTTCGTCAGGAACTGTGCTGATCCCACTGGATACTACAGGTCAATACAGAGACGTACACAAAAACAGATGCCGTGTGATACTGTTTATAAGCAGCAGTTGAGGTAGAAATACCTCAGGCAGAGTTAACTGTATCAGACCGCTGAACTGGGTCTAAAAATATAGGCCTAGAAACCCTTTGGTCAACTACTCCTGTTAGTCAAGTATATTTGTTGGATGGCTGTAGCACAACCAGGGATTGACAGGGACAATGCTTTAGATTAGGCCTGTCTCAGTAATTATGTTATGGTATAATATATGGACATGACCATAATAATTTTTGCTGACCTTTGCTGGGATTGACCTCCGTGTTTCCTTGCATGTTTGTTTACAGAAGAATGAAGCTCCATACACGCTGAGCGGACTACTCAAGGCTAATAGGTAACTTAGGGATGTCCCAATCAGGTTATTTTGCCCCAAGTTGAATCTGAGTCTCTTAATGCTGCGTATTAGCTGATTACAATCAATAAATACAGGCCTGCTTTAGATGCTGAATTTTAACTGAAAATGAAAATCGTGTTGACGTCAAAAAGCCAATATTTTACAGCCATTTGCAGCTGAATTTTGGCTGGAAGTCAAAGTCAGCATATCATTAAGCACTCTGACTTAAAACCAACAGCATATCACTGTCTTATAACGTTTTGAGGACATTAGCATTAGTAAGTCACAGACATTGTTTTTTTATTTATTTAATATGATGTTGGTGTCCCTATCCTACGTCAAATGGACATTAGCATTGGAGGTTGTGTTAACACTGAGTTTTGGTCACAGATGTCACAACTGATCTTATACAACCAGCGGCAACTTCGGCGGCTAGCTGTGAAGCCTTACAGAGATCCAGGACTGAGCCTCTAATGGTGACAGTGACAAGAAAGGTTTTCTCAGAAGAAGATCTGTTAAACCCTGCAAGTTGTGAGGTGATACCTCCATGGATCGCATTCATGAACCTTGGGCACCCATGATACTGTTGCCGAATCAATGGTTGTCCTTCTTTGGACCACTTTTGGTAGGCACTGACCTTTGCAAGCACTTTTGTAAGTCGCTCTGGATAAGAGCGTCTGCTAAATGCCTTAAATGTAAATGTAAATTTGTAGATGTTCTGAACCAGTCGTCTAGCCATGCCAATTTGGGTTTTGGCAAAGTGGCTCAGATTGTTGTGCTTGCCCATTTGTCCTGCTTTTAACACATCGCCTTCAAGACTGTTCACCTGCGGCCTAATACCTGTCTGTGGTTTCAGTGTCTAGTAAGCATGAGAGAACTTTGCATACACTAGTGAAAAGGGAAGAGGACTCCAGAGTGGTGGTAGCTGTCTCAGAGCCTGGGGAGCAATTGGGGGTTAGGAGCCTTGGTCCAGGGCGCTTCAGCTGTAAGAACGCTAGATCTGGTGGTCGAACCAACAACCGCCTGGTCTCAAGTACAGTTCTGTAACAGGCTCAGATGAACATTTGCTCTTGGAATATCTCATGTAGCAGAGTGGTTCCCCTGAAGCAGAGAGGTTAAAGGCCCATCAGTGGAAGCTTAGAGGAACCTACAAGCTTGTGATCAATAACCCAGTAGTAGACTTTAGTAAGGATGTATGCCTTAAAGATTAGGCCCTGAAACAGCAGCACCACCACCACCACCATCAGCAGCAGCAGCACTACCACCACTACTCCTACACTGTGTAACTGCCTAGTCTATACATAGTCTACTGCACAGATTCCCATGCTAATCATAGCCAAACTCAGAGCTAGTCCTGGGGCGGCCTTGGCAGTGTCCTGGCCCTGACTGGGGGCTTCAGGGCTAAGTGCTTTCTCATGCAGGGAATAGGATCATCATTACCAGCCTAGCGTATAAACATCAGGCCTGTACGAATGACAAACGAGGACTGCTATCTGCTGAAAATCATGTTTACATTTCTGGACGACTTGTCCAAATAAACACGCGGTTCTGTGTGTAATGTTTTCTTTAGTGCTGGGTGTTGGATCGGGATATTATTCCAAGTAGGTGAATTGGATGTGAACACGTTCCACAAAGCTGCAGCGGGAGCCCTGTGCGGGGTAAAATGATTTCAGCATTAAATCATCCGACCACTCTCTCTCTCTCCCTCTCTCTCTCTCTCTCTCTCCCTCTCTCCTGACGTCAGAGGCGTAGTGCACGCCCTGCACCTTCCCTCAGGGAGAGGCTTTTTACGATTGAAACCTGACACCATTTCTGTGTCCCATAAGCAACAGAGCTGTAACTCACATCAAAGGCAGGCAGCATCAAATCACAGCTCAGCTGTAAATTCACCTGTCAGCCGTGGACCAATGGAAAGGCGGCATTAAATCAGCTCTGTCATGCTGGCGGCCAATGGCAGGACGGCGGCGGTAAATCTGTCAGGCCTGGGGTCTGTTAACGGGCACTGTGGTGCAGACGGAGAATCCGCGGGGAGGGGGGCAGGGAGGAATGAGAGAATATGAGAGAGAGAGAGATAGGGAGAGAGGGGGTGAGAGTTGGGGGGATGGAAAGAAAAGAGAAGGGTAAAGGAAAGAGTGAGAAAGAGGTGAGGTACAGAAAAGTAAAGGAGAGAGAGAGTACATGTGTGTATGAGAGAGAGCAAAAGGGTAAAAGAGATGAGACAGAGAGAGAGATGCAGGCTTGGAGTGAAAGAAAATAAAGAGTAATAAGAGAGAGAGAGGGTAAAGGGGTAAAGAAAGAGACAAAGGGGTAAAATGGGTGGGGAGAGAGGGAGGGTAAAAGAGAGAGGTAAAAGAGGGAGAGAGGGGGTAAAAATGGAAAGAGAGAGTAAAGGCGGAAGAGTGATAGAGGGTAAAAGAAAGGAAAGGGTAAAGAGAGAGTGTGAAGGGGTAAAAAACAGAGAGGGTAAAAGAGAGGGTAAAAAGATAGAGGGATAATAATGTGTGAGAGAGTGGGTGTAAAGGGCTGAAAGAGAGATAGTTGGGGTAAAATGGGGGGGCAGAGGGTAAAAGAGAGAGAGATAGGTAAAAATGGGGGGGGGCAGAGGGTAAAAGAGAGAGAGATGGGTAAAAATGGGGGGGCCGAGAGTGGAAAGGGAGAGAGATGGGTAAAAATGGGGGAACAGAGGGTAAAAAAGAAAGAGATGGGTAAAAATAGGGGGACATAGGGTAAAAGAGAAAGAGATGGAGAAAAATAGGGGGACAGAGGATAAAAGAGAAAAAGATGGAGAAAAATAGGGGGACAGAGGATAAAAGAGAGAGAGAGAGAGATGGGGACAGAGGGTAAAAGAGAGAGAGATTGGTAAAAATGGGGGGACAGAGTGTAAAAAAGAAAGAGATGGGTAAAAATAGGGGGACATAGGGTAAAAGAGAAAGAGATGGGTAAAAATGGGGGACAGAAGGTAAAAGAGAGAGAGATGGGTAAAAATGAGGGGACAGAGGGTAAAAGAGAAAGAGATGGAGAAAAATAGGGGGACAGAGGATAAAAGAGAGAGAGAGAGATGGGGGACAGAGGGTAAAAGAGAGAGAGATTGGTAAAAAATAGGGGGACAGAGGGAAAAAGAGAGAGATGGGTAAAAATGGGGGACAGTAGGTAAAAGAGAGAGAGAGAGATGGGGGACAGAGGGTAAAAGAGAGAGAGATGGGGACATAGGGTAAAAGAGAGAGAGATTGGTAAAAATAGGGGGACATAGGGTAAAAGAGAGAGATGGATAAAAATGGGGGACAGAGGGTAAAAGAGAGAGAGATGGATAAAAATGGGGGACAGAGGGTAAAAGAGAGAGAGATAGAGATGGGTAAAAATAGGGGGACAGAGGGTAAAAGAGAGAGAGATGGGTAAAAATAGGGGGACAGAGGGTAAAAGAGAGAGAGATTGGTAAAAATGGGGTACAGAGGGTAAAAGAGAGAGAGATGGGTAAAAATGGGGGACAGAGGGTAAAAGAGAGAGAGATGGGTAAAAATGGGGGACAGAGGGTAAAAGAGAGAGAGAGAGAGAAGGCTAAAAATGGGGGACAGAAGGTAAAAGAGAGAGACATGGGTAAAAATAGGGGGACAGAAGGTAAAAGAGAGAGAGTGAGAGAGTTAAGGGGTAGAAGATAGAAAGAGTAAAAGAGAGAGAGAGTGAAGGGGGTAAAAGTGAGAGAATGCGAGAGGGAAGGTAAGAGAGAGTAAAAAAAGAAAAGAAAGAAGGGTAAAGACAGAAGTACAGAAATTGGGACAGACAGACACAGAGATACGAGAGTAGGAGAGAATAGAAACGAGAAAAGAAGATGATGTGTGCAGATACAGAAGGGGGAACAGAAGATAGCTGTGTGTGTGAGTGAGAGAGAGATAGAGAGATAGAGAGAGGGCCTGAAGGTTCTGATATGCACCACTAAAATGCCACATCTTGCTCCATCTTTCTCGGGCTGAAAATGAAAAGCCACACACAAACAAATCCCAATAAAAGAAAGGATCTGGGAGCCAGTTAGCGCTGGAACGGAGCAAAACAAGACCGAGCTCGACCACAAGAGAGAGGGAACACATGTCCCCCTCAGGGCCGCATTCGGGATAAATAACACCCCGAAAAAAGGGAAGGGAAAAAAAGTCATAAAGCTTTATTGCTAGCACTGCTATCGGGTGTCGAGTGTCTGCCACAAAAGTGAGTTATGGGAAGTGTTTGGGCTGAACAATTACATCACTAAGTTTGCTCAGAATTCAGATCGGGAGTGTGTTAGGGGCACGGCTCGCTGCTCGGTGCGAGAGCTCGATTCATTTGATATGACGCATTTCGTTTAGCGCGGCGTTCGTCTCCTTTACTGCCCCTGCGATCAATATACAAATCAGGGCCAGCTTTTAATGTAGACCCACTAACGACAACTTCAGAGCCTGCCTTCACTCTGAGCTGAGGCTGGCGTCCAGATGTTCTAACACACACTTAGCTAGAGGCTAAGTCCCAACCTCAGGACAGCAGTGTGTGAATGAATGTGTATGTAGACATGTGTCATCTGTGTGTGTGTGCGTTTGTAACACAGCAGGACAGCCTCTAGGAACCGGCTCATCCTAAATCATACAGGAGGGAGGGGAAAAAAGAGGTGGCTTCTCGCTTAAAGCGATAGTTCGGGGAAAGTGGGTGAGAGACACATCTGGTGCCTCATTGGGCATTTATGCATGTTTTTGGTGATCGGATCACAAATTGGATTTCAGTTGTACGTATGAAAAGCCAGGTCTAAATGCCCCCGAGACGGATTGTGGTCGGATTACAATCAGATAATTTTTTCCATGTTCGAGGTGGTCAGAGATGGATCTCATCCACATTTAATACAAGTGTAAACTAAATGTGTTTTCTGTGATCGGATTCCCTCAGCCAAGCGGAAATACATCTGCCAATGTCTGAGTAATAATAATTATAATCAGATCACTCAATCCACGTTCGAAGTGGTCAGAGACGGATCACGTCCACATTTAATACAAGTGTTAATGGAGTGTGTTTTCTGTGATCGGATTTCATCTGGCAAGCAGAAATACGTCTGTCAAAGTCTGATTAATATTAATTACAAAAGGATCACTCAATCCACGTTTAGAGGTGGTCAGAGACGGATCACGTCCACATTTACCAAGAGGGTAAACAGAAATGGTTTTTGCTGTGATTGGATTCCCTCAGGAAAGTGTAAATACATCTGCCAACGTCTGAGTAATAGTAATTAAGATTGGATCACCCAACAATCCACGTTCGAGGTGGTCAGAGACGGATCTCGTCCACATTTAATTCAAGTGTCTCTGGATACAAAAGGCTTGTCAATGCCAGGTGTAAACAGACCCGTTTAGTTTAGCACTGGAGCTACAAAGCTAATCTAGGCAGAAATCAAAGCAATGTAATGGATAAGCTTATTAGCTTATTATCTTGCTAACAGCAAGTCATCACACCTGCCTAAATCTGCCACTATATGACATGCAGTTATCTACAAACATGGCCAAAAAATAAAAAACCTCACTCGAAATGGCTACTGCGACTGAATATACAAAGATTGGCGAGAGAGAAGAAGCACTAGCTGACTGTTTCTTCCCCACTGGCTCTGAATAAACTAATTAGAGGAAGAGTCATCTCATATATAATCATCTCATAAATCTGTGACAAGTTAGCCAGCATGCTAATCACTAAGCTAGCTTCTCAGCTGAAAGAAAATGGCACACTAATCACCCACTGCCTCGACTACAGCAGTTATTCCTATAGTTTTACACTAAACTTATACTAAACCTCAAAGTTCTGCACTGTAATATAGTGTATATGTAACACTTCGCCATATTCTGCTTTCATTTGTATCTCACAGAGTTAGCTAGCATGCTAATCACTAAGCTAGCTTGTTAGCTGAAAGAAAGAAAATGGCACACTAATCACCCACTGCCTCGACTACAGCAGTTATTTCTATAGTTTTACACTAAACTTATACTAAACCTCAAAGTTCTGCACTGTAATATAGTGTATATGTAACACTCCGCCATATTCTGCCTACTTTTGTATCTCACAGAGTTAGCTAGCATGCTAATCACTAAGCTAGCTTGTTAGCTGAAAGAAAGAAAATGGCACACTAATCACCCACTGCCTCGACTACAGCAGTTATTTCTATAGTTTTACACTAAACTTATACTAAACCTCAAAGTTCTGCACTGTAATATAGTGTATATGTAACACTCCGCCATATTCTGCTTTCATTTGTATCTCACAGAGTTAGCTAGCATGCTAATCACTAAGCTAGCTTGTTAGCTGAAAGAAAGAAAATGGCACACTAATCACCCACTGCCTCGACTACAGCAGTTATTTCTATAGTTTTACACTAAACTTATACTAAACCTCAAAGTTCTGCACTGTAATATAGTGTATATGTAACACTCCGCCATATTCTGCCTACTTTTGTATCTCACAGAGTTAGCTAGCATGCTAATCACTAAGCTAGCTTGTTAGCTGAAAGAAAGAAAATGGCACACTAATCACCCACTGCCTCGACTACAGCAGTTATTCCTATAGTTTTACACTAAACTTATACTAAACCTCAAAGTTCTGCACTGTAATATAGTGAAAATGAAACGATCTGCCATATTCTGCTTACTTTTGTACGTTAATGTCTGTGGTAACTGACTTATTTAGCTAGCTAGCATACAGACTGCTAAGTTAGCACCTTGGCTGAGTGGAGCGCAACACATTAGCTATGTTAAACGTTAAATTCCCTCACTGTAAAATAGTGTAAAACTCACTCAGTTTGATAGTTTTTTTTTTGTTGTGAGTGTGCAGCACTGATCAATTTTATCAGACTTAATTATTTACTTTGTGTTTTTACTGTTTACAGTTGGAAAGTTAGCTAAGATTAGTGCGAACTGTAGCAAAACAGAGAACGTTTATGTAGCAATGCTTTTGGTCCAGTCCCTGCTTTAACATGGCGCTCTTTTACAGCAACCAAAAGGCAGATTGAAATGATAGTGGTGTGACTTTTGTGACTTAAACACCACAACATAGTTATTGGAAGCATTTCCAATAAACAAAAGTTATATTTAAGGTACAAAATTTTGAGAAATATTAGTCAAGTGACTCTCAAAACCCACAGATGGCACTGGCATGTAAATACGAGAAGACGACCAAAGGGACGCTCAAGTTTCAAGTATCCATATAAAGTCCATGTATCACAGTTACTTCGTTTGAGGCCTGCGCTCCTGTGCAGAGTTTGAAGTAAACGTGTGCTAATAGGCTTATAGCTTCATCGGTAAACTAGCTAAAGAAGCAAACTTTGGACATGAAATGTTTTGGTTGATCAACTACATTTGGGCTTAGGAGTCTTGACTATCGCTTTAAGCTGTTAGCAGGGGTGCAGAGGGCTACGCTCCACAAACGTCTGCCGTCCAGCACGGCCGCCTGTTTTCAATAGGCTGCCACTGCCAAAGTGGGGTGACTAATAGCGCAGGCTAAAAACCAAAATAGAAATATCCAAACAGGCTTTTGGACATGTCCAACAGCCCGGCTGATGGATGTGGCGTACCTCCGTGTGGATTTATGTGCTTTCCAAGCGCCCAGTCAGGAGACAGGAAAACAAGGTATATCCTTACTCTGAGATCTAGCAATAACATCTCATTCTTTCTGAATGACGCATTTCAAAGCAACAACACGCTGGTGTGTAGATAGGGTGGTAATAAGACATGGCACATCATTTCAACATCAAGAAAAAGATTCAGGCCAATCTAGCTAAGTATCTTGGCCTCACTCAGAAGAATAAAGTGGTTCCTAAATGGTTCTTGGCTCGAATGTATAGTTCTAGGGGGGGGAAAGCATTAACTGGTGTAGAGCTTCTACACTGTGTGGAGCTTCTTTAAACCATAAAGCCGTTCTTCATGCTCACGCATCTTGTTTACAGACCGACATGGTCCTCAAACCATGTCACCATTGTATTAAAGAACCCATATCCTTGTACTTTCTTTCTTCTCTAAGCGGCTGTTGGCTGAATAGGCAATACCTTTATTTATTTATTTATTTATTGTTTATTTTTTTCAGTTTGTTACATTTCACATCTCCCAGATTGGTATTTTCCAAAAAAACTTTGAATATTAATTATATTAAATGGCCACTATTATATTATAAATTACTATCTTATTATAATATAGTTATTAATGCTTAATATCAATTCCCAAATTAAATGAACTAAATGACTCCAACCACAATGACAATGAATGACTGTCTTCACCTCCTGATTTATACATTCAACTTGAATTTTACATTAAGTCTGCTTTTTTTTCGTTTTTCGTGTTTACTTTATTAACAATTATACAAACAATTGTAACAAGCAAAAGTAATAAAAATCGGCAACTTTCTGTAGAATTTTGTAGCCATTTAAGTCTCAATGCTCTGGTCAGCTCTGTTACCACTTAGTTAAAACTCTATAAAATCTGCAAACAGTTCTAATAGAAAAACATGTGACCTACACTCAGGTATTTTGTAGAAAATGTTATGGATAAATCAACAGTATCCTAATCATTGGTCAAATCCTTTATTGTGATATGAAGTGAATCTCTCGCTCAATTTTTAATAAACGTAATGTTTTAAAAATCCATAAAATTGTTAAAAATGTTTGTAGACGTTACCTGTGGAATCTAGTTTGAGGTTAGCACATGGAGTTGAAATACAGAAAGGTCAAGATGTCAACTCTGTTCACGGTTTTAAATAGGTTAAATAGTTTAACGATAACTAAGCCACAAGGAAAACTTCAGGATAACTGAACATATTACGAAACACAACAATAAAATAAACCAACTCAAAGCTCAAACTGAGCCGAAATGCTCAGTATGAAATGTCCACTCATCCCTTTCAACCCAAGAGCCTAAAAGTGCACAAACGATTGATTGGGAACAGCCTTAATATTTATTGTCATGCTTTTCATGTATTTCTTTATTTCTTTATTTTCCCTTGAAAAAAGTCAAGGGTTCTTTTTCATATATATATATAGAAATGCTCACACTTAAACACAATAGTAATAAATAACACATTGGCCTTTTTCTTAATAGTCAGGACTAATTAAACTTTAATGGTTAAGCATTAAAAGAATAACTGTTTGACTCATTAGTCATTGTTGTAGGCGTGTTCATCTGGACCTTTGTAAGCAAAGAATTTTACAGCAACCGGACGATTACAAGAGTCAGCTGGACACCCCTGAACCATATTTGGCCCATTGGATTTTTTCATTTATTGGATCTTTTAGATTTTTTTTTAATTTCACCACTGTAAATAAGATGAACAAGAATGTACATTTACTAAATACATGTAATAAACTCAACAGAAAGAGACTATCAATGGTGTTAATAGCTGTTACCACCAACAACAGCAAAAAAAGAGGAACTGCTAAAAACAAAAATATATAGGGTGTTGTGTGTGGAGCGGAATGGGCTGTGTGAGTTATGGGCGGGGGCATAGAAAAGCTGTGGCAGCGATGTTGTTTTTGGCTGCCTCAGCCTCCGAGCTGAAATGATTTTCTATTCGATGGGAATCCATAAATGGGCCCAGTGAGGGCGTGAGGCGCCGTAAAGCATGTCACAGGCTGTACTGGGACAGCGTGTATGTTTGTATATGTGTGTGTGTGTGTGTGTGTGCAGGTTAGCACTAGGGCCACTGAAACAGACCCAACTGTCTTATCTCATTCAGACCCTGGGTGTGTGTTCACTTCTTGACTCCCCCCCCCCAAAAAAAAAAAAAAAACAACCTCTACTACAGTTGTTTTCCACTATAGGCCTTGATCAATTTCATCCCTCTAAATCCGCTCACACTAAAGGCACGGCTCAGTCGGCTGCTGTTTATCGCTGCCGCGCTGTTTGCGCAGCTTCACCCACAGAGCAGGGTGCGAGGGCTCGATTAGGCCAAGCCACTACAGCCATTGTTTCGTGCCTCCTGCTGTCCCCCACTTCACTGACAGCTCATGTGGACGATGTGTGGAAAGTCTGAATCGCACTCCTGAAAATAAAGGTTCCTCCAAAGGTTCTTTGAGTGATGCCACAGAAGAACCACCAAACATTCTGGTTCCATAAAGAACCTTCCTATTATTTCATCTTAAGGTTCTTCACCCTCACACATCTCTATGACAAACAGCGTTCTTTATGGAACCAGAAACGGTTCTTCTGAGGCATCGCTGAAAGAGGGTAGGGCCTGACCACTGAAATACTGCTAATTGTGACAACCTATAACATCAGCTGGTAATTTTATAGATCCATAAATAAAACACTGGGAGAACTGGAATCAGCCAAGGTTATGAATTGGACAATTTTTAATCAAAACAAACAACTGGCAGTCAGCCAATATATGATTTTATTAGATCAGATCTGGGGTGGAGTTGTATCTTCTGTTTTAGCTCTAGACGTTTTAGACGCTGTTATTTAAACAGTGAAGTGATATTAATAAAGTAAAAATGTACAAAATATTTTATCAATATGTTGTTTTATTTACCAATTTGGCTTTAAAGAAATCTGATCATTCAGAAATGATGCATCCCAAACAAAGATGATACACTGTCATTTTTTCAACGTTAAATTTATTTTAAAAAATGCCATATTTAAGTTTGTTCACAAATGTGTTAATTAAGCAGGGGTGTCCTAACATTTGCCAAACACTGTAGCTACAAGCTACTAATGCTGCGTTCCATGTATAACTGGTATGTCAGATTATCCGAGTTTCAATTTGGAAATTTCAACGGGAACGCCCCCACTACTTGGAAAGTTGGGAGAGCCTCACCAACCAAAAGTTTAAAATTCAAGATGGCCGCACCACACAGCTACAATAAGAAAAGCTGTGGTATTTTACCGTTATTAGCATTTCTGTCTTTTTGTGTCTCGTTAAATGAGTTGTAGAGCTGTAGAGTTTCTATGATGTTTGGATGCTCAAAATACCGTATGATGCTTTATCAACTGGAATTGCTAACAAAGCATTGTTAGCAATTCCAGTTGATAACAAAGCATCATACGGTATTTTGAGCATCCAAACATCATAAAAGATCTGGTTGGTTGAATTCACATGCCTTGAACGAGGACAGTCTAGCATGTTCTAGGAGGACGTCCTAGGTGGTGCGTGGAAATCGGAAAGAACCAACCATTAGCATAGCATTCCAAAACGTTAAACATGAAACATTCAGATAATCATACACTATTTCTGAACATTTCCCAAAAACAGTTTGCTTAAGACAAGTGTTTACCACAACTGGTTTGACAGTCCCTTACCAATGTTTAACAAAAAATGTCCCACTTTTTATGTCCCAGGTTAGCAAACCTAGTTCTAGGACGTCCTCCTAGAACATGCTAGACTGTCCTCCTTCAAGGCATGTGAATTCAACCAACCAGATCTTTTCAAGCACTGAACAGCTGAACGTTTTCAACGCCAGTGCTAGCTAGCATGACTGGGGGAGATGGAGGGCAATACAGCTCACACATACAGAGCGAGGCCGGTTATACTCTCTAGGACAGTCATCCATGGATGGCTATGGCATCACCGCGGCTCAAGCCGGCCAATATCCCAATGATGGGGCCAACACTTAGACAGCTGCGCCACTTGTCCAGCCCGATATAACATGACTTTCCTGAATGTGGTTCTCTCCCATTCCATTTAAATGGACATTACCTGTGTCTAACTGCTAGGACTTCCACTGATGCTGACATCTGCAGAACCTTAATATCGGGCAAATGATGTATCTCGCTTTCACCATCAGGACGGGACGCACCCCGAGAAGAGCAGCGGCTCGTGCTCTTCCGTGCTGTGGACATAAACACTCCGTACGCTTGCAGATGATCGTAATTTATTGACCATTACTCACGTGCACACCCACTGGCGTGCACACACACACACAAGCACACATGCTCTATGCTTCTATCAATTACAGGCCTGCAGCCCACATGCCTTTGACAATTTTATAGCATGTTATGTACAGCGCGTCAAGCCACGGCGTTTCAGACTATTATGCTCATTCCTGTATAATTAATATCAATTACCTTTTTGCCTCTTTTATGGTGCTGCCACTGTAATTAGCAGATGAAAGTGAGCTGCTGGATGCCCGCAGGTGCTGCTGGAACATCCAGATGAGAAGCCTGAGGGAGAGGCAGGTATGTTGTTGGGGTGGGGTGGGGTATAACCTGACCTTCTCGCCAGAACTACAGAGGTGCAACTGTTGCAGGGTGGAGTTTCCTGAAAACAGCCAACAGCGAACAAACCAACAAAGGATGTGAGAAAAGAACCAGTCAGTTCTGCGAGTGTTTCCTAAAAAGTTCCTCCGAAACTTTGACGAAAAACAAAAAAAATAGCAAAAAGACGTCTTTCTTGACTCCTTCTCTAAAACACTGAACCTTATTAAAACATATCAAAACGATATTATTCTGAAATCTGATTGGCTGAGGGAGGTTTTAGCCTATTTTAGTGAAATAGATTCATATACACGTTTAACCACTAAAATATGCAGTAATACCACAAAATAACATTTAATACTCATTACATACATTACATATATTTATTATTATGAAAAATATATATTTTTTTTTATTTGAGTGAAGAGTGGCATTACTCTAAAAGCAGTATCTGGTGTATTTATATAATATGTTTTGTTGTTAATAATTCAACATAATTTCAAGTCAAAAGTCAAGAAAGACAAACATAAAAGAGAAAAAAAAATTATCATATAATTATTGTTGTTCTTTATGATGACAACTGAATCTGTTCAATAATACAAATGAATGAATTTAATGCCAACAGAACAAGCAGATCTCTTCCTCTTGTCTCCCCCCAGCATTAGCATCCCCTGGCTTTTGGGAGCTGAACTGCAGGTGCAAAAACCCACTACCATAAGAACAGGTGGGGTTGGTCGCAATTTGTGAGGGAGTTCACGTGGTACTTTAGTTATGGAGATTTTTGGGAAACACTCGGTAATTAACAGACCTTCTTATAAACTAGCTAACAAAGTACGTAGTGCTTATTTTGCTGTGCCAGTACACAACTAGTGTAGGGTAAACCTTTGAACCGGTTCTGCTAAAACACTGATCCACACCGACAACCCCCAAGGACATCCTCCTGGATGGTATATTCGGACCATCCACAGTAAAAGACCTTGCAGCAGGCACTGAAAAATCCTTAATAACACTCAAATGAGTCAATCAGATGGGACATGTTTGGTGTCTTGGCTTCTTTGTTTTGTGCTGAAGCTATAAGGCTAACACAATGGAAGTCTAATGGAAGATATTTGGCAAGACTGTCCTTTATTTGTTAGCTACATTAGCTTCAAAGCTCAAAGAAGCCAAACCTGTCCCGAGTCCCATACTGAAGAGGGAATACTGACACAGATAGAGACAGTGCCGAGTACATGGTAGCGGTGTTGCTGCCCTCGCTTGATAACTTGACCGTCCTACTCCTCTAAGCAGGCTCTCTAACTCTAGCGCTGACTTAGCATGTTTAGACAGTGTAGATATACGCTTATATATTAATATTTACATTTACTTATATCTTATGAATAGCTACAATGCTGGTATGCTAACGTAAGCTAATCTACACTGAACCACCCTACTGCCTAAGAGGACACGACTGTCAGACACAACACTAGCTCTTTTTTTTGCTACTGGCTACCCGTCCCCTGTCCAATCTGCACTGTGCATATATGCAAATCAGGCTGGGGATGGGACAGAGTCCATTGAATCCATTCTTGGGAATAGGGTAATTGTGTCACCCCTCACAACCCCCCCCCCCTCAAATCAAGCCCCAATCAATGCTCCAATTAATCAACACAGTTCTTCAGCTGCATTCCGTATAGGAGGGGCCTAAAGTACAAGTCTAGCAGTGCACGCCTGCCCACTAATGAATCACCCACTAACAATAGAACTACTTCACCGAATCATCAGTGAGGGCTGCTGAAGGCTTCATCGTGCTTGAGATGAAGGCAAGAGCCTCCACCTCACTCCTTCAGTGAAGCAGTTCCATCATTAGTAGGTGATTCATGAGCTGCCGGGCTCTTACTTTACTGCCCTCCCATACGGCGTGTTTGGCTCACATTAACTCCGCTGTTGATAGAGCTTCTCTGAATCAGCGAGGGGAAGTACGTGCTGAAGGCTCCATCATGCCGGTGATTAAGGCTGAGCTCCAGCAAGAACCACATCTTTAAAAACCCTCTACATGCCTCAGGACAGCAGCAGCAGCCACCACCACCACCACCAAGACTACTTTCCGTGCTACTGTTCTGTGCAGGCCAAGTTATTATTACAGGCCGAGCTGCGAAGGAATGGATATAAAAGTGGCACACTGACATGCTGCCAGAGGAGTGCACTGTGGGTAAGAATGTACTGCGGTCCTGTCTGAACAAGCTGTAAACCAAGGGGTTCCTAATACCAGGGCCTTCGCTCACCTAGATTCTCTGATTTAGCCCATAAACTAACTGACTGTGTTCCTTGTGTGGTGAGTCAGGTGTGTTCTCAGTTCATCAGCCCTAACATTATTCACCACCTGCCTAATGTTGTGTAGGTCCCCCTCTCGCCTAACCCATCGAGACATGGACTGCACAAGACCCCTGAAGGTGTCCTGTGGTATTTGGGATCAAGACACTAGCAGCAGATTTTTTAAGTCCTTTAAGTTGTGAGGGGCCTCCAGGGATGGCTTCCATGAGCCCTGGGCGCCCATGATCATGTCGCCGGTTCTCCAGTTGTTCTTCTGTGAAGCACTTAAGTAGGTTTCTCCCAATTTAGTACTGCCAATTAACCCACCTGTCTGTGACTAGACACTAGAAGGGTAAGGACCTAACGCACCTCCTCCTATATGGTTTGCTGGGCAGCCAACATGCTCCACAGCACCAGCTAACACCAGCTAGACACCTGTTCTGGCCTATTGTGCCCTCTCTGAGTCCGACCGCCGATGACAAAGCAGCATGGCTCGCAGTTCCGGTGCCATAGTGGCATAATGACTGTTGGGAGGTACTGAGCACTGTATGATGGCAAGCATGCTCATATATACTCAGTATACTCGTCAGTATCAAAGTAACTGGGTTTGTGCCTTAGACATGCTGAATTTTGATATAGCAGTGAATGCTATGCTGATCTGATCTATACAGAGTGACTATATTGTTTCAATTCTTGGCCTGAAGACGCTCAAGGCCAGGCCATTAACTGGGTCAAGCCCACTGCATGAGTACATCAGCGAGAGTGCGCTTATGTCGCCTGTACTTCCCCCAGAATACATCATTCTAGCACCTTCTACTCCATCTCATTTCTCTAGGGGATGGTCTCATTTACATGAAAACGGGAGGGTGCGTGTGTGTTGTACTCTCCACTCTCCATGCTGCATTTTATTATTATTATTATTATTATTATTATTATTAACCTGAGAGCAAATAACCTCAATTAAGGGTCGTCCTCAACATCTAATATATCTACATGGGTGTAACTATCTACTGTCGACGTGATTGCATTCTGTGACGAGAACAATGATCACCACCCCACCTCATTCCAAAAGTAATGGCTGAAGCACCATCATTCCAGAGAACACAGTTCTTCCACTGCTCCACAGTTCAATGCTGGGGTGCTTTACACCCCTCTAGCCCACACCTGCCATTAGGCATGTTGCCAATAGGCTCATGTTTACCTGCTCCAGAGAGTCCTATTCTGATGGCAATACTCTACAGGGACTAGACAAGCTGTGTGTGCATTAGCACATCTGTGTCAGCACATGGAGCTGAACGCATTCATCAGAAGGGCTGATGACAAACGTTTGGAGCTGCATGATATTTGCATCGCAAATATCACCAAAACAAGGTTTTCTTAATCCATAAATTGTGTAAAAAATTTTCTAGGTCAGGAACTTGACCACATGAAGAATTGCAGATATTTTTGGGTGAAATTTACCACCCCGTCACATTTTATTGTTAAAAAAAAGTGTATTAGTAGTGTTTGAATTCATTCTTAATAAGGCACTTGTGATGTAGTATGAATATATAGACTAAACAGCCCAAATCAACAGACCAGTTTGTAAGCTCTTGACAGACTGATTTGCAGTCTAATCCAGTTTAGTCCTGACCTTCGCTGATGTCCCAAGAGAAAAGCCCCCATTCAGTTTCATTAGAAACCTTCAAAAACCATTTCTTCATGCTAAGGGGAGTGTATGTGCATAGATGCATAATATTAAACTAACAGAAATGTTGCTTAATACATTTCAAATACCTTCAGCTTTAATGCTGCGCTTTCAACTTTGTGCCAGAAGATGGAGCTCTTAACTTGCTTGAGAGTCCCTGCCTGATTTTTTTTTTTCTCTCCATCTGGGAGGCATCTGCTAATGAGGACAGAAAGAAGCAAAACAGTTAATTTAGATTCAAATAAAGTGATTCCAGTAAAACAGAGAAAAGGTAGAGAATTATATTCAGGGCAAATAAAAAACAACAAAAAAAAAACAAAGGCAAAGGAAACAGTCGGTTTTATTTAAATCATAGCACAGATCTGGGATAAGAGAGCGGGGAGGCCGGACCACTGGAATGTACATGAATCACATTCTCTATTCACACAACGTTTGGTGTACAGCGCGGATATCTATCTCACACAAACACACACTCAAGGCCAACCGGAATGGAATAATCAGAAAGTCCCTGGTACTTTTCCTTAAAGGGCAAGTCCACCCAAAAAAGAAAAGGGAAAAAAAAACAACCACCACCACCCAGCTTTCTATTCCTGGATTAGTGGAGGAAAAAAAAAATAAGGAACTGGCTCATAACAATGGCTCCTTGCTCATATCCAGTGTTCACACACAGTATGCAGTTTGGGGTTGATGTACTTTACAGAATGAATGAACAAAAAGACAAAGACAGTCCAATTCAGTGAAAATTCGAGTTGATTGCTTCAGGACCCCAGGTGGGCTGAGCTGTGTCCATCTTATCTTAAGGTCACAGAAACGTGAGAAGCCTCAGGACCTATAACTTCACAGCACAGAGAAAACTCTATAAAGTGTGAACAAAAAAAATCGTTAAGAGGCATGAGTGACGCGAGGAGGTGGGGATACATGCGCCTTGGTTCTCCTCGAGGTGGACGGCGGCGTCCTATCGGAGTAAAGACCACTTGATCTGCTCTTTTGCTGACTGCAGCACCTGGACACAGAGAGACAGGAAAAGACTGAAATTAGGGCTTTCATACACTCTAGCTGATCCTTAACAATGTGTCCAAATTTCATGAAGAACGGACCAATAGAAATGCTCAGAAATAACATGGAATAAAACTCTTTACATTGACTTCCATTGAAAATGAAGGACCCCCCACAGAGACTGGGCATGACCGAGACGATATATCAGTGAGAAATATGACAATATTCATCGTTAGTATGTGTAGCGGTGTGGTGGTGGTAGTGCTGGGGGCTTAGGGAGCCGTGGGCCCCACGCCTTGAAGCCATGCACCTCGGGCCAGTCAGTATACTGAGCCTCAGGTGGTGCAGAGAAAGGCCATCTCAGCCTTCGCCGTGTGTTGAGACTAACAGAGCCCCACTTTATCCTTTATTTACGTCTCCTAACATTTCTTTGGGTGTTGGTTGGGGAGAACTGACGTAAATAAAGGTCATTTCGAGTCACTTGAACCCTGCGAATGGCTCGTCTCTGCACCTTGCTGCCTACTGGGTCATGGTGACCACACCCCTTTTCCTGGGGGACATGCCACTCATGCTAAATAACATCACAACACAGTTCTCTGAGTATATGGTGGACATGGTCAGAACTTACAGACAAGCGACAACTGGATATGTCATACAAATTAAATGATTTGATTATTAATAACAAGGTAGAACAACATATATCAAAATATAAACCGAAAAAAGAGAACGAGAATAAATAGTGTACAGTTTTAATGTGCAATGTGGGAGAAGGATGAGGATACGGTCCAAATATGAGGTATAACATGCAACTGTGCAAAAGACAGTCAGAAATTAGTCCTGTTTATTTGTATTTAGCGCAGTGTGAAAAAGTCTGACATGAATAGCAGTACTGCTTCTTTTTTGCCTCATCAGATAGTTATGCTACAGTCATGTAGTTATGCAAGTGAAATTAGGACACCCTATTAAATATTTAGTTCTTTATGAAGAAATATGATATTTTAAACATTATATATAGATAAAAGTGATGTAGTTATATTACCTCTGCAAAAACAATTCACCTCTGCCCTAATCACTGGTATTTCCCCCTGTTGGGGGAGTTAGGACACCCTAAGATGATCATATATGTGGTGTCCTAACTTACTCAAAAGGGGAAAATACCAGTGATTAAGATATTCTATGCCCTAATCACTGGTATTTTCCCCTTTTGAGGGTGTTAGGACACCCTATGTCATTATAGCAGGTACCCCCCTTTGCCTTTGCTGCTTGCCACCGGTAGCCAGAGTTTGACAGAGCACAATTGGCCTTGCTCTCTCAGGGGTGGACTCATGGCATTTCCAGAAATGAGGAAGTGCCATCAGGAAGTGTCTAGAGTGACGTTGGTCAGCACAGGTGTCTGTTAGCTGTTGTATCGAAGCCGGTCCAGCAACCTCCATGCAGAATTCTTGTCTTTTGACAGCAGGGGTTTCCTCCTTGCACACCTCCCTTGAAAATGTAACTTGTCTAGTCTCTTTCAGATGATAGATGGCTGCACTTTAACAACTGTGGCTCCAAACAGCTCTCTGTAGGTCCCGTGATGACATTTTAAGACTGTTGGAAACTTCTTTAAGCATCTTGCTCTCTGCTCTTGAGCTAACCTTGCTAGGACGGCCTGATCTGGCCATGCTGGCAGTTGTTTTAAATGTTCTGCACGTGTAAACGATTTAGTGGACAGTGGAGCGGCTGATTTCTGATCGTTCTGAGATCTTTTAAAACCATCTGCATCTACAACCTTCTTTCTGAGGGCCTCAGAGAGCTCTTTGGATCTGGCCATGGTGATCTTCACCACTCACTTCAACCATCAAGAGCAAATTTAACTAAATGTCTGAGCTTTAAATAAGACTGACGTCCCCAGATCCTCTCTAACCACGTTCTGATCTTCTGCAGCTGACGTGCTGCACCTGGTTCTAATTTTGCAGATTTTAAGTAGTGATAAAATGTGGGGGTGTTCAAAGGTTTTCCTCACAGGAAAATTGCATTTCTATTAATTACATTTTACACATAATTTAAGAAGACATCTCTCAATATTGTACAAATAAAGATCAAATGTCCCGATGTTTAAATATGTTAACCAAGTGAAAGGTTTTCATGGGATGCCATCATTCCTTCTTCACATGGCTGTACATCGCCCATCCCTAATTACATTAAAGTAATATCAACGCAAACACTTTTTGGGTGCTGAATATACGAGAAATAGTAAACAGCTAATTATGATGCACTCGCTTAGCAGAATTTACATAAGCCAAATGGTTAAGGCAGTTACATTTCATCAGTACTAATTGTCAGAATCAGGTTGTTTATCTGACAAGGGTGCTGTGCCCTACACTCTCATTAATAAACCCAGGTACCTACAGAGATGCATCCCTCAAAAATCATCTTCCGTGGCCCAAAGCTAAAAGTGCTAATTGAATCTTAACACGTCAGTGCCGTCTTGTGCCATTAAAGCCCTGTTTTTATTTACAGCGTCGTTACGCAAGCCATTCATCAAGACGGTGACGAGGGGCTTGCAGAGCTCTAAAACAACCTTCACATGCAGTCACCCTCGCCACCCCTTTCCGATCACCTCTGAACGACAACTATCACGATAAACAGTTAAGCAGAGCTCTCCTTTACCTCCTATAAAACACAAACCCGTTACGATCCAACCCATACTCCGCACTCCGAGATGCAGAAAGTGGAAACTGTCAACACGCACAAAAAAAAGTTCCATCTTGAGTAATGCGGGCGCGGGGAAAATATCCAGGAATTAATTAATCATCTTAATTCGAGGAAAGGCGAGGTAAAGTAGAACCATAAAGCAGGGGGACAAGGAGCGGCATTAATCAGAGGCGCGGGAGGGATGCAGGCAGTCTGTCGCAGGCCTCTTAAATGAGCCCATCAATCAGGCTGCACTCGCGCCTCCCGCGGCCACGGGGAGCCGCCGCTGCCAGACAGCCGCCAATAATTAGCCATCATGCTTTACATGTGGCAGACGCGGGAGGTGGAGGAGTGAGAGAAGGAGGGGGTGAAGGGGGTTCTGAGGCTGGATCCCAACGGCACAGCCGAGTACACGTTAAACAGACCACCGCGGACTGATTTAATAAATGAGACACGTGCGGAGAGGCTCGTTGTCACCGGTAAACACCCGTTAGCGGGCTGAGACAAGAGGAAAGCAAGAGAGAGGGGAGAAGGGTCAATCAGCGAGTGGCACGGTTTAGATTTAACGGGCCTCGGTGCACCAATCCGAATAGGTTTCCATAAAAAACCTAAAATAATAATAATAATAATAAAAATCAACTTCCTGATGCAATTTGCTCGTTTTATCACCATCAGGCTACGTCCTGTGGGACACAGTCTGACCCCACCTGCACTGTCAGTAGTCACACTACGTCCATTACATTCACGTCAAATCACAGAAGGCCTCCTGATGGCCTATCAAAGCAGAATTTCTAACATGGACATCAAATATCGTTCCTCAGATTTACAGATACTCTCGATATAATTAAGCATTCAGGACTCTAGTAGACTGATGGTGCACTGTCCTACTGTACAGAGACATGTGAACAAAGGAAGGAAATCTTTTCCTATGTCCTCACCCCAAAATCCAGGCATTTTGGAGACAAGTCCTGAGGACTGATGAACCTAAAGAGCAACACCAGCAGCCTTTCAGACCCGCTTCCTCTCCCATGCTCCTTCAGGGTTTTGGAGGAACATTTTACTGAGGGGACGCTACCCAAATAGAGCCATAAAGTTACTGACCGGCACATTTTACGGCGTCCCCTGCTTTAAAATGCCCAGATACAACTCAGTAAAGGATTGTTAATGACCACAGTAACATTAGCCACATTGAATGACGCATTAACAGCTTGAGTTAGCCACTAGCCTAGCGTTCTCAGGCTTGCTTGCCACGCTTCCGCCTCCTGTGGCACCACTTTCGGATCGATCCACCCCCAGGTTACCCAAGTTATTGATGTAGAATATTAGGGCTGCGGCAAACAATTATTTTGATGGTCAAATAATCTATTGCTTATTGCATCGAACATTATATTCGAATTATGAATCAACCAAATGACTCTTATGTAAGTTTTAAATTTAGTTTTATAGACCTGCAAACTAACAATGAAGACAAACTCACTGTTTTCATGAACTTCCCTGCTAATATAAAAGTGTAAACATTATTTTATATATATATATACAGTGGGGAGAACAAGTATTTGATACACTGCTGATTTTTCAGGTTTTCCCACTTGCAAAGCATGTAGAAGACTGTAATTTTTATCATAGGTACTCTTCAACTGTGAGTGATGGAATCTAAAACAAAAATCCAGAAAAATACATTGTATGATTTTTAAATAATTAATTTCCATTTTATTGGGGGAAATAAGTATTTGATACACCAGAAAAAGAAACTTAATATTTGGTACAGAAACCTTTGTTTGCAATTACAGAGATGAGACGTTTCCTGTAGTTCTTGACAAGGTTTGCACACACTGCAGCAGGGATTTTGGCCCACTCCTCCATACAGATCTCCTCCAGAGCCTTCAGGTTTCGTGGCTGTCGCTGGGCCACACGGACTTTAAGCTCCCTCCAAAGATTTTCTATTGGATTCAGGTCTGGAGACTGGCTAGGCCACTCCAGGACCTTAAGATGTTTCCTACGGAGCCACTCTTTAGTTGCCCTGGCTGTGTGTTTTGGGTCGTTATCATGCTGGAAGACCCAGCCACGACCCATCTTCAGTGCTCTTACTGAGGGAAGGAGGTTGTTGGCCAAAATCTCACGATACATGGCCCCATCCATCCTTCCCACAATACGGTGCAGTCGTCCTGTCCCCTTTGCAGAAAAGCATCCCCAAAGAATGATGTTTCCACCGCCATGCTTCACGGTTGGGATGGTGTTCTTGGGGTTGTACTCATCATTCTTCTTCCTCCAAACATGACGAGTGGAGTTTAAACCAAAAAGTTCTATTTTTGTCTCATCAGACCACATGACCTTCTCCCATTCCTCCTCTGGATCATTCAGATGGTCATTTGCAAACTTCAGACGGGCTTTGACATGCGTTGGCTTGAGGAAGGGCACCTTGCGTGCACTGCAGGATTTTAATCCTTGACGGCGTAGAGTGTTACTGATTGTTTTCTTTGAGACTGTGGTCCCAGCTCTATTCAGGTCATTGACCAGGTCCTGCCGTGTAATTCTGGGCTCATTCCTCACCTTCCTCAAGATCATTGATGCTCCACGAGGTGAGATCTTGCATGGCTCCCCAGACCGAGGGAGATTATCCGTTATTTTGCATTTCTTCCATTTTCTAATAATTGCACCAACAGTTGTTGCCTTCTCACCAAGCTGCTTGCCTATTGTCCTGTAGCCCATCCCAGCCTTGTGCAGGTCTACAATTTTATCCCTGATGTCCTTACAAAGCTCTCTGGTCTTGGGCATTGTGGAGATGCTGGAGTCTGACTGATTGAGTGTGTGGACAGGTGTCTTTTATACAGGTAACGAGTTCAAACAGGTGCAGTTAATACAGGTAATGAGTGGAGAACAGGAGGGCTTCTTAAAGAAGAAGTAACATGTCTGTGAGAGCCAAAATTCTTACTGGTTGATAGATGATCAAATACTTATTTCCCCCAATAAAATGGAAATTAATTATTTAAAAATCATACAATGTATTTTTCTGGATTTTTGTTTTAGATTCCATCACTCACAGTTGAAGAGTACCTATGATAAAAATTACAGTCTTCTACATGCTTTGCAAGTGGGAAAACCTGAAAAATCAGCAGTGTATCAAATACTTGTTCTCCCCACTGTATATATATATATATATATATATATATATATATATATATATATATATATATATATATATATATCAATTAAACAATTATCTTTACATATATAAAGTTACTCTGTTAGAAGGTAGAAAGCATCAAAGTATATGAAAGTACTGCAATTTGGAACAACTTCTATAATCCTGTGGAGAAAAATCCATTTGAAGTGAATTTACCCAGGAGAGAAAGAGAGGGAGAGAGACAGACAGACAGACAGGCAGGCCGAGAAAGTGAGACAGCGTGGAGGCTGCAAAGTCTTTTCTCACCTGAGTGACGGTCTGTTCTGTCAGAGGCACGTCGTCGCCCTGTAGGAGGTCAAAGATGATGAGTAGTGGAATTCATCAGCTTCTGGTGGGGCTTCTTACTCATTTTTGTCTTCCGTCATGCTGTCTTAGCTACTGAATACTTAAAATCAAATCTAGCTGGCAGTAGCTGCAGTGCTTAATAATTCTATTTCTCCACAGCACAATGTCACAGCGCTAATACAGAATACACAGTAGCAAGCAAAAGTTTGGGCAACCCTGGATCAAACATTCTTTTCAACATTTTCAGCAAGATTAGTGTATTATCTTCGTTACTGTTCAATTTTAGAGTGTAGAAAGGAACACCAAAAAATGAAGAAATGGCAGTTCACAGAAACCATGGCGGTCAACTGAGGTCTGGAAGACCGAGACAAGCTTTACAGAGAACTACTGGTAGGATGTCAAAACAACATCTCTGACTGCAAAGAGACCTTCAGGAAGACTGATCGGACTCGGTGGTGCACTGTTCTACTGTGCAGCGACACCTGCACAAATATGACCCTCATGAAAGAGCCTTTAGAAGAATCCAAACAAGACTGACGCATTTTCTAACACATCCTGTGGACTAATGAATTTGAAAGGGGTGCAGAAAGGCACAGGGAACATTTCTCCGGTAGAGGCAAGCATGGACGCAATTAAAGGTGCTGTATACGATTCTGGAGAACGACTGCGAGTGCTGATATTTGAACTCAACGGCAAAACAAACACACCTGTCCCCTTCAGTGCTCCTGCAGAAGCGCTGCCCCACAAATTCATGCAGGTGCACTGTCAAACATCTTTTTACATCTTCATGGCCATTAAAACCCTTCGCAAATGGTGCACGATCAAATACCACAACATTACATTAGCGCAGCGTAACGTCATGGCAAGTACTTAGCTTTAGCTCGGTTAGTGTTAGCAAACTGTTGCTACAATCGCTGCTGCTAAGCAAACCAGCTGTGATTATCTATCACAAATGGGACAAAACAATCGGCGCCATTTCTGTGAAACTGCAAAAATAAGTCAATGTGACTTTGTCATATAAAACAGAGAGAAAGAGAGAGAGGGGAAAAGAAAAAAAGGTCTCTCCGCTGTCCAAACGCCTCAGCAGTGTCTCAGCACGTCTTCTCCCCTTGCCTGATCAAAACTAAAGCCTTTTTGTTCTGCGTTGGCTCCTCACATCTTTTTCTTTTAGCTGCTTCTTGACCGTCTCTCCCTGACAATGCGTGTAGTTCAACATGTAGCATGTGTCTGATACAAAGTCTCCCCTGCCTTCGCAGTCCCCTGACCTAAACCTTAAACCTGTGGATAAACCTTGAAAGAGCAGTGACCAAGCAAGACAGACTAAGAACCTTTAAACTTTTAAACTGAAAAAAAGAAAAGATAAAAATAAATAAAATAATCTTGCTTGAAGCAAATCAAGAAATGGGCCACCTTTAACTTTTACACCTTTTGGAAATCAGGTCATCTTTTTCGTGCTTAGCTACTCACAGTAACAGGTATTCTGACCAGGGGTGCCCAAACTGCTGCATGCCGGTGTTTGCAAAGAAAGCTAAGAAAAGAAAGTGCAGTGCAGCGAGGGAAAGGATGTATTCAACTGCATGTTTTAGACAGAAAAAGCAAAAATATCACAGTTACCCTGAGAGCCACTCTGTGGACCACCTGCTGTGGGTCACTTTCCAGGATGACCCTGCCAGAGAAACAAGGCACAGATAAGCAACAGCACTCAACTAAAGCAGTATTGTGGATTTCTAGCATGTGCTAAACATTTCAATGGTATTTCTAAAGATTTTCACAGTGTTCACCACGGCTACTGACAGTACAGTATGTATGCAGAGTCATTCCACTGGTAAAATGCTCAACAACTGGCCTTGCTCAATAAATGCCCTTTCTGAACCTGCTTTAAAAGACTAGTAATCCATTTTTAGAGACATGTCACATATTACTGAACACAATATGAGAGTAATAATAGAATAAACAGGACAAGCATAGAATGAATTAGATATTCTAGCTGCGCTCTTTTACTTTGAGTAGGAACTTAATTCCTACTTGAGTCCGTAATTACTTTGCCTTGTCTGACCTATGAGTTAGGTCTGACGCGGAGGAAAACACACATACCCTCCATCTACAATCTCGTCGACAGCTAAGAAGAGGCCCTCCATATTTTCAAGTAGGGCCCTCTTTTCCACATTTTTCCTAGAAAGAAAAGAAATATTATTACAACTCAAGGTAAACTTAGATGGTTCCTGTAACAGAATATACAAAAAGAAAAAGGTAAGAAAATTCTTCCGTACCTCAACATTTGACTCAAGGAGTCAAACAGGCAGTTCAGCACTGACATGAGCATCAGCTGTGGGGGGAAAAAAGGGGTGGGGGTGACTGTTAATTTTTATATGTGATTCATTCATAGGTAAAAGAACTGTGGGTTTGTGGAATTACCTCATTTTCATGTGAGCTGCCAATGACATAGAAGTACAGATCTATGTTGCTCTTGTACACAACAGTAAGACCTTCCAGCAGGGCGATTTCACCTGTTAAAACAAAGAGCAGCCCATCACAGGACTGTATAAACAGAACACAGCACAGAAATGACTGAACGAATCCATAATTTTTTTCTTACTGTCTGTCCTGTGCGTCTTGTTGAAGATGTTCTTCTCAAAGGCTTTTTGTTCTTTGACTGTTGGGTAGGTGTCATCATAATACTGGAAGAGACATCAAATCAGACATGTTACAACCCATCACACAAATAAAACTGTAGGCAGTAAAAGGGGTAAATAACCATCATGAAGACTCCAGACTAATCAATTTCTCAGGAATTCATTCCCAATTAAATATATGCTACAGTGATGCATTCTGGGCTGTAATATCTGTCTCGAATATCTATCTATCTATGGCTCCTAGTGCCACTTTGATATGTGGTATTGAAATCTGACGCATATCCAATCACATCACATATCCTTGCTTGACTTTTACGCCAATCCAACTCAACATGCCTCATAAATGTACATAAATGAGGAGAAGGGGAAATGGACAGTGGGGTAGCGAGGTAACAGACATCATAAATATATGGGGTGACCTCTCAAAGAAATAGTCAGACTTGGCCACAAGAGGGCGCTACAGCAGCGGGAAGGTAAAATGCTTAAAAACGAAGTTTAAGGACACCAAAGAAATGTCCGGGACGAATAAGTGCATTTTTGTTTCTATGGCGAGCTTGAACACATTCTCTGCGATAAGCCCAGCTGTCAGCCACTGGAACTCCTTGATAGCTCCTGTGATGCTGACGAGGATGGACCCGAAACCTCATGTGAGGCATTGCTCTTTTGTGTATGGGTGACGGTTTAGGAGCGTGAACTATTGAGAAAATTGGCAGATATAGGTCATGTTGAAAAGGAAGTGAGAACAGCCTCAAAACAACATTAAACAGCAGATTTGGTAAGAAAATCAGATTTAGGCCAAGATAATGAACAATCAGCAAAAAACTTCTATATTTAATAAATTTAATAAATCTATATTTAGATGTGCAGAGAGATGAGCAGATACTTAAAACGTTGCAGAGTTACTGTGTAAAAAATGTATTCACTTTCCTGCATTTTCAACTCTATAGATATACATAATGTTATGCTTCCATAATCATAATCCAGGAACACTAGCGCCATTTTCTACATTTCTCATATTTATGTATCAACATCCGCAGCTACGTACATGAAAAAAATTCTGTTTATCTAAATTAATCAAATGATCATGTAATCTGCACATATGTGCAGCACAAACCACCACCACTACTACTACTACTACTTCACAAACAGTAACCCAAAACCACTTCATGTTCTGTAACAAAGCTTTGGTCAGGGAAACTCTTAATATTTTAATATTTTAAATTAATATTTTAATTTATCACTGAAATCAATCTGTGAACAATTTTAGAATTCCAATTTGTAGGATCTGAGCGAATTTCTAAACTCAGAGACTACAGTGAACCATGCAGGGTTTAGAGCTCTTGACTTCATATTCTACCGCCCAGGCCGAGCAAATACACAAAACACAGCGCAAAGAAATTATTAATAATTGGGGAAGTCTTTAAATAACGTGTTCTAGAAGATTAAACATGGTGAGACGGAGCATCCAGAAACTATTATTCTGACTCGAAGCGACGTGTACATGAACATAGCTAAAAGGATTAGAACACTGCTCTGAAACAGCAGCACCTGAACTTTAATCAGCCCTCAAAACGAGGTTTTAACACAATCACATTCTGACTAAATCTAACAGAGCATCTGTTAACCCTTTGAACCCTGGGTCTCTTCTTGAGCTAGTAAACCTCATGCAGAAAATACCGTGCATAACCATTTGGTTTACCGTTTGGGGCCTACAAAACTAATGTTAATTATGGATGTTAATTAATATAGAGAATAAAAAAGTATGGGCTTATGTACAGGGTCAAAAATGTAAAATGACCTTGCTGACAATGCTGATTGGTTAGAAGCGCTCCATTTAGACGGGGTTAAATGTATGTGGTTACTCTCGGTCACGTGTGTTACTCTGCTCAGCAGAAACTCACTTGCCCTAAGGAGAGGACTAAAACTTTCATCACAGACGCCACCCTGACACACTAATCCACAGCTAGGAATAAGACTTAAGTACATTTGAGCATTTGAGAACTTTAAGCAGAACACCGCCTAAGAGAAACCTATACATGGATGACAAATGTGAGATTATGTCCAAACCCACCAAAACCATCATACTCCAACATATTGTGAGGACAGCTGAGAGGATCATCGGAGTCTCTCTCCCCTCCGTCATGGACATTTACACTGCCCGCTGCATCCGCAAAGCAACCAGCATTGTGGATATCTCCACCCACCCACCCTTCACACAGACTGTTCTCCCTCCTGCCATCAGGAAGAAGGTACCGCAGCATCCGGTTCAACACGACCAGACTCTGCAACAGCTTCTTCCTCCAAGCCATCAGACCTCTCAACTCCAGAGACTGAACTGTGTGTTCCATGCTCTCGCTCTCTCTCTCTCTCTCTCTCTCTCTCTCTCTCTCTCTCTCTCCAACCATTTACCCCAGACAAAATGGGAAGCATTTGCACAAATAACTTTACTACCTCACTGGACTCAATATTTATTGCACACTGCCCCTAACTATTAATTATCCTCTGTCTGTACTGTGTTGTATTGTCTGTCCGCACTTGTACTGTGTTGCACTTGTGTTCTGTATGCACTGTGTCTATGTTGCACCATGGTCCTGGAGGAACGTTGTTTCGTTTCACTGTGTACTCTGTATGTAGTTGAAATGACAATAAAACCCCACTTGACTTGACCTGAACATTTTTTTGTCCTGCTGGGTTTGGCAGGTAGCCTGTTGGTACTGAAAGAGCTCTGCGAGCTCTGCACTGGAGCTTATTATCCATCCTACCTTGGCATAGAGTCTTTCTCCATCATTGTCCATAATCAGGACTGCTTTCACAGTATACAGCGAGGGCTCCTACGACAGCAGCAGAAGACAAGCATCATGTAAGTTAATCAGTAAGCAGATTTATGGGTTAATCAACAGCTGCATGCATCAGCATATCAAAAGGCAAAGGTTGTTCTGATAATTAGGCAGCGTGACATTTAAAGACTGGTCAAAACACCACTGATCTTAAACCAATTATATAAGATTTAGGACCAGACTGTTGTTTTGATCAACAGTAGACTTTCATTTCACTGCTAGTTGGCTAGATAGATAGCTGCATCGTGGCTGTCTAGCTAGCCAGGTGTACTGATCATATTTTTATCAGGTACATTTAATCAGTTACATGTTGCTGTTTTACCAGGGAATATCATAATACTCCCTGGTAAACATAGCTAATAATATAGGCTATAGATCACCTGTGATTACAGTAGCCTGCAGCCATATGCTGACTAGAGAAACCTCTCCTGCCTCGTCAGAACAGACAGACATTTCCTAACAGCTCTAAAATATTAAACGAATTAACTAAAGGCCAGAAAATGAAGCTGTATTAATATCAGAAACCTCAACTGCCTGTTATCCAGTGGGGCAACGAGCGCCAGCGCTAACCACAGGAAGGGCTAGCTAGTGCTAGCTCTGCTGCTACTTAGGCTAACATTAATATTATACGGCCCAGTAACACAACAGCTAGCGTCTCCTGGAGCTTTATACTGTACACTGTGTCACTGTGTGAAAACCAACACCAGATATGTATCATTTTTACCAATATTAGCGTGTCCATCTTTACGGTTAGTCAGCGCAGCTGAGAGCGGTCTTCTTCCGGCTGGACCGGGGTGAGAGGGCGCACTGTAAGCGGAAGTTGCTTCCTACAGGTCGTCATAAAACAAAAGTCCCCATAAAGTCTAAAAAAAAAAAAAAAAAAAAAGTCCCCCAACAAAGTTTCCAACTTTCAGTTTAATGTCCCTAAACATCCCTAATAATCTTTGGGGGCTGTCTTGATATTGATATCCTGTAATATTAATATTCTGTGATATCGACATTCTATTGATCGTGTATCCCATCAACAGTCCATGATTGATATTCTATATTATTGACTTTCTGTTATATTGACATGTAGAGATATTGACATCCCATGATATTTTTCTTCTGTGACATTGACACTTTGACATTTTGTGATATTGATGTTTTGAGATGTTTATGTTCTGTGGGTCTTCTGTGATTATTAAGTATCCTCATATTGATGTATAGTGATACTGACTTTTTGTTATATTTTTATTTTGTGATATTGACATTTTTTGATACAGATTTTTTTTGTTCCATGTATTTGTATTTGTGACATTTATGTTCTGTTTAAATAAAAACATTTATTTAGTGTTCTGTGATATTAACATCCCCTGATAACGACATTGACATATTTGTATTTTGTGATATTGATATTTTGTGATATTGATATTTATGTTTTGTGAGTCTTCTGTCATATTCCCTAATAACATTCTGTGATATTGTGATTCCATGATATTGATATTCTGTGATATAGAATTTTTTTTTTTTTTGGATTTTCATTTAGTGATATTAACATTCCATAACATTGACACTCCATGATATTGGCATTCCTTGATATTGATATTCCATGATATCGACATTCCATAGTATCGACACTACATGATATCTACACTCCATTAAACTGACATTTAATGGTATCGATATTCCATGAAATCGACATTCCATGATATTCTGTGATCATGATATTATGATATTATGATAGCATGATATGATGATATGATGATATTATGTGGGGCAGTGGTGGCTCAGCGGTTAGAGTGCCGGGCTATCAATAACAAGGTTGTGGGTTCGATACCCGGGCTCGGCAAGCTGCCACTGCTCCCTGGGCGCTGGAGTTGGCTGCCCACCGCTCTGTGTGTGTGTGTGTGTGTGTGTGTGTTCATGACCACAGATAGGTTAAATGCAGAGGACACACTTTGCTGTATATAGTACAGTGAGAAATACATGCACCTTTACCTTTTTTTGACACTCCATAATACTGTCATTCTGTGGTACTGGTATTCTGAAATATTGACACACCATGATATTGACATTCTGTAATTTTCCTTTCCTTTTCAGTTGTATCACACGTCTGATGTCAAACATGCTTTGGCTGGTAGACTGTATTTGGAGTAAGGGATGAATCGTGGTTAATGAAATTTTTTGTTGAACTCTTCTTTTAAGTGCATGTCATCTTTTCTCCCTCCCAGATTTACCAAGAGTGTAAGAGCAAGAGTTCGTGTGAACGTGTGTTGTATTGTAGTGGGACGGACAGTTGCTGACGTTCTTATGCCATTGCTTTAAGCACAACCACAAAACACAAATGTGGACTTTAGGCCCCACAAGTTTGTGCAAAAGCCTCTGAAGAGAGTATCGGATCCACCTGAGGAGACGCCTGGCCTTGGTGAGCAGTGGAAGAACAGGGTCAGCGTTACAAATTGGCTTAAATTTGTACATCGGTTCTGGAATTTCACAATTCCAAACCTTTCTGTTGTTTATTTCCAGGTTTAATTCTCCTGTTTGGGTCAGTCAGGCTCACGTTTTATCAGTTTGGATGACCAGACCAAAGTAATGTACTCCTATACTCAGCTTAGGCTTATCTAAAGTGGATCTGCCTGAACTCTACCGTGACAGCCCAGTGTACTTACGACCTTCCTGTGCAACTGTGTGTATAACTGAGCCTAGATTACCAAGCTGTCTTGCCTTTATTGAAACTTTCCATTTTGTCATGCTGAATGCAAAACCAATAGGCCATTCTATCACAAAAATAGGCCCACTTCCTTGCCTACAGTACCGCTCAGTATTTACCAGAATGTTTTTGCACAGGCGTTGTCATGCATTGAGGTCAGTAGTGTAGCCAAAGTGTATCTGACTTTCCCTTGTCAATTTCAGCTCATCTGTATGCCAGCTATTCCCTTCTTCACTATGCAGATGTACAAACAGAAAGCCTCTGAAACATATTGTGTGTTTTGATAATCGCACTGTGTACCAATGGCCAGGGTATACATTTATGTATTTATTTATTTCAAATTATTTTGTGAAAGAGAGGGGAGAGAGCACCATGTGCCCACCCGGAGAGAGCCAACTGTGCTCTCTGTGACTCCGGACACTGATGGCAAGGGAAAATCCGATAATCGTTAATACCGATAATATCATGTTTTACCTCCCACTTCTAGCAGCCCCGCCCATCACCGTGACAAAACCCTCAGAGACCCTCCCTGAACAGTGAAACATTTACTGTACAAAATAATCAAATAAATAAAAGTAAACAAAGCAATAAATGTGGTAGTAACTTCAGGCTCCTGTAGATGGAGCTGCACAAGGCTCATCAGGCTATAAATACCTGCAAGGTGTGTGGCGGGACTCATACTTGATATAAGAGGTGGTGCAGAGCAGTGAGTGTTTTGTTGGATGTGTGGAAAATGGGTCGCAAAACAGATGTTAATGATTGGCAAAAAGGAGTGATTGCATTTGGGCATGCTAAAGACCACAGTCTGAGGGAAGTAGCTGAATCTGAAGGTGCATGGAAGCATACGGTCATACAGGTCTACCAGCAGTGGCAGAAATCCCAGCCTACAGGAAATTCTTGCCAGAATTGGGCCTGAAAGACTAAACTGATGAACAGGGACTATCAGGATCTGGCTTCGAAATTGGTGGTGAAGGACCTGCGTTGACCTCTAGAAGCAATTCTTGCCTGGAAGCGAAGTGATGTCCTGCAGACTGGGATTTCTGCCACTGCTGGTAGACCCATATGACCGTACGCTTCCATAAACCTGCAGATTCAGCTACTTCCTTCACACTATGGCCTTTGGCATGCCCAAACGCAGTCACTACTTTTAGCCAACCTTTAACATCTGATTGGGGATTGGAGCCACCAGAGTGGAGTCTTTTACGTTAATTGGAGCAAAAGTAGTGCTGCTGAGGTAGTCATATTGATAGATGCCATCCAATGGGTTTATAGTTAGTACTTTCTTGCCCTTTAAATGAACCTTGTTGGGGCCAATACAGGCACATTTAATAGTTCGGTTATTTGTTTTTTTCAGAGTCTTAGTTTAAACCACAGTGTTCAGAGCGCCATCTGGTCTCCTCCAGGCACCATTAACGGTGGTAGCAGTGCGGACGTTCTCAGAAGGTAAATAAAGGAGTTGAGGTTCTGCAGTGTGGAGCTATTTTACATTAGAACATGAAAACAGACCATAATATCTGACCCTTTATAAAACTCTCACTGAAACGCCCTGTTTTACCAGCGGGAGAACCGGAAACCGCTCACTCGCCTTTCTCCGTTTATAAACCTGCACTGAAGAACCCATTCAGAACCGAGTGAAGGCTAACACTAATGCTAACACACACACATACACTATAGAAACCCAAATCATATAAAAATCCCAGCACATTCACCCACTCTAAACCAGTTATTACACACCATTAGATCAACAACAGATCTCAGTCCAGAGTGTGAACCACTTCACACCTTACACACACACACAGGAAGTGATTAGACTGCAGTGTTGTAAAGGAGCTGGGAGCTGATTGGTCAGGGAGTGGAGTCAGATTGGATTATCAGATATTAAACACATTTTAAGACTAAACCAATCCGTCCAGAATGTCTGATTATAGAAACTGACATTTAAAAAAAAAAGATATATATAAAGGGTTTTTACTGAACGGATTAATCAGCAGCTCATTTTATCTAAACTGTGGGGTTGGATTATTTATACAAGCACAAATATCGGAATGGTATCGGCTGATATTTAGCATTAAGAGACTCAGATCAGATTAGGGAGCAAAACAGCCTGATTTAAATGTTTTATTAGATGTTTCTTTGTTGCTAAAACAATTTTTCAAGTCAATATTAAACTTTTTAATGTTCAGTATCTTATCGTGTATATATTTAAGTCTTATTGTGGTAATTTACCACAATTTAACAGGCCCATATCCTAATTTTCTCATTTTTCAATCAGATTTGTGCTATTAACCCAGACAATACCCTAATATCCTAATGTATCTCCAAATACTGTTGTGGGCCAACAGTCTTGAAATTGCTCCTTCACTAATTAAACCCATCTTTCTCAAACTCCACCAGGAAAGGCTGATCTAACTTGGTTTTAATTTGGGTCATAATAATCCAGCGATTTGAGGTTTTACAGTGATACACAGGCCTCAATGACAAGAGTCTTCTCCAAAACAGCAAACAACCCCCCCTCCCTTCTTTTTTTTTTTTTTAATTTAACAGATCCTCCTACAGGCAGCCGTCATAATTGCACTGGTCACCTCTTCTGGGAAGCACCACTGTGAAAACCAATCTCCGAAGGGATTTTCCCTCCATCTATTTACTACTCCAGCTAAACTGACATCAGAGGTCTTTCGGCCCATGCTCAGCCCTTTTGGTTACATATACGACTTCCAAGGTCTGCTCAGAGACCTACAGTGGGTCGTTTGCCATGTCAAGCAAACCAAACTGCAGAACTGTATATAACCCTTGTCGCCTTTGTTTTCAGCTTTGTTTTTTTTTACAGTTGCAAATATGTAAAGTGAGGGAAGGCCACTATTCCCAGGCTATATGCACTCTTCATCGCTGCGTTAGATAGGTCTTAGTGTGGAGATTCTTCTAAACCTTTTGGCAGCAGTAGAGCGGCTCACCAGCATGTTTTGCAATAGAGCTCTGGGTTTTCACAAGGTTACCACGAAGTGTATTTCGAAATGCTCCTTTTGTGCTGCAGAGGACACAATACGAGCTGCCTGGATGTGCCTGATGAAAAGATAAACTATCTTTTGATACACGCCGCAGCGTCAAGTTCAAAAGTGTACACAAATTTCTTTTTCAGGGATGTTCGTTTTTGTTGTTTTGTGGTGTCCGATCTTAAATCTCTCATTTTGAGTCCTATAAATGATTCCAAGACTTCCAAGTCACCATGTTAACATGTGTACAGGGGTAGGGACTTTCTGAACTAGCTCCAAAAGCTGGACGTATTCTTTTCAGAGTCTTGGCTAAAATAAGCCCAGAGGTTGATCTAAATGACCGTTTCTATTTGTAATTGTACCTTGTGTTAAATTTAGGCAATGGCTAAACCACATCAGAGCACATCTGGAGTTTGCCAGAAAGCATCAGAGTGACCCAGCTAACATGTGGAGTACAATGTTGTAGTCAGATGAGACCAAATTGTGTGGTTCAGACTCATTCCTCAACCAACATCACTCCTTCACAACAGTGAAGTATGGGGGTGGCAGCATCAAGTTGTGGAGATGCTTTCCTCAGGAGGCTTAGGCATCTTCTTCAGTCTGCTAATAATGACCAAGCTTGACAGAGAGCTATAACTAGCTTTCCATCATAACACAAAAAGACCGGACTGCTGTGGAGCACCACATCCTAAGAAGAAGAGGACCTGCGTCTATGGTCCAAGGCGCTACATTTAAAAGCATCCACCAAAACCACGTCCAAACGTCTTTTTTTACCATTCCCTGGATGGGAAACTCTGTAGTGAAGCTCCGGTAAAACAGGCATTTTGGTTGTGAGGTTTGTGAGGTTATCAGGTAGGACATTAGCCTAAGAGCTAACCTAGCTAGCTAAGAGCATCACAAGCACTCAACACATCCTCGCTGTATAGGAGCTTCATAACCGAGCCATTTTTCTGGGTAAGAATGTTCTGGTGTTGGTGTTCCCTCCATAAAACTGTAAAAGCAGAAGTATGGACTGTGTGTGTGGGGGGTTTTCTTTTTTTGATGATTTCCCCCCCATTTTCTCCCTAATATGGACCGCAAATTACACAACTCATACGTAATTCCCCCCTCCCATCACACACTATGCCCCCATCACCAGTGAAGGCAACGCGTGCACAGTCAAGGCATTCATTGCCAGCAAAGCAACAAACCAACGCATCTGGAGGGAACGCACCAGCCTGCAGACGCCAGTAACGGCCAGCAGCGTAGCGAAACAATGTGGGGAGAGAGCGCCATCTACCCACCCTGGAGAGAGCAAGGCCAATAGTGCTCTCTCAGGCCTCGGCTGCCGATGGCTAGAACATCGAACCAGCGATCTTCTGATCATGGTGACAGTGCCTTAGTCCGATGGACCACCCGGGGCCCATATGGAGAGTGATTTTAAATTTAGCATCTCCAACTTCATGGTGCTTCACTACACTCAGATTTTTTTGTGTTGTGTTCGTAACACTGTTACAACACAAAGTTGTAACATGAAGTAAACAAAGATGACTCCCCCATTGTTTAATGGAAAGGTGGATAAGCTTGGCATTAATGGATTAAAACTGTGACTAAACTACAAGAGTTCTGAAGAGAGACGTTTGCAAATGTGTTTTTTTTTTTATGAAATCGTATAGACAAGTTACATTTTTTTCATTGCAAACTTTTTATTTCAATAAAATGAGGAAAATTCCACGAAATTTTCCACGACTAAGCCTTGGTATATCGGTCAAATGTCTATCCCTAAGACCTCAAAAAATACAATTTAGTAACCTAACATTGCCACCTTTAATATGAAAACCTAATAAAGTAGAGTTGTGTGCTCTGATTACTCATTAGCATGGCTAGGTCAGTTGTCATACTTGATACGGTTTCTAAAGAAGCAATGGCTAAACGATAACGCTAACAGATTAGCCACTATTAGCCCAAGGGTATGGACTGTACGTCCATATTTCAGTGAACTGAGGAGGAATAAACCTCTGAAGGTTCCAAAATATGAATATTGCTGCATCCATGCTACGAGCAGGTTAGCTAACACAAGAGTAAGTCAACTGCTAGTTTAGCATTATTAAAAAAACAAAACAATGTAGCCTAGCTTAACTGTACTTTTGTGCTTTTGCCAGAACATCTTAGCCAGCACCTTGGACAAAGTATTCCGGTGTGTGTGGAGTATTTTGGTGAGGTTACGAAGAATTATGTGGCTAAGCAGATTCAATACATAACAATGTTAACTCGCAGTTAGCGAAATTCGGAATTGGGCTTATTAATGACCTTGTGATTTAAAGAATCCAGAGACAATCAGAGGAAAATTCGTACACAGGACAAAACATGTAGGGTTTCTAACAGGTTTGTTTACCACAGAACGCAACAGTGCCACCCATTCATTTCTCCCATAGAGAATCCAGTTTAGACTGGGGGTTCCTAACATAGGCATGATGCCAACTACAGAATGATCAGCAGTCTATTACAGCCTTTTTTATACATGGTCGCCCCTTTTTATGAGACCAAAAGTTACCTTTTTGGCAACCGAATCTCACTGTATCTTCAGTTTATCCACATGGAAATCTAAAAAAGCTAAAAAGTAAAGGTCTGGACTTTGTTCTAGATGTGACGTTTACATCTGGAGTCTGTCGCTTATGTTTCTCAATGTGATGATCAAAGGCGTGTTAATGTCAGAGGAACAAGGCTGCGAGTAAATCAATCAGAGACCCAGCCAAAACATTAGGTGTGCCACAATCAACTATTTGGTGTATTGTTAAGAAGCAGGAATGCATTGGTGAACTTTGCAAAAACAAAAGACCTGGCAGACCGCAGGAGACCACAGTAAGACAACACCAAGAAATACTTTCACTCATGAAGAAAAAATTGTTGAACAGATCAACCCTCTGCAAAGGCGTGTCAGTGTTCTTGTCTTTGGGTCGAGAGGGTTTCGAGGGTTGCACTTCAAAGGGTTCACCACAAAATGCAGACCACCGGTAAGAACAGAAAGGCCAGGCTTTAGTTTGCTAAGTAAGTACATTTAAAAACCAAGAGATTTCTAGAATAAGGTCTTATGACCAGATGATATGAAGATTAACCAATAGCAGAATGATGGACTGAGGAGTCGATGGAGGACATCAAAAAAACGCTCTACAACCATAGCAGACCACCTCATTTGTGAAGCATGGTGGCACTGGGTAGCCTTCAGTGAAGCTGTCCATCCGTGTCTTTATTGATGATTTATTGACTTACATGGTTACTTGTATTACAGAGGTGGGCCAACGTAGTGTTAGGGGTCTGGCCCAAGGACTCTTATTGGTGTAGCGCAACATAGCCACCCAGGAATCGAACCCCAGTCTCCAACATGGTGTGGTAGCTCAGTGGCAGGCAGTGGTGTTAGCTGTTGCGCCACACCAATCAGGTTCAATTCCAGATGTCAAACACACTGATATTACTCTGATAAATGATATTTATTTACAACATTTATTTAAACATAGAAACATTGAATATTTTCTGAATTTACACTGATAATAACAAAAAGTTTAAAAGATGCATTGAAATATGCCTATCAAATGTGAAAAGCCCAAATTCAATGATGGGAAAAAATAAATAAACATAAAAAAATCCTAGAAACACAGATTGACAGACAAACTTTCTAAGAAAGTTTATCTAGCTGGGAAGTTTACAGTTTACCCTTCCCATTAAAACCATTAGGATTCAAACCTTGTTTTGCTTCCATTTTGCTAATGGGAATATGAATGGTTATCATTACGCCCCTTTAGTTTTCATGTAGGACACCTTATTATCCCACCAGAAAAACATCAAAATAGTCTAGAAGAAGTCAAAGGTCACCTGATAAACCTTTAAGATCCCTTATACTGTGATTTCTAACTATCTAAAAGAATTTTATTACGAAACATTGGTTTTAACCTGGACCGCTCTTTGATTCCAACACAGTACAAGACAGCCAACCAGAGGAGAGATCATTTACATATATCAGGCCCTGTTTAATTCTAAAAAAGGTTTTTTTTTTTACCTGTCCACAATTTTTTTCATGAGAACTGTCCAATACTTTACTTTAACAGAACATACTCAAGCCATTGTGAAGATGGTCTCAGGACTAAATCACCAAGCACTAAATTAGGAATACCTGTGCACCTATTCACTCAATTATACTATGCAATTATCTAAGTAGCCAATTGTGCGGCTGCAGTGCAGTGCGTAAAATCCTGCATGTGCGAGCTTCAGGCAATGTTCATGTCAACATCTTCTCTGGAGTTTACTCAGAAATGCCTCGATGACGATAGAGGTCAACACAGAATGGTCAGACTGGTTGAAGCTGACAGAAAGGCTACAGTAACTCCCATGACCACTCGCTACAGCTGAGGTGCTTGTCAGAATGCACAACATGTCCAGCCTGGGCAGAAATAAATACAACAGTTGGGTTAATCCCAATCAGTCCTCTCTTGAATGCCACCGCCTGTTTGAGTGCTGCTGCTGACCATGTGCATCCCTTCGAGACCACATTTTGTCCATCTTCTAACGGCTGCTTCCAGCATGATGATGCACCGCGTTGTCATGATGCAAAGCAGAAGTCGTCTCAAACTCAAAGGTGTCATGGTTTCATGAACACGACGATAAGTTCAGTGTTCTTCAGTGGTCTTCTCGGTCACTGGATCTGAATTGTAGAAGAAATGGAATGGAGTTGAGAAATGATATGGGGAGGCCCATGGGTTAGACTTGAGAAAGGAGAATGAGATCCATTCCCAGGCCTAACTTGGTAAAACCATACATGAACTGAACAAATATAGGAGGTTGCTTAGGTTGGACATACTTTCCATAGTATGTGACGGTTGATTTACACCCCTCGTGGAGTTAGACAGTGACATCCTATATATGGAAACAGTGCAACAACACATGACCTGTAGTAGGGTATAAAACGTGAGGTGTTCCTTTGTCTAGGGAGAGAGAGAGCAGAGGGGCACCGAGACTTGCCAGGCTCATGGTCACGAGTCTCCTTTCAAAAGAAGTCCCTCCAAGAACACCTCAGAATCCAGTAGAGTACCTTTTTGAATGTGGTGGGACGGGAGATTTGCAGCAGAACGTTCTTCTGAAAAATCTGTAGGAACTGGGCCATGTCAGCATGGACCAGAATCTCATAGGGATGTTTCCAGCATCTTGTAGAAGTATATCCTAATATTATTAGTATATAAATTAAATAATGGCAAGACCATACCATCAAAAAGAGAAGAATAAGTGCTAATATTATATCTTATGTGGATATACTAAGAGTTTCCACCACAGCCCTGTGGTGAAGTAGTTTAAAGAGCTACTACTAGATTTTTTCATTCTTCTACTGAAGTTTTTTTTTATCATTGTATTTTAGAAAATGTAAAATCGACATATATAAGTGTAGATGTATACACAATCTTCGCAATGTTTCCTCGAGGTCGGCCTTCACTGCTGTTGGTTAACAGTTATATGTGCATAAGAAGGTGACAAACCACAGTTAATCAACAGATGACTGGCGTCTTTGTCTATGACTTTGTCTGTGACTTCTGTTGACTAAAACAAAGCCAAAAGTGTGAGTAAGACACAGGACAGGGACATGAGTGATGACTGATTTATGTACTACTCATGTTTAATGTGACTCAGAGGTCCTCAAAAACGTCCTCAAAAGTAAAGAGGTAAAAAGTGCAACTGGAGGGAGAAGCTAAAGGGAACTTAGTGAAAGTACGAGAACCAAAATGGAACTCGAGTAACAGCGGACGGCCAGAGCCAAGAATATACTTGAGGCAAAGTACAAGAGTCTCTAGTTTTCAACAAGTTCAAGGATATTGAGTTCTGACAGATCAAATTTAAGGTGTCAGGGTCATTTTGTATATTAAAATAACATGAATGCTTTCTTATCTACTTAAATCCAGGACTACAGTATTATTATTATTATTATTATTATTATTAGTAGTAGTAGTAGTAGTAGTAGTACTATTATTATTATTATTATTATTATTATTATTTTGCAAATTATTATTATATTATTATTTTGCTAATATATAAAATTATATGGTATTATTATTTATACGATTATTTATATGACTGTTATTTTATTGATTTATTATTATTTTTATTTTTTTTATTTAATTGTTAATTTCCATTTAATTTATTGCTGTTTTCTCTGTTAATATTAGACCTGATCTGTAAGCTTTTTTTTTGTTTGTTTTCTTTTAAACGGTTTCTTTTAAAATTACATGGGTGAAGTGATGAGGGGGGGGGGGTGTTGGGGGGAGGGGTTAGATTTGTACAGATGGTACAGATCTATTTAGTAAGCTGTAATGGGATGGTAAAAATATATTATAACATATATAATATATATAATATATATAAACATATATAAACATATGAATTTTAAAAAGAATACAAACAAGATGGAAACAGTCTCTCAACATTCAAAACCACATGCTACTATACTGGTGAATGTGGTACTAATGGTGTAGTCCTACTGTACAACGCTAAATTCCTGTGTTTTTGTCTTTTTCCTTTTTAAACTGATATTTGATATATGGTCCAACTGATATATACTGAATTTTAAATAGAAACTTTTTTCTCTTGGAAAAGTAATGAAAAGTACAAGGATTCATTAGAAGAGCCGAGTTAAATGTTTAGAATTCAGTACTTACAGCAATATATATGTATGTATGTATATATATATATATATATATATATATATATATATATATATATATATATATTGCTGTAAGTACTGAATTCGAAACATTTAACGGTATTTGTCCATATAGTATTTTTTTATATATTATCATATATATATAAATTATATAAATTGGGTATTTGCTAAATTTCGATTGAGGTCAATGTCATGAAATCTTGACACACAATAAAGAACAACTGGCAGATTTACTTGATGTCAAAAAGTTAAAAATCTTTTTGGCCAAAAATGGAGATGGAGGTTTTTGGTCAACAACAACAATATGTTGTTGACTATAACATTGAATACTACAATAAATATTATTATGAACGTTTGATATAGTATAATTATGTCCTATACTGATATGCTATAGTATATAGAAAAATTATATGCGCCTAATTTAATGTTTGCTTTTTCTTTCACTTGGTTTGTTTGGGCTAAAATGACAGTATATGACATTACACAAAATTGAACCTTAGAGACTAAAATTCGGCTTCACACTTCCGAAGTACCGGAGTGCACCTTTCCTGAACTTTGTACAAAAATATCCTTAAACGGTTGGTGACAAGCTCTTCGCTTCTAAGAAGCTGCAGTTAAGTGGAATCCATTTCTGAAGAATGTTTGTCATTGTGCAAACGTTGTACCTGCTAGACTCTGAATGAGGAACCTGTACCCACAGTCATATTGCGTACAGTAACGATGTCTCAATAGGGCCCAAGATAAAATGAACAGATAATCTGAAACCTTTCGAAATGCCTCGTCTTTATCTCTTCATACACACGAGTGTACAGATACAGTAAGACCTGGACTGAGTCGTCAGTTTATTAGGTAGGCCTACCTTGCATCTGCACTCACTGCGAGCCCTTCAAGACCACCACGCATACAAATATCACTTGGGTGGTAGAGCGTTCTGAGCAAAGCAGTGACACATTACAGTGTATGTGGTGCTGAGTGTATGAGCCGCATTTCAATGGATTTTAAACACTGGGTAAAACTTTCTGGCCCCTTTATTGGAAACACAGCTTTGCACTGTTTGTGTTAGTCATCCTCTGGTCCTTCATCAGCGGTCAGTTTCTGACCACTGGAACACTGTTTTCTGGATACTTTTTGGTTGATGGACTATTTTCATCCTAGAAGCGCCATTGAGACAATATGAATAAATAAATACATATTATTTAGTATATATAAATATATGTATGTGTACTTATGTTTGTATATGTTAAAAGATGCTGAAAGCTGAAACACTATATGGACAAAAGTATTGGGACGCCTACTCATTCATTGTTTTATCCGAAATCAAATGTATTAACAAGAGTTTATCCTGCTGTTGTTGAATTAACTGTCTCTTCTGTCCAGGTAAGGGTTTCTACTACATTGTGGAGCATTGCTGTGAGGATTTGGTTGCATTTAGCAACAAGAGCAATAGTTAGGTCAGGATGTTGGACGATCCCTACCCCACTTCAACTCTCCAACTCATCCCAAAAGTACTGGATGGAGCACCAACCATCATTCCAGAGAACACAGTTCTTCCACTGCTCCACAGCTCAATGCTGGGGGGCTTTATACCCCTCTAGCCCACACCTGGCCAACAGGTTCATGTTTATCTGCTCCAGAGAGTCCTATTCTGTTGGCAGTATTTCTCTACAGGGACTAGTTTTTTTCCATAATTCCATATATTTTCATAAATGTCATATATTTGAAATCTATATATCGATACAATATATTGATCCAATTTCCATATGGGACACACCACTGTGCTGAGAATGGTCCATTACCAAAATAATGTATCTGGTTAGTTGAGAACCCGGAAGATTGTTCATAGCAACAAGTTCTTCAGAACTAACTCTCTCTCTCTCTTTTTACCCTTTCAGAGTAAATGGCCACCCAGCCCGACCTGCTGGAAGATTGCCCAGCTGCCACCTACACCATGATTATTATATTATGATTATGATCAGAGCAGTTCAACAGTATAGTTGATTTGGTAACTTTTATCAATAATTTATAAATAGTTCTGATCAGAGGAGGATGGGTCGGGTCCCCCTTGTGAGTCTTGGTTCCTCCCAAGGTTTCTTCCTCCAGCTCTGAGGGAGGTTCTCCTTGCCACTGTCGCTGTTGGCTTTTTCATGTCTTTTGTTATTTCTTTTTTTTCTGTCTTTTACTAATTACTAATTATGTGATGCTGCTTTGTGACGACAACAGTTGTAAAAAGCTATACAAATAAATCTGACTTGACTTGACTTGATTTCAGGCCAAAGCCCCTGGGATGTAATATTTGTCTTGCCAGAATGTTGCCCTAAGCCCCCAACTTATCTCCACATCCAATGAGATCATTGGACAAATATATATATTGCTGCTGTCCAATGAAAAACATGTATCTCCATTTTTAGTGTCCTCTATGGTTTGAACTGTGTAGCTGCTTCTGTAGAAATGCTCTAAATTACTTTTAGAAACTCTTACTTTACATTGACTTCCATTCACAGTTAAGAGCATGTCTTTTGCCCTCACTTGTAAAGTCACCATTGTGGTGATGCATGTTTTTCATTGGACAACGACAATATGCTGTGTTCCATCTACCTCAGAAATCAGATGTCAGGGATGGGAATGACATCACACCCTAATTAGACCACGCTTCACTATTTCACTATTTCCAAAAACAGTTAGCTAAAGACTTCGGAGTTTATCACAACTGGTTGGACAATCCTTTACTGGTGTTTTATGGCAAATGTAACATAAATTGCTAAATTTATTTCATGATCAATAAAGTATCTATCAATCTATATCAGAATATGTTCCCTTTTTCATGTCCCAGGTTGGCATTAGCATATATGGTATTTTATTACTGTTGATGTGCAGTGCGGCCATATTGGATTTTAAACTCAGGGTTGATGAGGCTCTCTTGACTCCTGACTGTGTGGGAGCATTCCAGTTGAAATTTCTTAAAATTTGTAAATTCCGACATCCCAGTTCAAATGAAACTCAGCATTATAGATTAAAGATGATAACATATGTACACAGAAAAAGCACAATTGCTTTCCCTAGTTTCCCTATAGTCCCTATACACACTTTCTTCCTTTGCCACCACTTGGCCCATATGAATCATGTAAATATTTTTTTTGTGTAGCTAGGAGTTATAAGCTGCTAATATCCGAAAGGCCACTGCGAGACCACTGGCGTTCTAAAGGCTCAAAGGCAAGGCACTGAGCCTCATGTGTGAGGCAACCATTGTGGTGTTTAAACACAACAGTTGTTGACATTATGGAAGAAAAAAATGCCCCAAGTTTATCCAAGTTGTTCTGTGGTGACGTGCGAAAGTGCAAGGCTAATGAATTGCAACCCGACCACCTTGTTTATTTGTGTAGGGGAGAGCGGGGCACAAACTTACTCTGGGGTTTGTGTAGTTAAACTGGTCAAAGTCAAATATTCGCATGGCAAAAACAACTGTGAGCTTCTACTGTATTCAAAAGAGATTTTCCAAACATCACCCTGAAGACGTTCCACCATAAAATATGAAATGACTATTTTCATCATAAGTTCTTTTTTGATATCAACGTTGTTTATATATAGTCCTATATAATTTTCATTTGCCTCTTGGTGGCTGTAGTAGAGCACTGTTTTAAAGCATGTAAATAACCAATGAGGCAAGGAAGTACAGCCTCCACACAGCAGGGTTAGTTTTAACACAGTGTTACCACAAAGAAATGCATCCACATTTCCCCACATGTATTGTAAATTTGGAAAATTACACACGTATTAAAGCAACAATATGGAAAATTGACATTTCTAACTCCTGGGCTCCCCCTACTGGCAGGAAGTGTAATTTGCGCTTTGAGCCACCACTAAAGGACGCATTTTTCTGGACAAGCTGAGAGATACAGACAGTCAACTAAGACAGTAGGGTAATATTACAGGATTTTACACAAATTTGACTGAGGGTTATGCAGCATTACACAGCTCTCTTGTGTGATGACCTGACCACTTCTCCAAAGTTGCATAGAGCAGTTAGCAGCATACCGAGCCTGGAGTAGCAACGACAGCGATGCTGTTCTCCCTTTTTCAAGTCAGTGAAGCATCACAGTGAGTTTGGAGCTGGTATTTTATGGCAAAAATGTTGCATAATGTTGCTTTAATCAGAAATGTACTATTGATGTCATGAAGAATGGGTGAAAGGGCTGGTAGAACCTTACCCTAACATATTTAGAGCTGCTATTGAAGCAAAGGGTGGTTCAACCAAGTACTAGTTTGAAGAGGTTGAATATTTGTGCGAGAAGCAAGTAATCCAGACTAATCTGTTGATTTTTAATACTTTTGAATACTTTTGCAAGGCTCTGTATTTAGGCCGGAAAGCTCATTTGGCCCAAACAACATAGGACTGCATTGACTTTTACCAGACTTCACTTTACCAGACTTTTGAGCAGCTGTTAAACCAACTAGCCCCTCCATCTGTTACAATCAACCCCACCTATGGGGTAAGTTGCAATATTAGTGCATACTGTTTGACAGTGTAGGTTTCCTTTTTGGCCCTCAGCCCACTCCAAACATTACACTCAGGCCCTCCTGGACAAACAGTTTGGGCAGCATAGGTGTTTCTGATAAAATGGCCAGTGAGAGTAGGTACAATCTAAGTGTGCCTAGTAAACCTAGTTGTGCTGCCCGAAGAAACAATGGAGGCCGGCATCATTGTTGCGGCTCAGGCTGTGTAGGTGAGGGCTGTTGTCCCGGCTGTGCTTCATCAGTTGTGTGTGTGTGTGTGTTTGTGTGTGTCACAGGGTGTGGTAAGGGCAGCGGTGCACTTGTGGTGTGTGTATGTGTGTGGCAGTAAAAGGAGAGAAGACAGAGGGAAGGGGGATGTCGGGCGGCGGAAGCTCTGCTGAGCACTGATAAAGGCTTCGCTAGATGCTCATGCTAACTGCTGTGGTTTTCTGGCCTAAGCAGGGGGGAGAGCGGAGCGGCCCTCCTATCACTCACCCCTCACCCCGGCCTGCCCAGCCTGGGCTGTTGCACAATGAAGCACACACACATGATACCAGCACTGAAAAAAAAAAAAAAAATGCAATGCATTGAATTTACAGATGTTTACCTACTATTTATCTCATGTGGAAATGATGTGCAGATCTGAAACAAGCAAGGTCTAGGACTGACTTTCTTCAGTGTAAACTGCATGGCCATGTATGCACACATGTCATGGCATGTACTAAGCCTGTTAATTAATCATAGGTGTGTTTTGGGGGCACGACATGCCATAAACCAATCAGCATGTCACATACCATTCCCTTTAAGAGCCAGGTGTGGTCTGACTTTAGTGGCTTGCAAAGCAGAGGGGTGTACGCTCGTTGGGTTGCACGCACCTTTGTTGACAATTCACTACCAAGATAGCAATGAACGTCTGACTGTTGACATCCTTGCCACCTAGGCTGTTTTTTTAGTCAGTGGAGCGCCACCTGTGTTTTCTGTTGCCAAGACAGCAATATGCCAGAAATTGACCTGAACACACCTCATTTCAAGACCACCACGCCCATCAGCGTAGATATATTCACAAACACAGCTGCTATTTAAACAACACAGTGAAAATAGACTGTTGGCGGGGATTAAGATAGCAAAGAGCATTGTGCTCATATATGTAGTAAACATATAAGTAAACTACATTCATAATACAGATATGTAATATATGTATTATATAAGCTCCCTGGACAAACAAACAAAGAAAAAAAGGCTACTGCAGATGTGCGGTGTGTGACGGGACTCCAAGATTAAGAATAGGTGCACAGGTGTAGGTGTGTGGCAGTGTACGGTCATACAGGTCTACCAGCAGTGGCAAAAATGCCAGGGACTAATTTTATGTCCAAAGAGACTCTATTATTGTTGCCTCTAGACAAATACAGTGTAATGTAAAAAGGTTAGGACATCCCAATAAATCATTTTTCTTTTTTCTTTATATATATTTAAAGATATGGAGATATGGACATTTGATCTTCATTTACACAGGATTAAGAGATGGAGGCAATATAACTAAAGTCATACACTTGAAGAAATCTCTTTAAAAATCATTTGTTAAAAAAGTTAGAACACCCATTTTCCCCTATGGTTGAAATAACTTCAGTTAGACCTCAGTTAGACGTTTCCTATGATGATCTACCACTCTCTGACATTAACTGGGAGGAAGCTTTTCCCACTCCTCCACGCAGAATTCTTTCAGCTTTAGATTTTTGACAGATGGTCTCACATCTTCCTCAAGCGTCCTCTGATACCATAAAGAATTCCTTGTGGATTCTATGTTGGAGAGCTCTCCAGACCCTACTGCAGAAAAGCAGCCGCAAACCATGATATTTCCACCTTCATACTTCACAGCTGATCTAGGTTCTAGCGACTGGTTCACAGCAAACATGTCCTCTGACATTTTAAGATTGTTGGAGACTTCTTTATGCATTTTGTGCTCTGCCCTTGGCCTGACCTGGCCAGGCTGGCAGTTGTTGCACTTGTAAATGACTTAGCGGATGGTGGACGACCGATCTCTAACTCTAACTGAGATCTTCTGAAATCCCTGCTCAGACTTTGCATCTGCATCTACAACCTTCACCCTTAAAGCCTCAGAGAGCTCTTCGGATCTGGCCGTGATGGCAATCTTCACCACTCACTTCAACAACAACCAAAAGCAGATCAGACTAAATGACTGAGGTTTAAATAAGACAGACTCCTCCAGAATAATCCTCTCCAACCATGTTCTGAACATCTGTAGATGATGTGCTGCACCTGCTTCTAATTTTAGACATTTTGAGTAGTAATAAATGTGGTGGAGGTTCTTTTGAAGACGTTTCATTTTTTAGTTATATTACCTCCAACTCTTAATACTTTGATATTTGAGGAATATCAAACGTCCAAATGTCCAAATTTATTAAAAACGGCAAAGGATTTCATGGGATGTCCTAACTTTTTCATGTGACTGTATGTGCATGTAATCCTTTATAATATATATATGTGCATACAGTATATGGCCATATGTCCGATTTCCATATGGCTATACCCATGAATAGCAATGATGTGCAGCACTAATTTTCACACTTAATGGACTTTCATGATGGTCACTGTACTCCCAACCGAAACCCATAAGGGAAGACTGGCTGAATGGACGTACAGTAGGTACCTCCTTGTATGGCATATATTGTTTGACACAGTAAACTGCTGTATGTTGTGTTTAGCAAATTAACGAAATGAGCTGAAACACACATGCACATAGTTTTCCATTTTTCCCAGCAGAAGGCGAGCATGAATTTTCCCAACACGACCACAAACCAAGGAAACAAATGTCCTCATCGCAATTAGCTCAGAAGGTTTTTTCCACGGATTTGAGAAACCGGCGTGTTTGTTCGGTATGTTGAAGGTTGGTACAGTGCTGAGCGGCACTCCGACGCGTCGGAAGACAGTTTACAACATCAGTATGCAGTATAAGGAACAGTGTGGGGCACCCGGCGGGATTTACATGGACGGATGAGGAATAGTTTAGTGGGTCACTATGGGGGTGTGTGAGACTTCCTGTGGTCAGAGTTGGGTCATGCAAAGCAGGGGATGAGAAATAGATGGCTCAGGCCACAAAGGTGCAAGAGGGGACGAGCGATCCTGAGGAAAAACACAAAACAAAAAAAACACACACAGGCAGTTACAGTACAAGGTATAATTATATCTTTCAAGAGATGAAGCAAAGGCGAGCGAGGCCGAGCGGAACACACACATAAGCGGGCCTTTGGAAACGTGCAGAAAACCCAGTGACCTAAACTATGCACGGGGAAAGTAAGCCAGAGTGGGTGTTTAGCTTGGAATGAGCTGGATCCCAAACCACTGTGGTCTCTGTAATAGCAAGCTGTTTTTTTTGTGTTTGTGTATGCGTGCGTGTGTGTGTGTGTGTGCGTGTTTGTAGGTGGGTGAGTAGGGTGGGTGGGTGCGCGGAATCAAGGCTTGGGAAGTCCCATCTCTCTGATTACTGGCAGGCGCCCACCTCTGCGAACCATGTCAGCCACCTACGTCCACCATTATGGTGCCCTGAAGCCACAAATCAGGGATTTGTAAAGCTATTTTGGCTTCACGTTGATGCTAGCGATGTTTTATATAGCACCATTGATTCTCCGAGGTTACACATTATAGAAGCCTTGATTTCCGAAATAGACCTCTTCAACAAACATTGCAAGCAAAAGCATATGATTTATACCTTCTAGTTGTTCTTTTACTATTATTTCTTTGTGGACGGGTGGTTCTCACACTCATGGCTTGGCCTGTAAACGTGAGATGCCTCCTAAAACCCCATTGCTAAGTTCACCAAAGATCAAAAGTTCAAACCTCTGTAAAGAGCCTTTATAAAAGATGGTTCTAAAAGCAGATGGTTTCTAGCAGAACCCCATTTGGTACAATGTAGAACCTACATTGAACCTGTGATTTACTCAGAGTGTATGACTATAAGCTCTGAAACTGCAGGGATCATATGTGTAACATATATATTTAACAATATATGATATGTATCATACAGATATAACATACAGACTACCATTGATGTTTATTGTTTATTACATATGTACATATCTGTATTTACCTGCCAATCAAACATACATTTTTAATCCAATATATCATCGCTGTCACACAAAAAACACCTTGTATCTCCAAAATAAACAACTTTCATTAATGTTAGTCAATGCGGAAAGAGTTTTTTGGAGCATTTTGGAGCATTTCTATTGGTCTGTTCATCAAGGAATTGTTCATCAAGGAAAATGTGCATGACATTATGTCAAAAAATTAAAAACGGCAAAAGTCAACATACAAGGTATTTGCGTGACAGCAACAATGATTCATATATATATATATATATATATATATATATATATATATATATATATATATATATATATATATGACCAGTCCTGATGTACAGTATGTGTATATATGACCATATATCAGATGACTATATGGTTATACCAATAAAAAGCAATGATATACAGTCCTAATCTTCACACTAAATGGACGTTCTTGATAGTCACTGGTATACCAACCAAACCTCATATAAGATGATTAGTACTGTATGTTGTGTTTAGGAAATTAACTATATTAGCTTTAACACACATGCATATAATTTTCCATTTTTTCCTGCAGAAGGCAAGCGTGCTTTCTCCCAACACAGCCACATATAACATATGTACTATCACTGGGGAACAAATGCCCTCATCACAGTTAGCTCGCAAGGTATGCAATATAGGACCCACTTCAGTTTTTAGCTTAGCTAGCCCTCTACGTTGGCCAACACTTGAACTACTAGATTCTTCCTGGTCAGGGTCGCGGTGGGCCTGGAGCCCATCGGGCAGGGGGCAGGAATAGTCCCTGGACAGAGCGATAGTCCACACACACATACCTAGTGGGCAATTCAGCACAGCCAGTTCACCAATCACGTATGTTTTTGGAGCTGGAAGAAAATTTGTAGAAGTCCCTGGAGGAATCCCACAAACTTTCTCCATCACAAAACATTTGATGTAACAGTTTTCTGAGACAGAGGCGTTAAACTCTGGTTCCCTGGTCCCTTGAACTGTGAACAGCTTTTGACTTTGGTAAGTTTCTCTAGAAATGAGCACTTCACACCAAACCACTCTGAAGGACTTTGTTTATTCATAAGCCAATTATTTATTTAGGAATTTGAGTGTTTGTAATATTTGTGAAATTACCCTTTTTAAGCGCCCTGAACTTATTCATTTATCCTTTCTTAAAGCAATGTGAGTTTTAGAGATTTGGGGATTTAGAGACCTCTCTGGTAATTGCACCGAGCGTATGCGAAAGAGTACTTTTTGAACATCCACAATATTACAAATAACTTTTTAGGAGAAGGTAAAGGTGATAAAGGTAAACTCCTAATGCAGGTTAATGAAAATGCATGTGTCACGTGAAACTGTATCCTGTGTTTGTAAGCATAGTCTTTTGCTAATTTATAATAAAATACTGTCGCAATGTAGGCCGTGATTCCATCCCAGAAACAGAGAACACTGCAAATGGGCACAATGGAGCCTGAAGGAACAGTCGCATTCACTGAGCAACAGATAAAACACTGGCTGTAGAAGTACAGCTGGTTAGCATGAGTCCAGCTAGCTAGCTTTATAGAGAAACCTTCAGTCAGGTATCTGATTAGGTTGTTGTACAGGCTGTAAGAGCCCTTGGAGCTTCAAGTACGACTCGGCTCAACCCGCCATCCTTTAAGATCCATGGAAGACAAGCATCCAGACCACGTGTATGGCCAGAAAAACCTACCAGACCACCAGACTGATATCTTTGGCCTTTGGCATTGATATACAGGGTTTGCTTTAGTGTAGCGGACAACACAGGTACCCACCATATCTCCTTACACAGTAATACCAGGTGTTGGGAGTCCTGCCCAGTGACTCGTATTGGTGTAGTTGGGTGTGCTTGCCTAGTCAAGGAATCGAACCCAAGCCAGCCACAGGGCACCCATGCAGATATCTGCATATACACTTTATGGACAAAAGTATTGGGACATCTGCTCGTTCATTGTTTCCTTCAAAATCATGAATTTTGTTGGAGTAACTGTTTCTACTATCCATGGAAAGGCTTTCAACCAGAGCATTGCTGTGAGGATTTGATTGCATTCAGTGGTGTTGGATGGTCATCACCCCATCACATCCCTAACTCATCCCAAAAGTATTGGATTGAGCACCATCATTCCGGAGAATACTGGAATTAGGCATGATCCCAATGTCTTCATATTTATCTGCTCTAGAGAGTCCTTTTCTATTGGTAGTACTTCTCTACAGGGACTAGACAAGCTGTGCGTATGTGTGTGTGTGCATTTGAGCATCTGTGTCAGCAATGGGTGAAACTTAGAGTAGCTGAATAGCATTCATTAGAAGGGGTGTCCACAAACCTTTGGACATATAGACATATATATTTCAGAATATATGTACATATATTTACACTTATGTACTGTCCATTACAGTTTCATGACTTTTTACCAAACATGGTCTTTTTTACATTGACTTGGCTCAGTGGTCTAATGTGCTACAACTATGACCTGGAAGTGGCTAAGCCACATCCCGAGCCAAACTGCTTTGCCATCAGCAGCCTGAGTCTGAGAGAGCACAACCGGCAGCGTGGGTAGATGCCGCTCTCTCCGCTCATCACTCTTAAGCGATATATTGCCGGCGCTTTCCTCTGAGTGTGTCAGATGCCCAGCATTGCATGTATCGGAGGAGACATGTTAAGTACTTACCCTTCTAGTGTCGGGAGCATCGCTACTGCTGGGGGGAGCTACGAATGGATGGGTTAACTTGCAGCATCAAATTGCGAGAAAAAAAGGGAAAGATTTAACAAACAAATAATAAAAAAGAATATATATATATTATATATATATTAAACATATATATTTGTATATATTAAAATATAACATCACATTCATTTGACATCACATTTTTAATGTGACAAAGATATGTCATATATAAGTGAACTCCATATATTCATTTATTGTAATATATCTCACATATATTTGAAATGTATATTTCCATATATTAGATTTCTGTATGGGAAGGCAGTGCTGTTACCCACTAGCCATTCCTTTTTGATTACCAGTCTTCATCATCAGGTAAAAACGCATGTGTGAAAGGGGATAATTAAGGGTCTTTGGGCAAGAGGCCTAGTGCTACATTCAGCTACTTCCGCAATGTGATATAACTGCAAGTCGCTGGGAATTGCAGCAACTTGCTAAATGCCGTCAATATGAATGTGAAAGAAGACGAGTCGATATGTGTACTCGTACTGCTGACAAGTGAATTTCAGGTTACAGTGTGGATAATCAGGCTACTGTTCAAAACAAATGTAAAATCTGAAGTTATGACTGACAATACACAGGACCTCAGAGTATCAGCCGTGGTCTTGTTGCAGATACGGACAGAGTGGGCCGTTCAGAGATTAGCAGTGTCTAATGGCAGTGCAATTTAAGATGAAGCAAGCAAATGAATTGGCTGCTGACTCCCTTATCCTATTTAGGTTCCACTTCAGATACATGAGCAGTCTTTGGCATAAACAGACACTTTGTGTGCAGCTAATGATTGTGGATGGCAGCGCACCTGAATGCTCTTAAGTGGTGTAATACAGCTGTCTCTGTCCACAGTGTTACTGAGAGGTCCGTAACGTGATAAGGCGAGTCGCTCAATGGCACTGGTCAAATGAAATTAAGCGGTTCGAATGAACGACGGGAAATAATAAAAAAAGAAAACGCATCCTGGACGGATTTCTCACCAAGCAGTGATTTTTGGGAACGTTTCTTGACGTTTCCCTTTATCTTTGCATGTAGGGCCGTGGAGGAGAGGCTACGGACTGTAGACGCTCACTAGCTATGTTAGACATGCTCTTCCAAACCCCCACCTCCCCACCCCTCACCCTTCCAACTTTCTCTCTGCTCCATGGCTGCCAGATATAGGAACAATGTGGCCTTTCTTACCTGTCGGAGGTGTACATTCCATCCCTACTAAACCAAGTCAGAAAGCTGCCCCCACCAACTCACCCCTCCTACACAGGCCCTCAGAGCACCGCCAGATTTACCTCCAGGTGCTTCGGCATGCGTGTGTTCCCCCCCATATGGAAGAAAAGGCATGTGTCAATAGATTTCCTCCTGTCCAAAATATCTTTGTACAATGTATGTTAATGTAGTCTCTGATATTGTCAAAAATGCAATTTACTGCGGTGTATTTCCTTAAATTAATAAAAAAACATATGTTCAGTGTATGCCAATAGATGTCCTGATATCCAATATTTTTTTCATATCTAACATATATGTTTAATATGTGTCAGCATATAATATGTGTGCAGTGTATGTTAATGTAGTCTCTCATATCCACAAAAATACATGTAATGTGTTTCAGTGTTTTTGCTTATATTCAAAATATATGTGCAACGTATACCAATCCATATTTATCCATACATTCAAAACATATATATACGTTCAATTTGTCAATACATGTCATTATATCTAAGATAAATGTCTAATGTATGTCAGTAGACTTATTCATATCCTACATTTATGTGCAATAGGTGTCAGTGTGTCTGTACATTTCCTCATAGCTAAGATATATGTTCAATGTATGTAAATATATTTCGTAATCTCTAAAGCACATGTTCCATGTATGTCGGGATTTACTTACTCAAATCTAAGATATATGTTCCATGTACGTAAACCTATATACCTATATATTTCCTTATATCTTAAATACATGTTTTTTGTATGCCGATATATTTCCTTATACCAAAACATACTTGTGCAGTGCAAGTCTATATATTTCCTAATATCTAGATATCTAAACATGTTCCATGTATGTTGATATATTTACTTAAATCTGAGATATATGTTCCATGTATGTCAATATATTTCCTCATATCTTAGGTATATGTTCTAAGTATCTAAACATATTTCCTAATATCTAAAATATACGTTTCAACTCATACCTAGTGTATGTCAGTATATTTCCTTGTATCTAAATACATATAATATATAATAATATTATATTATATATTATATATATATATAATATATGTTGATATATATCCTAAATGCTCAGGCTCGCATTTCTGTAAATCTGCTTTATGACCTCATTCCTTGTGAAAATCGGCATATAAATACATGTTAATAGAATTTTAGATTTTTTATGATATATTATTATATATTGATATGTCCTAGCACAACAAAAAAAACCAAAAGTCCAGAATGTTCAAACCACTGCTTCAGGTAGTACTGTAGTGTGGTTTTTAATAACTGCAGGATAAGAATCTGTAAGTATCTGACAAAATCATTCTGAGAAAACCTAGAATTGGTCATGGCATGAATCACTGGCCACACAGAACATGGCGATGCACTGTACTGACCCAGATGTGCACACAACATCTGCATGAGAAACGTACTATATAACCTAATATATAACACAGTGACTGCTGACAGTCAGTAAATGAAATATATCAACTATATTTAGCACAAATACAGTACACACATGAACCAAGGCAATTCAATCCAATTCAATCCATTACTGTTTTTTTCCCCCCTTTTTCCTCAGCGCAATTAACCGACCACCGCTAGAGTCTGCAGTGCGGACAGGGGGTTGGTTGGGGTGGGGGTGGGTGGTTGTTGGGGGGTGATAAACAAGGTGGGTAGTGACTATTGCTCACTACAATTCGTGACATAACTTCTTTTTGTGGTCGCTTTGTGGGTAGCATAAACTTAGGAGGTCAGCGTGTGAGAGTTGCACTAAGGACATGGGAGGGCCCACACACACCAAAAAAAAAAAAAGTGTGGGAGCTTTACAGGAAAGCTGCTTACATCGCCCATAGACCCATCCCATTTATGCAAGTGAAGTGACAGCCAAAGCAGAAGAGAGAGAGAAACAGAGAGAGAGAGAGACAGTCAGACAGAGACAGAGAGAGAGAGAGAGACAGAGAGAGAGAGAGAGAGAGAGAGAGAGAGGGAGAGAGAGAGAGTGAGAGTGAGAGTGAGAGGTCGCTCACATGCACTCTTGAAGTTCAGAGCTACTGGTTGAAAACAAGAACAAAGATGAGGATCGATTTGTGAAGCTCTCCGGCTGCTCTACAGGGTCAACAGCGCTGGCTTGCGGGATAATACCACAATTCAGAGGGGTTCCACCTGAGCTGATGGGTCCTAGGAAATGCTACTAAGGTATGTCAGAACTGGGACTTGGTCTCAGTGCTGTGCACGCTTCAGGGTCCACGGTGCACAGGGAAGGATTTCTCTCTAATCAGCAGTTTTAGAGACGTTCTCAATTAAAATGAGCTTTTTTTTTTTTGTTTTCTCAAAAGTTGGGTTTGATCCGAGTTCACGGATAATGATAGATTAATATGATATGAATTATGACTGTTTTGTTGTATTAAATGAATTTAGGAGAGATAAAGTCTTGGGCAGTGGACAGACTGACAGACTGTACTGTTTAGAATTTAAATATTACGATAAAATAATAAAATATGACTTAATACATCAATTAAATAAACATGTATTAGTTGTTATTACAAAATTATATAAATGTATAAATATAATGTATATATGTACACATCATTGCTGTCACGCAAAAACCTCAGAAACCCCAAAATGGCAACTTTACAGCAACTTTACTGTACAACTTTACAAAACCTCTTAACTTTCAATGGAAGTCAATGTAATTGAGGTCATTTTTGGAGCATTTCTATTAGTCAATTCATCATGAAAGTTGGATACAATGTAAAGAACAATTGGTGCATCCAATTACATCCAAAAAATGCAGAAAATAGATACTCGTTTTTGTGACAGGGATGATTTATCAATGTATGTACTGTAAAAAACTGGTTTATAACCTATAAAATAAATAAACAGTTATTTAATTATTATTTTAACTATTTCTTTAACCACAAAAGTATTTTTAAGTTTTTTTTTATTAGAGATTGAACAGACAAACCGCTTTCTATAGTGTGTGTTTACTTACAGTCGAGCTAGGTTTTCAGGACACAGCCGAACCCTGGTCCAATTCCGACCTACATTTTCAATGGAGAGCTCCGTAATAGTGACAGTGTTATACAGTGTTATTCATTCCTAGACTAAGACTAGGTCTAATAAAACTAGATCTTTTACATCATGTTAAAGGTTCTTTAAACTCCTATAACGGTTCTGTTTATCGATTTGCACAGGCGGCTGAAAGGCTCTTTAGGGAACCTTAAAAGTGGTTCTTGTATGGCATCACCCCCAGATCCCCCCTTGTAGGACCCCATTAAGCACTGTAGGACAGGCCTGATTGCCCTGCATTACCTCCTGTAGCAAAACACACTGCAAGGTAGGTGTGCTGTAGACCTATCCTGTGGAGCCTCATGTGTGAGGAGTGAAAGGGTCTGGAGTCAAACTTTCAGTGGCGGTTTAGCAGTCACAATACCATCTGGTATTTCTGTGTGAGCTGGTCAGTACGCCGCACCTGATGTTGAAACGGGGCTGGTGGTGTGAAAGCTGTGCCCTCAAGAGTTTGGGAAACCAGTCTGAGGAAACCCACCAGACGTGGTTCGAAAAGCAGGATATAGCACTTTCGTTTTTACTGTGCGCAAAAAAAGGGGGCAAAAGATCGTCAAAGAAACGAAGCACTGGTACAGTCATGGACATGGGCTGTAGTGTTTTCGCTATTACTCTATTACTGGCAGTAGTTAATCACATCAGAGCTGGTTAGACATTCTGACCAGCAAACAAGTAGCCAATAATAACTGATCGGCCCAGTCTGCCGCTTACTGGACTGGTCTAATAATGCGACGTTTTTTAATACTCAGGGACTTTCAGCAACGGTGAACTCACCGACACTAAGATACTTAAATGGCAGGTGGGCAGAGTATTAAATTTCACTGTCAACATGCCTCGAAAAAAGTTTTCCTGTGACTCTGGTGCCTGTGGTTAGGCCCCAGCCTACGTTTTCTGGAGAGCAGGCTGCCTCCCGAAAGATTGTCTTATCAGGTCTTGACATTACTGCTCGAAAGCTCAGCTGATAGGACCGATCCGACCCAACGGAACTCTTCATGCCATGAAGCGCCCTGACGTTTAGAGAACGCGGGAAAAAAGGTCGCTTCAAGGGGTTCAAATGGCTGTTTATAGAGGAGCTGGACCCTTCGGGTGTCTTTCCTAGACAGTGCCTTCTTCTGAGGTCTGTGTCCTTTTCTTAGAAACGTCTTATAGACAGATAGAGGTTTCTTTGCACTCCCTAAAATTCCTCTATCTAAAAGTTTCTAAAAGGACTAGCGGTTCCTTAGTAAGGCCTGTTGGGTCTCTCGTTTAATTTGCCCCCCGGTTTTGGTAGCAATTCATGGTTCCTAATTGAGAAGAACTTCAGCGAGTGAAACATGATGTCAGCCAGCAATGAAAAGGTCCCAGCTAAACATCCGGGAAACCTGAGAGTGGTCTGAAAAAAAGACCCATCAAGAATCTTCTTCTCGTCGCAACGGTGGCAAAATTCTCACAAACCCCAAAGGGTTAAGATGACTCTGCAAGACCTTCAAGAGCCATTAGTCACTTAAAGCTAGTCGTTCAGTAATGACTGTCCTCCTACTGCTTCTACTGGTGTCTTTTTTTCAAGAGCAGTTTCATTTGTTTTCTGGAACCTATTGGTAGGCCATTAAATACAAGCCTAAGTGTTCACTGTATGTATGTTCCAGACTGGGGCAGTTCAGCCGGGGCCTTTCCTGAATGTGTTCAGCCGTGAACAGTCCTCTTCCCTTTAGTTTCAATAGTGAGGTGAGTGTCTTACCCATGTGTTGTTTTGCTGTCCAGTCTTACGACCTGAGATAATGTCCTTTTCTTGTCCTCAGGGAGTGGCAAACTCTAACAGACTTCATGGGGGAGCGTCAATGTCCACCACTCATAGATTCAATGCGATTCAAGGCGGGTTTCGACCTAATCCTACCTCCCAGCAGTCAGAGATGGACTTGGCTTGGCAGGAACTGATGGCCATCACAGAACTGCAGGTCAGTGCGTGGCATTCAAGGTTGTGACTCACACATTCCTCTTTTTTTTCCACCCGAAAAGGTCAGAAAACAAGTTATCAGGGACTACTCGTGTGTGTCAAACAGGTCCCCTGATAAAACGTGACGTTTCTTAATGCGGGGATCTGCCTTAATTAAAAAAAAAAAAAAAAATCCAAATCAAGGCCTATAACATTTAGCTAATGCTGAATTCCCCTAAACACACTGATTCTGTTAAGATCTGCAACAATAGGCCAATTGAGTGATGCAAGGATAAAGACAGACAGAGAAAGGGGGTGAGTGCCGTAGGTTGCCAGCAGCCCCCTGCGCAGCACAATGGCCATCTGTTTCTATCTGAAACCCGAGCAGACCTAAGCGAGCCCTGCATAAGCTACGGGTGGCACACTCGTAGCAGGTGGGCCGGTCCCGCGCTCTGCAACCTACAGATGACTTCTGAAAAGGTTCCCTCGCTCTTCCTTGTGCCCTTTTCTTGTAAAGCAAGAAGCGCCGGATCATTTCGTTCGGTTTATTCGTCCTCTTGACTGGGCGACTTGTCAAGAGTTCGCGTCAGACTTGGACAGGGCCGTGTAGGTGAGAGCTGTACAGTAATAAGGATTTAGCACTGTAGCACTCTTAATACTGTGGGCATCTGAAGCACTCAATCCCAGCCAGTTAGATTAGAAGGCACCCTGCTCCAGGGAACCCACTATTTCAGCTACCCCCTCAAGCCCTGTCTGAGGTTGACCAGCCTTGCGAAACACCACTGACTTCACGCTTTCCTCATGTTGCAGGAATTCGAGGTACCCAATGAGCATCCGTTTGAGACTGTGTCATATCCCTCCATGGAGCCCATGGTGCCTTACGGGAGCTTTGGAATGAGTCATCCATTGACTGAGCCCAGTCCTCCTGCCTGTGAAGCAAGCCCTGCTTCTGCTGCTTTTGAAGGTGGGTACGCTGATGTGATGAACCCCTACCAGCGCCTGAACCAGAATGTGGAAATGCACTATGGACACAATGGAGGTCAAGTGATGTCCAGGCTACTGCCAAACGCACAGTGCCTTCAGCCGCCCCTTATGAGCCTACTGGATCACATTGGCATGACTAGCACCGGCCAGGGACTCTGCAAAGAGATCACCGGACACCTCGCAGACGACATGGAGTCAGACTCCGGTCTCTCACTTGGCTCGAGTCCACCGCTTGCCTCACCAGAAAATGCAGCACATGGGGTACCCACCTACCTCCCCCCAGACGGAAGCCTCCATTATGCAGAGGGTGAGGCAGAGTGCATCGGAGACCACTGTCGCATGAGACCAAGTATGCCAAACTCTATGGATTACCAGCACAACTTTAGCTCCTACTCGGGACATCCCTACTTCCAAGGGGCACCAAGCCTGCAACCCACACAACTGCAGATGCCCCAATCCCAACAGCAAATCCCAACCATGAAACCACTTATGCCCCCGACCCTGAACGACCTCCAAATGAACAGCGCAAGGGCAAGCTCCTTCCAGAGCACCTTCAAAACCAGAGGGAGTGGGTCGTCGGGGCCATTCAGCAGGGATGAGCGTAGAGCACTCGCCCTCAAAATCCCCTTTCCTTTGGACAAGATTGTGAATCTTCCTGTGGATGACTTCAACGAACTCCTGAGCCAGTATACGCTGAATGATGCCCAGCTAACATTGGTCAGGGACATTCGGCGCAGGGGCAAGAACAAAGTGGCGGCGCAGAACTGCCGCAAAAGGAAGCTGGAGAACATTGTGCACTTGGAGAACGAGCTGGGGCAACTGAGGGCACAGAGAGAGCACCTGGCTAGGGAGAGACTGGAATTTCAGCAGAACCTAACCATCATTAAGTGCCGTCTCTCAGACTTGTACGCCAAAGTATTCTCCCAGTTAAGAGATGAGGAGGGCCAGCCGTATTCTTTAGAAGACTACTCGCTCCAACAGACTAACGATGGCAGTGTTTACCTAGTGCCTAGGAACGCAGCAGTGGACTGTGAATGAGTTTGTGCCGTACCACCAGACATTGTTTCAAAACACAGGCTGCAGCCCTGGCCTGTCTTGGGGACAGTCTGTCAGTGTTAATCAACACCTGATTAGCACATCAACAAGCCCAATGAGTTTCAGCGGGCAGCTCAAGACTGGGAACACATACACAGCACATAAAGAGACTCAAGGACCAGGAACATGGTCTGTGCTTTAATACCAGGAGCAAAATTTTGTTTCTATTGAGGACGGCCAGCAGTTTAGCCACCTCAGCAAAGTTCCTCAGGGTGACACCCAAGTACTATGGGGCAAGAGTAGTCAGACCGTGAACTACATTCATTACTATACAACTGGCACTCCAAAGCATTAGCTGAGCAGTGCTGCTTACAGACTTGTACATCAGAAAGAAAAGCAAGCCAAGACATCTTTAAGCACATTAAAAGCTTTATTGATACAATAAGTAAAAGCCAGGTAAAAAAGTAAAAACATTTAAATGAGCTTCTTGGTCCTAGAAAGAGAAATGGGGGAAAAAAAAATTAGGTTGTGGTTTTAAAACCCACCAGAAATAACACTGGAAGTGGGAGAGGAGTTACCTTCACAGTGCCTGTAGAAGCAGGCAAAGAAATCCACTCTGGATTGAAGATGCTCAGCATCAAAGTCCTACAACAGAAGATGGAGCAGTTAAGCCAGTACAGACCATTAAGCTATATGTATACATACCAATATTGCATGCATTAATCTGAAAACGGCTTCAGTTGTATTTTGTCAGATCACATTCAGCATTGCTCTGCAGTTACATCCCTGTTAATTAAGACACTGAATGCATACTAGTCAATACTGTACTGCATCTTCAATAAATAAATAAAAATGTCCAACTGTAGTGAAGTCTGTTCTTACCTACAGGAGGCAATAATGCCCTTTTGTAGCTGCTTGCTAGACTTTCAGTGGTGATCTGACCTCAAATGCTCCCTGTTTCTTCCCATGGCGACGATCTTGCTACTCATCCCTCAGCTGGCTTCCATGTCTTGGCAGTCAAACTAATCTACTTTGAGGTAACCTACACATTTGGTCCTTTAGGTTGTCAAGTCAGCGGCCTAGCATATTTTAACGGGGAGCGACAGCCAGACCTTTTGTTAACGGGACATTGTGAGCAACCATGATTGTCAATTGACAAGCCAAAGCCAGCCAACAAGCTCAACCCTGAAATTGAATTTCCTTGATTTAAAGCCAGCAGGTTTTCAACACTGCCAGGCTGGTTTACACAAACGCAATACCCCCAACAATCCCCAGATACTAAACACCACCACAGCCCTTTTTTATAAAAACTGTAAGAAGCTTTATTTCAACTTTGTTGAAATTACACATAATTAGTACTGACTGAAAGTCTACATAAACCTCATTTCATTCGGAATGCGTTCCACAAAGAAATTAAAAACAGTCTGTGACATCAAAACTGAATGCAGGAAGTCCCACTCATGATAGCTACTGTACATCTCTTCTGATTGGCTGAGCAGTCTATGGAGTAAACCTGCAGCTGCCCTGTCAGCCCTCTCGCTCTCCTGTCTCCTCTCCTAAGTACTGAGTCCTGTTGAACAATACGAACAACAATGTTAAGCTGCACACTGTCTAATCAGGCTTCCACAGATCATGTTAAAACTGCACCAGGGAGCAAATACAAAACTACATGTGTCAGACCAAAAAACCTGACTCATCTCTACAACAATTATACAAACCTTTAAGGATTAAAACCGTCTGCCTCCACCAGAGCCACCATATCCACCGCCTCCTGAGCCACCTCCATAGCCACCTTTAAAAAAAAAATAGGAAAGGTAAATATTTGATGCTTAGTCTGGGTCTACGATCAAATCATTATTAACTATTAACTCACCACCATATGGGCCACTGTTTCTACCACCTCCTCCTCCTCCACCAAAGCTTCCCTTCATGGGGCCATAACTTGACTGCTGGCTGTTGTAGTTGCCAAAATCATTGTAGTTGCCACCACTGCTGCCGCCACCACCACCCCCAAAGTTACCTGTAAACAAAAACCCTTGTCAAATAAGCAATACCAGGCATAGCAGAGACTGCATTTTTGCAGGGCCAAGCCTGTTCACACCAAAGCAGACTCACCACCTCCAAAGTTCCCGCCATTGTTGTAGTTGTCATAGCCATTGCCGCCACCACCGCCGCCATATCCTCCACCATTGTTGCCATAGCCTGGTCCACCACTATATCCACGGTTGCCTCCATAGCCAGGACCGCTGCTGCCACCACCATAGCCACCTACGAATTTACAGAATATTTTTAACAGCAAGCTCAAAATACACTGGTATTAAGAGGGCCTAGAAATGGTGCCCACTATACAACAGGAAAAACACATACCACCATTGCCGCCAAATCCATTATTGTAGCCATCTCTGCTTCCATATCCTCCATCATCACCTCTGCCACCTGAACACATAAGCAGCAACACAACCAGTCAACATTCAAGTCCAGCTACGCCCATGCAAAATTTGGTCCTCTATAAACTTAACAAATGCTAAAAAATTTTAATCATGTGATTTATTCCAACAACCTTAGTTATTCCAAGCATCAATGCTTACAAAGCGCATGAATCATGGGCAAGACAATCTAGAACAAACCTCGACCACCAAAGTCACCATCTCTGCCACCTCCAAAGTCATTGTAACCATCATTGCCATATCTGCCACCAAAGTTTCCTCCTCCACCACCACGTCCTAGGTGAAAGCAAAGCAACAGATTACAGCCACCAGGAGGCATCAGGGCCTCAATAGTGTACAAACCCAACACTACTAGAGTGCCACTTTATAATCAAATGGGTAATATTACAGCATTATATTACATACTACAGTAGTATTACATTATATTGTTACAGTACACCAGTATCACAAGGGCTCTTACCACCTCTCATGTTCATTGAAGAATTCTGCATTTCCTGCTTGGAGAGAGCCTTCCTCACTTCACAGTTATGGCCATTTAGTGTGTGGTATTTCTGAACTATAGACCGGGGAAAAGAAAATGCAGTTAGTTGTCCATTAGTTAAAACCAACCATCTCCACCCCCAAAACAAAAAGGGTACACCAGACACTTACTAACTATGCGATCTACTGAATCGTGGTCTGCGAATGTGACGAAGGCGAAGCCCCTTTTGTGTCCAGTATTGCGGTCGACCATTATCTCGATAGATTCGATCCGCCCAAACTGGTCAAAGTAGTCGCGGAGATGGGACTCCTCTGTATCTTCTTTGATGCCACCCACAAAAATCTTCTTCACGGTCATGTGTGCAAATGGTTTGTTGGAGTCCTGAAAGACAGCATTCATACATTCAAATACATCTAGAAACACATCAAGCCATACGCTCAACAAACAGACTGCATTGCTTTCACACTCACCTCTCTGGACACAGCTCGTTTGGGTTCCACAAGTCTCCCGTCAACTTTGTGGGGGCGTGCGCTCATGGCAGCATCTACTTCTTCCACGCTGGAGTAGGTGACGAACCCAAAGCCTCTGGACCTTTTGGAGCCTGGGTCCTTCATGACCTACAAAAAACCCCCCAAAAAACCCCACAAGATTTAGTTAAAGCCACTTTTCTAGTCTAAGGACAGATCACATAGACAGCACTCCAATATAAGGACGGGGTGCTGAAAGCAGATTCAGACACTGGTGCAAAAATGAGCGATTAGACTAGATCTACCCCAGGTAAGCTTTACCGAAGAAAGCCTTCTAGTACAGTTTACACACTTACGCATGTTTATATGACCGGTCTTGTATCACATTGCTCAGATAGAGCATGTTTACACTGCAATGAGAGGCAACTGACTGAAAGCAACCAGGCCGTGGATCATTTTAGGTCCAGTTCAGGACCAGGTCTGTATATTGAGATTATGCTGTTAATCAATGCTGCAATCAAGGGACGTGAAAGCACCACACCCAAGCACATGCTTCAGTAAAGAAAGACTCACCACACAGTCGGTTAATGCGCCCCATTGTTCAAAATATGCCCTCAAGCTGTCGTCCGTCGTCTCGAAGCTCAGGCCTCCGATGAACAGCTTCCTGAGCTGCTCCGGTCCGCGTGCTTGGCTCTGAAAAACCGTGCCAAAGATTTGGGGGTTCAGTAGATGGTAGCTACCCACCTCGACAACCCATTAAACACAGCCCTTATCATGTGCTTAAAATACCCACACAGGGTGACTTTGCTCCCCCATGAGCTAAACAAGGCGAGGTGAACTAACGCGTCCGCCATGTTATAGCTAGCTATAGCTAGCAAGCTAGCTAGCTAGCTAACACAGCCACGTTAGCCACATGCTAACAATGCAACCGCAGCTACACAAACCGGCCGCGTGCAGATGTTATAACATGCTAGCTACCTTTTAATGCGTTTGATAGGAAAATTAACTACATAAACTACATATAATTAACTATTTTCTCCACGCCATCACTAAGTCAATCCTCGTTAGGCACCGAGAAAGATTATTATTACCAGCCATAACAAAAACAAAATGGCGGAACTAGATTAGATAGCCAGCAAGCTAACTAGCGCTACTTAGCCAGCCAGCAAGCAGGCAGGCAACTCAGCTCAGCACTAGAACAGAGCCTCCCCGTAGAGTTGGACCCCTGTACATACTTAAGCACTCACACATCTCACATTAAAGCCCAAAAAACAACATAAACGAACCTCTTTGGACATGCTGCACAGCTACTCTGCCCGAACTGCGCCACACACCAATCGTGGGAAACGCCAAGGAGAAAAAAAGCCGGTCCCTGCCTTATATACCCCCGGTCAAATAAGCCCGCCCACCGCACATCGCGATTGGCTGCAAATTCCCGCCACGGTGCGTCGTTAACGTTCTTCGTTTTCTGATTGGTTCCAGTTTCCGTCAATCTCGACACGATGGCGCTATCAGGGCTAATGTGCAGACACTGCACAGCAACGGAGGCATAAAAGGAAGTTTCTTTTTATTACTATTATGATTTTTAATGAAATCTTCTTCTATATTACACGATGCAAACGAAAGACACGCATCGCAAACACACTCATATGTGGCGTATTATATTAATATGTGTATTTACTGTGCGTAATATAGCTACAACCACTCCAAGCCATGTCTCCATAACAAAACGACACGCTGTGCCTTTTCGTAGACCAGCGCTTGCTGAGTAGTAAGAACTGCTGCAGATTTGCAGGCGAAAAGCATGCAGAGCCTCCATCGTCTCGGTGTATGTATGTATGTGTGTGTTGTGTGCCATTGTGTGTTTTTGGCGCGCTGTAGCTCTCACACACACACACACACACACACACACATATGCGCACACACACACACACTCACACGCTCGCTCACACACACAGTTGAATCGTTCACACGAGCTGTGGCTTCATATCTGCGACCGTGAAGAGGTTCAGAAATCAAGCACAGGAGAAGACCTCTGTGAGTTTGCACGCCTTGGTTTGCAGTGGTCAGCTTCTTCGCATGTTTTTGACCGACGTGTGTGATTTGGGGATGAAGTAGAGGGTGTTAAATGATGAAACAGGGCGATCATCTCCTCCTATGGTCTATAGATAAATCTGCTAGCTGGACAAGTGTTAGCCAGCCAGCTACGGCCAGGGTCAGAATCGCGAGTGGATGTACTAGCTACACTAGCGAGTCACTGGGTCCTTGGTAGATCTGCGTCTGATGTTTTTGAGGCTGTTTAGTCGGTGGAGATGTGAAATCGGAGCTAGCTAATAATGCTGTGTTTGTCGTTGAAGCTAGCGCTAGGTGAACCCAGCTAGCAAGCTAGGCGCCATGTCTTCACCCGGCCAGGCTCGCAGCGCCGCAGCATCCTTCGCTATTAGCTACGATGGCAGGCTTTTATACGATCATCATCCCCCTCGTTAGTTTAACCCAACTGTTATTTACCCCACATTTATCCTCCTGTTGCCATTTTTTGGTGTGTACCTTAGCAAAACAGATATTTAGCGCAGAAGCTGCTGTCGAGCTACGCTAGCTAGCGATTGCTACGAAAACCCTGGCGTTTTAGCTAGCTAGCTAGCATATCTCCCCCAAACATTTTTACGATGTTTTTGTGATCATATAGGACGTTATACCATGCAGTGTTTTACACAAAACGAAGCTTTAGCGTTTTATTTATTCACACATTTACGTTGCTTAGGGCCCCTTCGTGCTAACTAGCTATAGCTAGCTAGGTTAGCTAGCTATGCTAGCTACTAGCTAGCTAACTAACAATGCGACTGGAATGGTTACCTGGTAGCTCTGAAACGAGCCTCGCCAAAATCTTCTGTAGCCAATTTTATACTTGTGTAGCCAAGTTGTCTTTTAATTTGAAGGAAACTACGTGGCTAATCCGCTTTTACAACATTGGGACGTTTTTAAGGCAGCAAGCGAGTTGTTGTGCTAACCTGTTAGCCAGGCTAGCTAGCCAGCACTAGCTCCTTGTTGCAGGCAGTGGGTTTCGTTAGGTAGGAAGTGTGAAAGTCAGATACTGTAACTTTTCATTGTCTGCCTGCAGATTAAACAGCAGATTGAACGACCTACTGGGTGTATTTGTGTGACTGACGTTACACCCTTAAATCTGTGTCCTTCATTAAAATGCATACAGATGTGGGGCCACAGATTAGCTAGCTAGCATTCGTTTGCTTGCTATCTGATGGTGTCTCTGACCCCTGTGTAAACACTAAGCTAATGTGGTTCATCAGTAAGACTTGGAGAACCATACTAATAAACTCATATGCATTCATTTATGCCCATTTGTGTGGCAAGTGGTTTGCATGCATCTAGATTACCCTTCTGAATTATTCTTTTGGCCTATCTTCCAGAAGGTATGCTTAGTCTTAAGCCTGTTGTAGCATCTGTATAGGTATTGCATCTGACCTCTCTTAACTTTGTGTAATTTTCAGGGGGAGGCAGTCTGCCTGCTGCGGTTTTTACATTCGCGCTTGATCTGCGGTCCGGAGAGACTTTTAGGTAAGCACTAAAAGTAGGTTGGCATAAGTGGTAGTCTCTAGAGAGAGTGAGCCTCAATCACAGCCTCCACACGGTATGCATTCACTGGTACCTGCACAGTACATGCAATTACAGCATTTTCTGATGACTGCGTACAGAGTATAGAACCAGAGAAACAGCTTAAACGCTCTCTTGCACAGTTAAATACAAATGCAAGCACACTTGCATGTAGCTAAAGATGGAGAGACCTCTGCAGTGTACATATAGAGGATGCCCATTTTAACGAGTAAAGGTGGCCAGCAGGATGATATTTTGCTGTTATTGTAAATGTGTAAATGTTGTGGGTGCTACAAGTCTTTAAAGAACCCTGACCAGCTATATGTTATGTACCACAGGGTGTAAAGTATTCAGCGGAAGGTGGATGTGGTGTAATCTGGCAGTGCTGACAGCTATGATCATGATGTACATACAGCTTTAAGGGTTTTATTGTTTGTCTGCATGCACATGTTATTCTATTCTAATTGGGATGGAGGATATGAAGGAAAGGCCTATCAATCACCAGTCAGCATTGACAGTGCTAGTTAGTCCTGCTGCAGATTTATCAATTCAGTTATGTTTATATTAAATACTAGCTATGAAACTTGGGCCAGTCTGTATTGGATTGGTTCAGTTTTCCCTTCGTTTACCCTACTTCTCATATGAAGAGGCATGTTTGTGGTTGAGGCATGTGCTTGTGGTTTCTGTGCTTGTTAATAACATAATAAAGATCTGTAAATATATCTCCCTTTGTCTCCAATAGCAGAGGGAGCGCTTTCCCTTGTTTGGCCAGGGAGAAACCCTCTCTTACTCGTGGGTGAAACAAAGGCTCCGTGGCAGCCATGGGAAAGAAGAACCAGAACCGCGATGATGATGAATCTGCATCCTCAGATGAAGAGGAATATGTGGTCGAGAAGGTCTTGGACAGGCGGGTGGTGAAGGGCAGAGTGGAATATTTTCTCAAGTGGAAGGGTTTTACAGAGTAAGCCTTTTTTCCCCTCTAAATTTGAATGGTAATTCTTACCAAATTATTTAAAACAGTTTCTTCCGACACCTTATGCTTTCTGTAATGTGTGTAATAAGTGTAATTAGGGCTAGGCCACGTGATAAAAATACTATAAAGACATTTTTCGCAATGTTCTTCACATTACCCTCGGTATGCTTAGAAAAGCATCTTGTGCATCACAATAAAATGTATCATGTTACAATAAAATATCGTCATATTGGCCAGCACTGGGTGTAGTGCATTTTGCACACTACGTGATTAGATGCGTTTCTAAAAATTCAGCAACATGAGCGTCACAGCCATGTGAGCTGCCACAGCCATCTCAGTATTTTCTTAAAAAAACTTTTTTTTTTTTTTAATCTCACTAATGAATTGTGAGGTTCTTTAGGACGGGTAATAGCCAGTGAGCATGCGAGAGGCACAAACTATAGCAACCATAGCAACATTAATGTTTTTGGAGAGAAGATGTGTAAATATTAACCATGGCTGTCGCTGACCTCCACTGTAGTTAGGTATGAATCCTCTATGGTAGTGTTTCTGGACGTATGGATCTAGAAAACTGGGCTGCATGGCTCTGGAAGGAGCACTAGTTCTTGTTTGAAAAGTGCAGAAACAGCAGCCACTGCGCGTTTTCCAAGCTCCGGTTTGACGTGTGACGTGTTGATTTCTGTGAGTGAGGCTGTTTGTCGTTCTCTCTTTGGGTAAAAAATGCACAAGTGTAGTGCAAGAACTTCATCTGTGATCACGTATGTACAGTGTTATTTTATTAAGTACAGTAGGGTGGTGACGGGAAGTGGTTAAAACGCAGCGTTATTTTGATATAATTTAATTTACCTTTACATCATAACAATAACCTTCATCAAAAGTCCCATAGAAGCACTTCTCTGGAACTGTGAACACAGTAAAAGACATTGGTCCGGAAATTCTAAGTCAGAATTATGATGAAATATGATGACATTTCATCGCATCATGATATAGTTTATCGTAATATACAAGATGCTTTTCTAAGCATATTGAGGAAATTGTCTGTGCTTAAAGAACACTGATCAACTGCAGGTTTCATTACTAACAGTGTAATTAGACTTGTTTAATTGTTTTAATTTGATACTGATGTATTTAGTCTGTGATTACATGTGTTAAATGTTGTGTATCGTGAAAAATGTCTTTAGGCCCTAGCCCTATATTGGGCCCCACTGTCCTTGTAATTTGAATAAATCCCAAATAGGAATGCATGGGTAACGTCAAGAATCTTTATAAAAAAGTGGGGGTTTAAGCAGAAATTTCTTCTTGGGAGTAGTTGGTGAATATGGCCTATTGTGATTGGTTAGAGGCCCATTTGCATACTGCCTTTAGAGGGATCAGTGTTTGGGCCAGTGTTGTGGTAATGAGCGCCACTATATAGGTCAGTCCTGTTGCATATGTGTGGTCTCAAATCACAGACTAATGAGTGTGCTTGTTGGGTCTCTTGTATCTAGTAAACACAACACTTGGGAGCCAGAGAAGAACCTAGACTGTCCAGACCTCATTGCAGAATTCATGAAGACTTATAAAAAAGGCGGCAGCAGTACGGGCACCCCCAGCAGCGGGGCCAAATCGACCAGCACAGGCTCGTCTGCGGCCCGCTCCAAAGACAGCAGCAGCAAAAGGAGAAACTCAGACGAAGAGGAGGAGGGCGGAAGCAAGCCAAAGCGGAAAAAAGAGGTGAGAAGTCTTGTAGCCTTTTAGCCCTGTTTCGCTCTAAAACAGAAAAACAGCACAGAGGTTATGGTGAGGTGGTGAAGCAGCATGTGAACGGTGTCTGTCAACTCAAATGGTGTTGAGGAGCGATGGTGTGATTCTTCTGTTTTTTTATTTTTATTTATTTTACTATTGCCTGGGCTTTATTTCTTCATTGAAACACTACATGTAAACTTCTGATCACTCGGATTCTACCGTACAAGACAAAATGTGCAACCAAAAAGTGTCAGTATAGCGTATCCTGTTGTGGTGTTCAGTACAAACCACTCAGGCAGATTTCAATAAATTCAATAGAATATACAAATATAATTTCAGTATGATTACTGAAAAATGAAGGGTAAACCTGCTCCTGGTAAATGTATATTAGCTTCAGGCTAACATATCGGCTCATTATTATTATTGTTATTACTATTATTACTATTATTATTTAAAGAAATACTGAAAAATAATTATTTATTATAATCAATGCTCTAATAAACTAAAGCTGGATACATTCCTGTTCCCATTTTAAGCACATATGAATATTGTTGTATTCAAAATGTAGCTGTGTATATATAACTAATTTCATGGTATTGTAAGTTTGTTATTGTGAGACACTATGCTTTCCTAAGCATATGGATATTTTTAGTGCTTAATAAACACTGAACAACTGCAAGTTTCATTACCAATAGTGTAATTAGACTGCTTTAATTGGATCATGTGCAGCAGGTGTTAATAATAAAAAATAAAAAAAAGCACTGTATTCAGTACGGGACAATAGTTTTTGAATAGTAGAATTTGTCGCTACTGATGTATTTACTCTGTGATTACATGTATTGTGAGAAATCATGGAAAATGTTTTTAATTATCATGGTATTGTAGTTTTATCATAAAACTACAGCCCTGTTTAAATGTGTGTGTTTTTTTTGGTTTGTTTTTAGTTTTTTTTTGTATTACTACTATTACTACTATTGTCAGCAAATTTGAGATTTGTTACTGGACTGTATTAGATTGTATTAGTTGGGCCTTTAACTAATATCCTTTACTGTGTGCTGTGAGCATCCTGACCAGTCGTATTTCTAGAGAAGTGTTTCTATGGGGATTTTGATGAAGGTATTAATAAAATTCAACAGTAAATGAAGTTGTCAAAATAATAAGAGGTTTAGCCACGTCGCATTATCGACCCTACTGTGTTTTAATAAAATAAACACACACTACACATGTGATTACAGATGAGGTTCTTATGGTATACATTCTCTTATTGTATGTGATCCATTAATTTCCCTGAAAATGGCCCAATTTTGATGCACATCAATGCTGAAATAGCACCTCCAGTTTTGGGTTAACTTCTCAACATCTTAAATACCTTAAATAAATTGTTGGGTTATACGTTGTTTGTTTCTAGGTATGGCTTTTTCAGAATTTAAGAAGTGTCAGGCAGGCAATGAATAACTTGAACGCTACCCGAGTTGTACATTAAAAGCTTTAGACTAGATTAAAATGGGTTGAACTGATGTGCTTTATCGTAATGTACAGAATTGAGTTATTCAGTTTTTTTTTTTTGTTATTGATATTGAAATGGTTTTGACGTATTGTTTGCTCTCTGCTTTGTTCAGGAAGAGATCCTTGTGGCAAGGGGCTTTGAAAGAGGCCTGGAACCCGAGAAGATCATTGGTGCGACAGACTCTTGTGGAGACCTCATGTTCTTAATGAAGTGGTGAGTGCTAGCCTGGGCAGTTAGACTGCTTCTAACACCTTTGCACCTTCGTTACATTACAATACAGCTGCCCCTTGTCTCAACAGTGAGCCTGTGCCAGACCGTTGACCATTTGACTGCCATTGATTGCTTATTGTAATGCATTTAGTGCCGTTTTCACCCCAGCTGCGGTTGTTTTTTAAAGAGCAGTCAGCGTTGAGTGTTCCCACATTAAGGAGTGTGAAGGACACATTGAGGTGTTTAAGGTTCATTGTTACCTTCTGAGAGGGACAGTTTCAGTCAAATGTGTCTTGAACTATAACGACAATATTTTCTCAATGTCGAACATCCTGTAAACATTTTCATGTCGTACATCCTTTGTATTTTAACAGTAGTTATCCTTCATGGATATAATGTGCAATACACTATGCAATGCGGCTTTGCTTTAGTATACTAATTGGCAAGGTCATGATTGATGTTTTTGTGTTCTTGGTTGAGTTAAATCTTTAAAATAGAGCTGGGGATGTAAAAACGAAAGACATTGTGCATTGATTTTAGAGGTGGTGAATCGATCACATAGATCGGGAAGTTAAGACTGATTATAATATCTAATTAAATGCATAAATTAAGCTTAGACTTTACCTTACAGCTTGCATTTCCCATGTAATACAGCCTGATTACCGTAGAATGACCCATTTCTCTTGTGTCTTTTACATGAACTCCAGACTGAAAACCCATTTTCCAATCTATAAGTGGGTCAAAGTCTGTATAGGTGACGTTAATAAGTTATAACGAAACAGTCTTTTCTGTTTCTGAACTGTTGGCTCATTTACCACAGCATGACTAGGATCAAAAACCATAAAAGATCTCAAATGTGAAAAGATGATCGTAAGGCAGAGTTTTAGATAATGTTTCAGCATTACAGAGAACTTACAAACTTATGCCAACAGCTCAACACAACATTCACAACATGAAAAGCAAGGTGAGGAGGTGAGATCGCCCTTGGGTGTCCCTATACCCTAAACTAACATTGGCTTGGTTGAAGAAATCATGCCTTTATGCAAATTTTATGTAAATTAAATGTAATACAAACTTCATTTAATTTGCATTTAATTTGCATTAAAATCAGTGATATTGTAGTCACCATGATTGTTCATCAAAAACTTATTAGACCTTAATACTGATGAGTACATATTCGGTTTAGATGACCATGGAATGGCAAATAGCATCTTGTTTAGTTGTGTCGCTGTGAGACTGCTTTCTAGCGGCTCAACGACTAGTCCCTGTGCGTCAAGGATTTTTTAAAGTCCCTGATAAAGTCTACTGGGTTTAAATATGCATTTAAAAAAACAAACAAACAAAAACACCTAAAGAATTTACGTTTATTATGTTACATTCAGCGTCTGTGTGTGCATAACGTATAATCAAATTATTAAGTAATAAGTTAGAAAAGGAGTACATTTGTAAAACAGTAAGTAATAAGAGTAATGGGTGTTACATAAATAAATAAAAAAGCAAGCATGTTGACCAACAGACACTCATTTCAAGTCCAGCTTTTATTTAAATAATCAGTTTTACATAATATGAATTATTGGCCTCATTTCTTACAAATTTTTTTAACCTATTTCACATTAACCTTCATTTTCCTAATATCATATGCAAATCAGTATGCCAGAATTTAGCCTGTGTTTAACCCAGTTTTGGCAGGTAGTCCAGTATGTCTACAGTAAGCATACACACCCACAGCCGCATCTTAGTGCCCTACAGAGCAGTTGGAGGTTTGGTGCCTCAGCTGTATAGGTTGAAGGATAAAGGGCTGTTCCTATACACTTTACCATACTATAGTAATTAGTATTGTAATCCACTGGCATGAGTGTCCTGAGCTCCTCTTCTCCGCTGTAATTATACCGAGTTTGTAATTAACCAAGGAAAACCGCTCGTGTCTGCAGGAAGGACTCGGACGAGGCAGATCTTGTGCTTGCGAAGGAGGCCAATCACAAGTGCCCACAGATCGTCATTGCCTTCTACGAGGAGCGTCTCACTTGGCACGAGGATGGCGAGAAGAAGGAGAAGGGTGCTGCAGCTGTGTAAGAGAGCCAACATGTGCGTGTGCGTTGGGGGCGAGGATGGTGGGGTTGGACGTGAGGGTATCCCACCCAAACTTCCCGACACCACACCCCCCACCCCACCCCCATCTCCAAACCCCCCTCCGCCCCCTCCGGAGACAGACACGAGTGCACTCACAATCCGCCCTTTGTTATGGACCATTTTAAAAACACCACCAGCCTCCTAGCAATGGGAGGTCGCTACCCACTTTGTTACAGTCGCCTTTCGTCCCTCGTGTAAAAAGAAAAGAAAGAAAAAAGGCAACTCTTACCAACTCTTACCATGTCTCCAGAATTGAGGGATTGGCAAGTGATTGAGGACTGTGGCAAGAGTTTTTCTTTGGGGATTGGATGTGTTAGACTGGTGGAATCCTGCGTTTCTCTCTTAATTCTTGCTGAGTTTCACCCTGTTTTTTTTTTTTTTTTTTTTTTGTTTCCATGTTTTGTTTTGTTTTTTTTAAGTATTTGTGCCCCTATGGTCATGTTCTTACCTTGTGTGACTGTGGTAGCATAGATGTCGAATACAGCACATGGTGAAACCCCTTCAGACAGCTGTTGTTTCGGTGCCCTGCCCGGTCCAGCCAGCGATTTCGGCCCAGGTCGTTCTGCATCTGCAGTGCTGGAGTGCTTAGTCACAGAACAGGCCTTCTAGGCCACGGCTGCCCTTTCGTAAGTGCGCTTCCCAGACACGATTACACAGAGTTGTAGGCTTCTCCCTCTGAATCTTGCTCCACTCAAAGAATGGTCATAATCCTTAGGACCCCAGCAAAATGTTTTAAACCTCACTTCATGTTTAAATTCCCCATAAGCTGTAAAAACAAATGAGAGAGAAAAGACAAAAAAAAAACACTCGACTCGTTTTAGCCATATCTGCTCTTGGGCTTTTAAAAAATATGAATGTCAGTTCGTTCCAGAGTTTTTACCGTTTGGAGGCATTTCAGTGTGCAGGATGGGATCATGTTTGAACTTCTCATGCCTTGATAGCCTGGGTTGCTCGGTTCGTAGTGATTTAATGGGTGTCCCATTCATGAGCACGGACATGTCTTACACTGTTAAAAACTAAGACGCTTAAATTGGTTCTTTGAGCGATTCCTTAGAAGAACCACTTTTGGTTCTATAAAGAACCAACCATGTTTGTAATCGAGATGCGTGTGAGTGTGAAGAACCTTTACATCAAATGATTGCTCTTCCCCCTTACAACAGCTCTTTTACAAACATCTGTGGCATCACTTCCAGAACCATTTGTTGCACCTTGTATTTTTTTAAGAGTGTAATTTTACGTGATGAGCGTCAGACCCAAATGCTCCACCTTGTGGCCAATCGATTGATGATGCTGAGCCTTTTTAACTCATGATCATGTAAAGTATGAGTAGGACATGACCATATCACTGTTTTATTTGTTTTGTTTTTCAGGCTGTTTTATTAAAAGGGGTTTAGAAGATTTGTCAGACTCTCGTTCTGATTTTAAATTGGAATTTTATTATTATTTTATTATTTTTTTTTAAAGAAATAAATGGGGGTTGTGAACTCAGGTGTGCAATTCTGTGTGTGTGTGTGTAGAGCCACTGGACAAATAAGATGCCCAATAATTAATTTCTTTATTCTTTTTTTTTTTTTTTTTATTATTTTTTAACAAAAGTGATCGACAGGCCAGGGCTACTGATTCTGATTAAAACGCAGTCAGATGAAAAGCAGCGGACGTTTCTATTAGGTGGATGAGAGCTAGCATACTTATGTCCTCACAAACCATTTTTCTTAGGCTTTCCTGTGTTTTTTGGTCTCCACAGTGGTGTTTTTTTTTTTTTTTTTTTTTTTTTTTTTTTTTAAATATATATAAACATGCTAAAATGCTGTGTTTGGACAGTGGAGTGAATTTTAAACGGACGCACAGTTGATGGTGTCAGTTCTTGACACCCCCCCCCCCCTTCTCAGATTTCTACATGTCACTGATTGTGATGACCAAGTCTATGTGCGAGCGGTTCGAGTCAGAACGAGACAAATGTAGTTTCAGCTGTTCTGCTTTTCAGAGATCAGATGTGTGTTGGCTTCCTGTCTAAATGAAGCTGTAACAGGGTTGTGCATATATCTCACTTGCGACTGTATTTTTGTCCTTTCTATGTTTCTTCTTCTTCTTCTTCTTCATGTCCTGTTCATCCCATCCTGTAACGAGAGCACCCGTCCCATCACTGATCGTTTTATAAAAGATGTCCATTCAATCAAGTGTTTTCAAAAACATGCTTTTGATGTCTTTTACCTGATGATTCATTTTTTTTAAATGTCTTGTATCAAATTGTAGTAAACCTAGTTTTCAACATATTTGATTGTAATTTTTTTTCTTAATTGTTTGTTTCAAATGAAAATCATACAAATGAAGGTGCTACTGAGGGTTCTTTGAGCGATAAGGTAGAAGAAGAACCCCTTTTGGGAAAAGAGCTGCGGGTTAGAAGAACCTTAGAATTGATCAATAGAAATTCTTCTATTGAAACCTTTTTCTATACTCTTTTGCAAAAATGGTTCTTCTGCATCATTACGCCAAGAACCCTTTGTAGCACCTCTTTATTTTTAAGAGTGTAAGCTGACCGTATTTGGATTGGATAGACTTTTTATATAAACTGTCTGTTTACATCTTTTAAGTAGGTCCCAGACACGCAAAGGCAGTGCTTAGCTTTTTCCAGCAGATGGTGCTATTCTACTATGCTCTATTTATAAACACAACTCTAACTCAGTGCAGTCCATAATCTCACAGACCTTTGGGTTTTTTGGTGTGGATGGTATTTGTCGAATTCAGCTCTTGTGTGTTGATGATGTGCAGGTTTTGGTTTTAAAGAAGGAACAGCGAGTGGCTCAGAGTGGAATTTGTACGTACACGGACCAAAAGAAACGAGCACGGAGCCGTTAGGCGGTTTTGTTTGTTTTTGTTATGTTTTCTTGTACAAGTAACTCATGAATGCTGTTCTTCTTTGATTCTTCGACTAGTTCTACACTGCCGACCAGTATAAACAAACAAACACACAAAACCAATCAAAAAAGCATCAGTCTTCATCTAGAGCATTCATTCAGTGACCCACACGCCGCTCATCTGTAAATGATCATGTGTGAACTCTCTTTGTTTTCTTAGTTTGTACATGCAGACGTGTAGTCGGAAATGTCAAATCACCAAAATAAATCAATAAATTAAACTATGATTCTTATGGCAGCGGACTTGAGACTCGAGGGGAAGTTGGTGCAAGTGGTTGTGTAAAAGAGGAAAGCAGGTCAGCAGTGCTGGAGTTTGGGTCGCTGCTTTCTTGGCTACTGTGCTTTCAGCTTTTATCTCCAAGAAGACACCCTTTTTTTCATTTAGATCATATTTATTATTGTTATTTTTAGTGCTTGTGAAAGGGTTGAAGGCCACGGAAAAGGAGTCTAATTTTAGCCACATGAATACAGTGATACAGCTAGACGACTTCTAAAGGCTTTTTTTTTTGACAGTTTGTCTACAGCCATGATACAATGAAGGCTATTGAGGTCCATGGAACCTTTTAATAGACACTACATGCAATCAAGAGTTGCATGATATTGGGGGAGAAACTGGTGCTATATATATATATCTCAAAGTGAATTTTGGTGAAGAATCCTGTGTTATTAAATATTGCAATCTAGGAATCAAGGAAAAAATATATCCGTCCGTTGATTCCTTGATTGCAATATTTAAAAACAGGATTCTTCACCAGAAGTCACCTTCTGACTTATCATGAATCCAATATTGGAGTGCAATAATTGACATAACCTGCTTGTGGTAGACATGTCACAGAAAATAATACAAGTGCACATTTAACATTTTTCAATCAATTGACATAAATGATTAAATTAATAAACATTTGATTTAATATTGCAGGTAAACTGGACACTTGCATGCCCTGCAGTGTGACTTTTACGCATGCCCATATTGTGGTGGCGATGCCGAAACGACATATTGTGCAGCCCTAATGCCGCTTGGAAAGTATTCCTCAGCCTACCAGCTATGACTTGCCCTACCATGTGATGCGTCATGTGATGGGGGAATGAAGGCTGGGATTCAAGTGAAGCCAGCCAACCCATGCTTTTCAAACTGCTGTTGACTCTTGGCCATCGGACAGCTCAACAGCTTTGAGAAGAACACTAAACTGCCAATTTTCTAGCCAGCGTTGTGTGAGTGTTAAGTGATGGGTGGAGAGGGAGGCCATGTTATGCTGTGGTGTTTCTGTGGGTCGAGCTTTAAAGTCTCCCAATCAGGGGGAGGTAGGCCGATCCTAAGGGCCTGCGACTGACGGGGGGCTCCTAAAAATGTACTAGTTTGTACTCAAGTATTTTGGAAGATTTGTTGAAGTTGTGGGGCCCAAAATATCTGGTCCCAACCAGTGATGGGTTATGCACTTAGACAGTCGCTCCACTCCACATATACATATTTATGTGTTGGTTCACTTATAAAGAAAATATACAGACCTGAAATGAAATGTACTGATTTTAGAAGCAAAATAAATAAAATAAGTAAATGATTCTTATGAGCCGCCAAGACCGTCTTCCTACACGATAAACCTCTGAGGCGAAGTGCGAGACAAGGCCTAGAGGCTAAGAGTGCCAGTCCTTTAACCTCTCCAGGGCACAATGCTGAAGACAGAAGCAATCTTTTACCTCCCCTCCATCTCCTACTCATACACGGCTGCTTTCCTGACTACCTCAGTGGCAGTGGAAATTTCCAAAGTGAAGGGGGTGGTGGTGGAGGTGGGAGGTGTTGGGGAGGAGAGAGAGAAGCTGCATCACTCCAAATGGAATGCAAAGGTCACCAGCATATTTGTAGCAGTGGGGAGGGGAAAGGAGGGGAGGGACGAGTGTGTGAGGCGGGTGTGCTTTATGGAGCGCTATGGCTCAACCGACTGCACCACCGCCTTCACCTGGAGGAGAAAAGCTCCATGCTGGATCTGTAGAGAGTTATTTAGACATGCTGGATAGGTTGGGACTGCTGTTGTGTGTGTATAGCCATGTTAAAAAAAAAAAATAGGAAACCCCAAACCTTAGATTACCTCCACATTTTGTACTACTTAAAATTCCTATAATTCCTATATCTTTTTAATTCCCTTTCCAGACTCATCTGCATCCACAGCCTTCGTTCTGAAGGCCTCAGAGAGCTCTTTGGATCAAGCCATGGGGATCTTCACCACTCACTTTACCTTTAATGACAAAATCAGAGGGTTTCCTCCTCGCACACCTCCCACCAAAACCAAACGTCTGTGGTCTCTTTCTGATGGTAGATCCTGCACTTGGACTTCAGATGTGGCAAAAGCGACCTGTAGATCCTGTGATGACATTTTAACATGGCTGGAGACTTTCATGGTCTGCTAGGACTGCTAGGCCCCACTCGGCCATGTCGGCAGCTCTTGCACTTCAATATGATTTGGCGGACAGGGGAACGGCTGATTTCTGATTGTTCTGAGATTTTCTGAAATCCTTGCTCAGACTCATCTGCATCTTCAGCCTTCTTTCTGAAGGCTTCAGGGAGCTCTTTAGATCTGGACATGCTGATCTTCACCACTCGCTTCAGCTAAATCAGACTAAACGTCTGAGGGTTACATTAGACAGGCTCCTTCAGAATCCTCCCTAACCACGTTCTGATCATCTGCAGCTGATTCTGATTCTACACTTTTCAGTAGTGATAAATGTGTAAAATGTGTGTGTTTGTGTGTGTGTGTGTGTGTGTGTGTGTGTGTGTGTGTGTGTGTGTCTATTAATTACATTTTACATTCTTAGAAAACATTTCCTCCGTATTATTGCTTTAGCTATATTACCTACATCTCTCAGTCATGTTCTCATATGTTAAAAGGACAAAGGTTTTCAAGTGGTGTCCTCATGGTTCCTGTATATCGTCACTGTCCAATGAAAAACATGTATCTCCAAAATGGTGTTTTCACAGGAGGCGGCAAAAAAGTTCTTAACACTGAATTGAAAGTGAATTCCAGGTAATGTAGAGCATTTCTACTGGTCACACAGAGTACCGAAGCAGCTACAGCTACTTATAACGGACAAAAAATGGAGATACATGGTTTTCATAGGACAGCAGCGTTATCCTGTGTTGCTCTCTATATGAACAAAACTGTCCCTCACTTTTAGGAAGCCAAGGAACATCGGATGTATGGCTGAGTTACATTTGGCCATTTGCCAATGGAAACAAAGCCATTTCACTCGAGAGCTCGGTTTTCAGTCATAAAACCCAACCGGGCCTGAAGCGTTTCAGTGCTGGGTTAAGGAGCGGTATATATATATATATAAAAGTATGTACATTTTAAACACTATAGTCTGTATGTACTGGGTTTGTATTAGTGATGTCACATGAAAAATCACAACAATATTCTGTTATGATTTCTGATGAATCACAAGTTAAAATGCTGACTAGCACTTTTTTGAATTTTTGGGTTATTTCTTATAATATCTGAGTGTAGTTTAGAGAACTTTAACCTCGAACACGACGAAGCTCAGATACCGAAGCTTTAATAGAGAAACTGCTTCAATGACTTTTTAAGAGATAAATGGACGATCAGTGATTGGGCTGGATTAAGCTAAGAGCTAAGAGAGGAGCAGCTGTGTGATTGTGTGTGAGTGTAGGAGAATGAGAGTAAGTTATGAGATCTAATCCATATTGCAGCATAAATAAAGTGTAATCTACCCTCTGAGCTCAACAGTAGCGCCGCTGTGTTCACATCGCTAAATAAAACCACTAATACGACACTAGGCCTCGCAAAGAGAGAGAGAGAGTTACGGGAGGAAGTTGGGGCCAGACTTGGTAAGATGATTAAATTCTGTTAAATAAAGGCAAACTTTAATGTGTTAATCTTTATTTTGCTTCTCGCAAATGAATCATCTCACCAAGTTTGGCCCAATTCCCTCCCGTAGGCCTCTCTCTTTACAGAGCCTAGTGACGGCAGTAGTTTGTGCTAGTTTGAGAGGGGCCCTGTTCTTCACTCACTTTTACTCCTCTGTTAATGTGATGCGACAAGAATGAAAGCTGTCAGTTGCAGCATTCAAAAAATAATCATAAAAATAAATAAGAATTAAAAACAATAATACCCGGGATTCCAGTAAACCACGCTCAGATTAGACGAGTAAATCCTAATTTACATTTACATTTACGGCCTTTAGCAGACGCTCTTCTCCAGAGCGACTTACAAACGTGCTTCACGTGCAAACGTGTTTCCTCCAGAATAACCTCAGCTAGTTTAATTAGACTACAATTCAAAGATCCCTCTAATCTTAGACTCCATACCAAACACCAAACACTAGATCGGGCCATGCCGATCATCAGCTCATAGTGATTTGGGAGAAGTCTGAGAGAATATTCTGGGCCGGAGTCGGGGTGGCTTTTTCTTTGTGATAGGAAGCCAAGTCCCCCCTCTGATGTGAGGAGCCAGGAATGATAGATGACAGGGATAAAAGGGAGGTGACAGGGTGGTGGAGGGTTGCGCAGACTTGTCATAGACACGTGGACGGTGGAGATGGAATTTATAGGACGTTAGATTAGGAAGGAGTGGCCTGAGGCACGCTCCTCCTCCCTAACTTCAGTTATTTCATGTCTCCCCTGCTGTATTTTACTCTTACATTTACCCAGAGTCATTCTAGACGCAGAGTTTTGCTTAACAAGGTTGCAGCGATAAAGCAAAGACAAGTTAAAGGAAAAGTTTGTAAAGTAAGAATCTAATTATCATGATTTATCACAGACCCCAGATGCAGTCCATCAGACAAGGCAGGTTTGGGATGGGAAGTGTGCTTCTTTGTACTTAGAATAGGAGATGCTAGGCTAAGATTGCTAACAAACACTGGAGTTAGACTGTCACCAATCTCCTCTTTGTAAATACACGCCCGTGTGATGCGGTACTCCTGGTTCTTTAAGCCTTTGGCACGGTGAATAGTGGCCATATTGCACACTGTGCATGTTTCCAGGCTCCCAAAATAGAGAACGGGGCAAAGTTTCGGACATTCCTTGTGTTTGTTGGAGAGTCAGCGAAGAGACAGTTTGTCTCTGTAACCTTTTGGACAAATGAGCTCCGGTGGGCTTTACTGGTGACGGGGTTTCGACACTACTGCACATTAGCCCGAATGGATGAGTGTCGAGGGGGCTGCCGAGCAGCTGTGGTGTGGGGCACAAGTCAGGGAAAGGGCTGCTGCAGTGGGCTGCATCGACACTGCAGCGTTTTCTTCACACACACAGACACACACACTTAGTTTTATACAATGGTCTTAAACCAGTATTAACAATATGTTCCTGTGTGTCTATGTATATATATATATATATATATATATATATATATATATATATATATATATATATATATATATATATTTATACAATATAATAAAGGAAAAAGCCTCACCCCCCCACCCCCCACCCCTACATTTTTACTCCCTTAAATGTGTAAAATCAGGATCAGTTCATCTCAGATGATCAGAACATGGTTAGAGAGGATTCTGGAGGAGAGAAGTCTGTGTTATTCAAACTTCAGACATTTAGGGCTATTTTAGCAATCTTTATGCGAGCTGTCAACCAGTGCACCGCGCAGCTGGATTTAGGGGTGTGTCGATGTGTCTTTGTTATCGTAACGACAGGAAAAGTTTGCCTAGCGTGGCTCAAAACGCACAAAAGTCATGTACTGAGCTTCTTAATTAATCATGGGTGTGTTTTGGGCGTAACGTGCAGCAATAAGCCAATCAGCCAGTCACTCGCTGTTCCCTTTAAGAGCCAGGTGTGGTCTGACTGACTCTGGCGGGTTGCTATTTCAGTGGTGTAAAGCGTGGGGGGGTGTACGAGTGTCGGGCTGCACGCACCTGTGTTGACAATTCACTGCCAAGATAGCAACATACGCCTAGGCTGTTGTCAGTCAGTGGCGCTCCTGTGTTTTCCATTCCCAAGACAGCAATACGTCAGAAATTGACCAGAACACAGCTCATTTCGAGACCACCACGCCCATCGGCGTAGATATATTCGCAAGCAGTGTTGCTATTTAAACAACGCAGGTGGAAGGATTGAAAATAGACTGTTGACGGGGTGTAAGATAGCAATGGGCATCTCGACGTGCCTTGCTCAGGGTGTAAGATAGGGCCCTTAGTTTAATCAGGAAGACCTGAAGGCCTCAGAGAGCTCTTTGGGTCTGGCCATGGTGATCTTCACCACTCGCTTCAACTACATCAACTACCCTGCAACCCTATCCTAGGTTGTAGATGCAGATTAGTCTGGGAAGGACAATCAGAAATCAGCTGTTCCACTGATCACTGAATCATTTACAAGTGAAGAACATTTGGAATAACTGCCAACATGACCAGATCAGACCGTCCTAGCAAGGTCAGTCCAAGTGCAGACCGCAAGATGCCTAAAGAAGATAAGCAGCTTTGGCCACAGTTGGAGACAAGAGAAAAACTGCAGAGGTTTGGTTTTCATTGGAGGACAAGGAGTGCAAGGACGAGACACCCTTGTTGTCAGAAAGCTGTCCCGAGCAGACGTCCAGGACAAACGTCCTAAGCTGTGTCCTATTCACTGTCCCCTACACTATATAGAGCTCTATTTAAAGGGAACAGAATTCCACAAGGTCGTGAACTATCTGGGACAGGTCATTATGTGTGTGACGGTACAAGGCAGTGGATTATGGGTATTTATGTCTTCTAGGGTACATCGTTTGTACACTATATATTATAGTGCATTGTAGGTTTGTTACAGTGCACTGAATAAATTCGGCACTACCACTAACCGACGGAATGGTGGGTAGTGCACTATACAGTGAAAGTAGTGCACTATATAGTGAACAGGGCACAGCTCTGGTCTTGGTCTAGTTGTCTCTGACAGGCTTTAGTCTTTAGTCTCCTTGCAGTCCTCCCATGAAAATCAATCTTGTGCAGTTCTGAGGGTAGACGGTGTACTTTGACATTGACCGTGGCGAAAGCAACCTACAAAATCAGGACATTCTGCCCTGAAAATGTACAAAAACACACAGAAACACACACACATTCTCTCACACACACTCAGCGTCTTTGAATTCTCAGTGCAGCAAAGTAGAGAGCAGCTCTGTGTCCTCCCGTGGCTCCTGAGCCTCATTTGGAAGCTGCGTGACATTACCTGCTTCTTCGACCGTTTACTAAACCGGGGGAATATGCATGTGCTGTTGTGCTGCCGGACTGTGGGCCGCGCTCCAGGACATGCAACCCGCATCCAGCTGTGTCCTGGCGCCCTGCCGGCCGTCCGCTCCCTCCATACTGTCCTAGGATGCCCCTGGGGAGCGGGGAGAACACTGTGTGCTGCAGCAACCCTTACCTGCTGATCTGTAACAAGCTAATGGTGCAACAGCACTGCACTTTAGGTGCCAACTATGTTTAAAGTGGTAGTTTGAGGGGAAAATCTAACACACAGATTTTCCCCTCATTGCCCTAAACATCTGGAAACAGCCAAGGCAGGTTTGGTGTGTGTGGGGTTTGCATCCTTAAACCTTTTAGAGTGGACAAAGGCACGATGCAACGCTAAAAACAGAAGCAGCAGCCATCTTTAATAATTCATTTAATGTGGATTTAGCAGTCATTGAGGGTCACTATCTGAAATCTCAGTGACAAGACAACCATATTGTCTATTAGTGTTGGACACAGATGGCATTTGGCCTCCATGTTTAACCCATCTGTGCAGTGAACCCACACACACTAATGTTCAAACACACACAGTGACAGTGAGCACACATGCCCAAAGCAGCCATTGTGGCCCATAGGAGGGATATGGGCCTTGCTCAAGGGCCCAATAGTGGTAGCTTGCTGAGCCCATGAGTACTGAACCCACAACCCTGTCATTAATAGCCCGGTGCTCTAACCACTGAGCAACCACTACATCAGCCTTGCAAAGGCTAAAAGATAAAGGTATATGTGGGCTATTGGCTATAGGTACCTTAGTGTCCTTTACTACAACCTATGTGCAGATTTCAGATAAACCTCCATTAATGGAAAACAGCATTTTGGACATCTCAGCCTACAGTAAGTACACTTTACCCTGAATTATAATTACTAAAATATTTGAAAATCCTATTAATTTTGCATTTAGTAGCAATTTCAGTCCAAAAACATTACATTACAGCAACATTTGCTTCATCATTTTATCTGAATGCCTGGACTAAAAAACATGGACTCTGTGGTCCCATTCCCTCGAAGCCAAAACAATCCGCCATGTTGTTAAATGTGCAACCAGAGGTGGCGCCAGATTCGCCTAATTATTTGGTAGACCAGCCCCCTTCTCCCAGACCTTGTGTGTCCTAGACCACCTTCATTGAGTTTACAGTGCAAAAGCAGAGCGGATTTTCCCCCTAGATTCCCAGTTCGTCTGGTGAGTGGGTGGTCCAGCAGTAAAGGTGCAGGGAGAGTAAGGGTTTAGAATTAATTTCTGGGGGAAATAAACAAATGGGCCAATATGAGTGCAGGGCAAGAGATGGAGAGACAGTTTAGAGGAGGGAACTGAGATGGGCTGAGATTGTCAGTGAAACATATGGTGATGGGCTGAGCCTTGCATCATACTGCACCCAGCCAGCAGAGGAGCTAGACCTGTTGTTGCTTCACTCCAGTCCATGCCTTTCTACAGTTCATTGAGCTGGACACATTCACCCCTACGACATATCTGGGATATTCTAAGCAACATGCTCACATGGAAGTTGAATTATGGATTCATAAATAAAAAACATAATGTAATTATTTATTAGAACATTCTTGATGCCCTTATGGATTAGCATGGATGCTAGCTTACCGTATTCTTGTATCTGCTAGCCTAATTCTCAACCGAAATATTCCACCTTGTTACTTAAGAAACATTTCCTTATCTCACAATGGATTGATTTTTTATGACAATGGTTCAAAAATAATAATTTAATTTTTAGTGGCTAATTTAGCACCCTTGCAGGTTAGCATTTACAATGAGGTAAGATGAAAACTATGCAAACGTAACAATTACTTCACATACTAATCAACTTAACAGCCTAATTTAATCACTAAAATACAATAATAAACAGAATATTTGATGTATAGATACATTAAAATACACAATTGGAATGTTCTTAGGTGTTAGCATGGATGCTAGTCAGCCACATTAATCTATTATTCTAATTCTAAGCTAATTCTACACTAGTGAAGCTCAACCCTGTTACAGATTTAAGCCAAAGAAACCTCATAAAAAGCACATTAACACATTTTTGGAGGGTAAATATAACTTTGTTTGGTTCAATGGCAAAAAAAAGAGCCACCGGGCAAAATTTGGACCACAAACATGGATGAACTGTGTTAGCTCCACTGACTGCGATAAGAGCAAAATCGCAGCCAGAGACAAAAGCATCCTCCCAGCGCACACCGCCCACCGACCCGACTCCCGGCGGTCCCTCCCTGCCACCCGCCCCCTCATCCCCTCCTCAGGGTGAGGGAGTAGGAGAGTTATAGCGGCCATAAAAGGCAGATAATGCATTGTTAACTAATTCTGTCTGCTCGGAGCTGATGTATCCAGCACTCTAAATCTCCATGCCTCCAATAAAATGCAAATGCTAACGCAGGCCGATAGCATCGCGAGCAGGCCTGAGGTAAATGCTGCAAGCAGGGGGTCGTGCGTGACCCGGGAGTTTGTAGCGCGAGGTTTGTTTGGTGGCAAACTCACTGGACACACTGGAGCTAAATCAGGCCTGATTTTGTAGCCCCGCTGCCCACGATCCTCTGGCCACTCTGTTGCTGCCTGCACGGACAGACAGCGGAATGATGTGTGAATAAATGTCAGGGCGTAAATGCCCTCTGCCCACTGATTCATGGGCTCCTTTAAATGAGCTCAGAGCAAATCATTGTACTACTTCATATGTATTATTTACAGCACGCAGCAAGAGGGGTTTCAATGCAGAAATATTAATAGTGTTTGCCTCCAGGTCAATGTAATTATCAAAATGTTGAGCGATAAATTGGAATTCCTCCTGCTCAGGCTTTGGAGGAGATTTACATAAAATGATGGTATGTTAAGAAGGTTACATTTCCAAATATATGAATTTCTCCTCGCCATCATTTTTCTCCAGCATAGACACCTTCATGGGTTTTTCATCAGGCCAGTCTGGTCTGCATTTTCCTGCCTTAACGCGCTGACTGTAATTAATGCGTCCAGTTCAAGGAGGTCCAAAGCAATATAGAAATGTATCGTCTCCTGCAGTCTCTCGCTCCGGCCGCCGTATTCTTTGTTTGTGCCTTTTCCGTGAAAGGAAACGAACCAGCCGAGGATGTACTGACCACTCACACACTTTTCTCTCACTCACATGGTTCTGGATATCGATTCCGATCTATATTTCAATTAGCCGCCGGCAATTCCGCACCATCAGTTAATGATGGCTGATTTGTGCTCGTTCATAACTCCGGCCTTATACTATAATTAAACCATAAATTAATTTGTGGCCGAGAGGAGTGTGAGAGTGTGTGTGTGTGCGTGTGAGCGAGAGAGAGAGAGAGAGAGAGAGAGAGAGAGGGAGATTAAAACCATTATGTTGAGCATGGCAACTGAAATCATTACATACATATACATATCCCAGTGGTTTCCTTATAATAACCCAACCTTTATTGTACAATAACTATAACCAAGCTCTAGATATGATTTAGAATCTTTGCTCAAATACGGCACAGCCCCTACAAAGTTCCTTCAGCACCAAAAAAAATATATATAAAGATCTACATAGTGGTGGTGTGCAGCTCCAGTGGACAGAGCTTAAGGTTTTAGAAAATATCACATACTCTCAATTTTCTCCTCACATGTGATGTAACTTGGCGACTATAAAGGAAGCAGTCAAGAGAGGCCAGGGGGCCTATCTGACACCCTGCGCAGGGCACGTCGCGATGCTCACTGCTATCCTATACCCCGCCAATAGTTATTTCCATGCCTTCCGCCTGTGTCGTTTAAACAGCAATGGTTCAGGTCAATTTCTGACGTATTGCTATCTTGGCAACAGAAAACACAGGAGCGTTATTCTAGAGGAGAGGCGTTCCACCGCTTCAGCAAGCCTCCCCAGACTGTGCATGATGTGCCTTTGAAATAGCAATCAAATATGTATAATATAATCAATATGAAACTTGCTATTTCTGACGACAGCAATACGTCAGAAATTGTTCTACATATTAGGCAGTAGATGACCAGTGGTGTTAAAAGCATGAAAAATGGCTACTGTGATGGCTAGACGACTGGGTCAGAGCACTACCAAAAGTGGTCCAAGAAAAGATCGGGTCCTGAGGGTCGTGAGCACCTCAGGCTTAGTGGTGCAACCCATGGCGGCCCCACCTCACAACTTAAAGAACTTGAAGGATCTGCTGATAAAGTCTTGGTGCCTGATACCACAGGACGTCTTCAGAGGTCTTGTGAAGTCCATACCTCGAATGGTCAGATCTGGAATCGAGAGTAGTTCTGGAAGAATTCACACATTAAAAGTTTATTGTGGGGTCAAAAACTAGTCCAGTTCAATGTAAGCTTGAGTTGGTGGTCGATCGCATTTGAGCCAAGGAGAAACTGTGTAGAGCTACTTGCTTCCAAACCCAAAACCAGGACTGCCTAACCGCATTCCCAAATACCTTCCATCTTCAGGAGTTTTAGTTCTGGCTGCGATGGTCTTGTTGAACTTATGGATCAGGGGTGTTAGATAAGGGGACGTCCAGGAGTGGGGTTCGGGCAGCCGTGCTGTAAATGGACTGAGCTGTATTCGAAACAGGCAGCAGCATGTGACTGCTATCTAAACCAGACCTACGACCACATGCCTTGCTGTCACTGATAATTGAGTGCAATGTACAGTAGCTTGTGTCCATAAATCTGAAAAAAAGGACATAGTTCATATTTTTAGGTGAAAAGTTAGTTGCAAGTGGCTTCTTTGCCTTGTCAGATGCTCTTATTTATGAAACTGGCTAGACAGCATTCTGGCACACTGTACTGATGCTGAATAATGCTGGTAGCATCTGTTATGCACTGCACCATCATGATCGCCGTCCGTTCAGGTTGCTGAACAAGAAACTTTTAGATATTTTATATATATCTGTATTGCTTTGGATATGCATCTAATTACCAAACAAATTTACATATTTCTGCATACATGCATGCACAGATTAAGGCAGTGCCTATGGTATTTTTAATGAACGCTCAAAAAAAACAAAACAACGAATGCTCAAATAGGTCTTGGCTTGGGTAAAGTATAGGGAGTGTCTTTAAATTATAAAATTATAAAAACCTACATCTCTTTTTAGTGTTCCTGACATGTAGTAAGACAAATTGCAGGCTAAAGGTAATTATAAGCACCTTATACATATTTATGGAATTTATATTGGCTGTTAAAATGTGACCAAAACACTGAACAGGAACCTTTGTCATGTTGGAAAGGTTGTCATTTCAGCATTATTTACAGCCCTAACAGGTCTAGCATTAACAGTGATGGTTCTTACTGATCAGCAGTGTGTGAAAATGGTGTTAGAAACTCATAAGCATGTCTATTTGAGACTTTACCTAACCCCTTGATGCAATTTAAGGCAACTGATAGTAATTTATCATGTACGTATGTATCAGTACGACCCTGTTCACGCCCACTGCAACGTTTTGAAGCCAAAGGATGACCGAAACTGGAGCTGCCATCTTGTTAGCGATTAGACAGAAGAGGAAAATTGACCTTTATATGCCGGCATGTAGACCAATATCCAGTAGGCCTTATCTGTAACACAGTATTCTCTCTGCAGCCTCCACCTTTGTGATTCTCTGCTATCAATGTTGCTAGCATGGTGCAACCGATTAGCCTAGTAAATGAAAGACCTGGCTAAGCTAGCTATGGTGTGAGCCAATCCTGGCCAATGATGGTTGGCACAATATCTAGCTATACCTTTCAGAACATATTCTTTAAGAGGTTGTTCCTTATGGAATTCTTGACTCTTAGTAAATAGGGCTGTATTTAGTTCTACACCGATCAGCCATGACACTAAATACCACTGGCAGATGTGTAAAAAAAGAAAAACACTGATTATCTTAATCTACAGTGCGGTCTATCTGTCAGTGGGTGGGATCTACATATTAGGCAGTAGATGAACAATGGTGTTAAAAGCAGGAAAAATGGCCAAGTTTAAGAATCTGAACCAAACTGTGATGGCTAGACGACTGGGTCAGAGCACCTCCATCCAAAACATTAGGCAGGTCTTGTGGAGTTCTTCTGGTATGCAGTGGTCAGTACCTACCAAAAGGGTCGTGAGCACCTCAGGCTTAGTAATGCGACCCATGGAAGTCCCATCTCACAACTTAAAGAACTTAAAGGATCTGCTGCTAACGTTATGGTGCCAGATACCACAGGACGTCTTCAGAGGTCTTGTGGAGTCCTTGAATGCCTCAAATGGTCAGATCTGGAATCGAGAGTAGTTCTATAAGAATTCCCCCATTAAAAGTTTATTGTGGGATCAAAGAGTAGTTCTTCGAAGGTTCTCCAAGAACCTCCCTGTCAACGTATATATGACCTTGACTCAGAAGCTTTGTGGAGTTCCTGTGGACCTTCCACATCGAGCAATGCTTTGCATCCCCAACAAAAGGGTCTTCTCCTCTTCCTCTCATCCAGCAGGCCCGGAGGGGTACCTCGCATTGGCCAGCTTGTTTTGGTCAACACAAAGCCACCCCCCCTCCTAAAATTTACGATGCCGACTCACCGGCGCCCATTCCAGTGTTAAAAGGGGGCCTCTCCGGTTTCTTGGCAGGGGTCTGGAGTGTGGAGAGTGTTAATCCGCTCGCCTTCAGAACAGACACGTTTCGGCCTCTGGCCTGAGGCCGCTGGACCAGGCAGCAACCTCGCGGGCCTTGCCGGCGATGCGGCTTCTTAGTTGAAGCCTGGAGCGCTCCGACCTTTGGAAAGGCCTCCCACTATCTGGAATTGGAGGGAGGCATATCCCAGCTGTGCTCAGTCCTCTCCTGGCAGACTGGAGCGGCGGCACATCTGTCTAATGGCAAAGCCGGGCCCGTCACACGCATGTCGTAAAGTGTCAGGAGATGAGTGATATCACGTCCAGGGAAAGATGCGCTGTGAATGAGGGATTATTCTATCGAGTGTCCATGAAATCCTGTGGCTTATGGATGCAGGCATCAGATGTGGGCTTGTGAAACGTAGCTGAAGTAGACGTGACGTGAAAAAGACAGATTTCTGATTTCACAGAACGTGGACAAAGTTCCAGCCATGCCTTTTTGTTTGATACCCCAAAGTGATCCTGTGCACAACCTGAATCACTGCGTTAAACTGGTGTGCAGTAAATGTAATACGATTTGTCCATGGATGCTTTAGCAGTGGAGTGGATATAACAGGATATCAGGTTCGGACCATGCGCGGCCCGCCGTTGGTATCAGGGGTCGAGCCACACATTAACACTGCCTGATATGCCATATCGTTACGACCATCTTCATCATCCTCAAACTTCATCAGAGCTGTCATGCTCTCAGTGGGGTGAAATACGGGCGGGGCAGCCTCACAGGAATCCTGAAATGTGAGAGAATCTGGAGGGGAGACAGATGGTGCCTGCAGCAGACACGCACCCGTCTAAGGCCGTGCTTTCCTTCCCCTCTTTCTCTCTCTCTCTCAGCCCTCCCCTTTCTCCGGCCCCTCTCTCTTTCCACTCCCTTTCCGTCTGCCTGTTGCCTTCCCTCCCTACCTGCCTCCCTCTCGCTTCTCCTCGGTCCTCCCTCTTGCTTCCCCTTTCCTCTCCAACTCTCTCCCCTCACATTTGGGCTTTGAGAGAGAAGCATTCCGCCGTGTTTCTTTTTCCAGACCTTTAAATCTGTCCTCATGCAGCAGCGGCGAGGAGGGAGTTGCATAACCGCAAAGGCAATACTCCCAGAGCCATTTTAGCATGTTGCGTTCGGTAGACCAGAGGCAGGAACATCGTATTAAAAAGCTGCAGTGTAGTTTTCCACAGCTGACCATGTGGATAAAGCATGGCCTTGCTTTGAGAAAGAGGCCTGCAAGGACGTCTTTTTTGAGCCATCCCACATACCAGGGTTTTAATGATGCACAAAATCCAAAATTCAGTTGGTTGGCGTTGGAGTGGTGTCTCGTTATGCTGAATTTGTCAGTGTTGAGGCACCCTGACAGGATTCAGACAGAATCTTAGTGTTGACCGCTGACTGTGGTTTCTAAAGAAGACCATAAAGGAGAGAGTCTGCGGTGTAGGAGGTGCAAAGGTATAGTCAAGTCAAGCCAAGTCACAATTATTTGTACAGTGCTTTTTACGACTGTTGTCGTCACAAAGCAGCTTTAAATAACTAGTAATTAGTAAAAGAAATAAAAAAAAAGAAATAATGTAAGAAGACATGAAGGATCCAAGACACCCAGTGAGCAGCCAACGGAGACAGTGGCAAGGAGAACCTCCCTCAGAGCTGGAGGAAGAAACCTTGGGAGGAACCAAGACTCACAAGGGGGACCCGACCCGTCCTCCTCTGATCAGAACTATTGATAAATTATTGATAAAAGTTACCAAACCGTCTATACTGTTGAACTGCTCTGATCATAATCATAATATAATAATCATGGTGTAGATAGTTAATAGTGGCAGATAGTTACGAGTCCATTTAGGACTTTAACATGGTCTTTAAACAGGTAGCAGTGGTAAGAGGGTGTGCCGCTGGTCTGGTATGGGTGGTGGTGGGTGGGGGGTGGGGGGCCTGCTGGTTGGACCGGTAGGTGGCAGCTGGTCTGATGCACTTAGAGGTGACCTCAGCGGGCAATCTTCCAGCAGGTCGGGCTGGGTGGCCATTTACTCTGAGAAGGTAAAAAGAGATAGAGTTAGTTCTGTATAGAAGATACCGAAGGTATAGAAGCTCCATCTTAACCTAGGCATTACACAGTGTGGAACCCTTGCATAAAGAAGGAGCAGACTGGCTCAAACGAATGGCAGCCGTTTTACAGACAGTCCGGCTCTCCATTAACAAAACAGCCAGTCAGCTCGTTACTAAACTAAGGCAGACTTGTTGCTAACGCCGTCCTATTCAAAACATAGCTGAAGTAAAGCTATGTCACCCATCCAAGCTTCTTCTCACACTCTTCTTCTAGGTCAGGGGCACGGCTTGTGTAGTGCCTACCCAGGATCGCATGACATTGAGCGCATGGCAGGAACACCCCCTGGACAAGGAGGCCAGTCCATGGCATGGTAGCTGTGTTTCCAAAATAAATAAATACATAAATTGAATAAAACTCCAGAAACGTCCATTTTTAACAGATTATTCTGGGTGGTGGGTTCATGTTTAAAACACAAGTTATTCCCAGCAAGAAACTCTCCATCTGCAAAGTTATTCATTTCAGTATGGAGAGGGACATGTCCCCCAACAGGGACGGGAAGTAATGGAGCACATGTAACGTCATTGTGTAATCAGGAAGAAAAAACAGTACCTGTAATCCGTTACAGTGAAAAGAAAAGGATATTGGACTTATATCAATCAATCAATCAATAAATGGAAAATTCATTTTTAAAAGCAGAAAGAAAAGGAATATCACTGCCCAGCGTAAACGTTAGACGAGCTAGCACACTTCTAGACGTCGTCCACACTTCCCTTTCTTTTAGTGGCTAAATGAATGTGACTGTGTGTTTCTGGGTAATACTATTAACACTATTAATCTCAATAATTTGTAAGCTAAATTTGATAAATTCGTGTGGACATAATGAAACTTTCTCTGATAGTCTTCTGTTTTGACGTCTTTTATTTTCTTACATAATCTAAAAAACAAACAAGCAAAAAGGCAGCAGCCCTTTACACTGCCCTGCCAGAAAACCCAGCAACCGATACCTGCATAACCCAGTCTGGACCACTCTAGATGAACATGGAATTAATGCTAATGTCTAAACTGTTTGTTTCAGCTGGATGTTTGAACATTTCATGATGAATGGACCAATAAAAATCATCCAAAATACTTTGGATAATAAACTTTTTACTTTGTTAAATGTAAGATTTTCCCTGTGAAGGTCCCATATTTGGAGATAAGGTTTGGGTTTCAGCAGTGATGGTATATATATATATATATATATATATATATATATATATATATATAATTTAGTAGGGGATTTGCTTCGTTTCATGTTTTGGTCTCTTTCTCTCGAGCTGAGGGAGTTTTGCCTCGACCCTGCTGCCCTTGGCTTGCTCAAAGGAGGCTTGGAACCGGAGAGTTTTTCTTTGGTATAGATTTGAATGTGTGACTTTAAAAAGACAAGTAATCAGATTACATTACTTTACTATATTAATCCTTGGATTACATTACAATTATTGATTGTTGATCAGGTAATCAGTAATCAGTAGTGAAATGCATTTTAAAGAAACCCTCCTAACCCCGCTCCCAAGGTTCCCCGGGGTTCCTACGCCCCGCCCACTTAGATGACAGCCATGGGCTTATCAATACTGTTGTATTGAACGTTGTCAACACCCTTCAAATAGGCTCACATGAATGAAAGGAACAGCCTACCCTGCAGGGATAGTTCTGAACAGACTCCTGGAGTCAGAGACGATGGTCAACCATTTCAGCTCATTGTCAGAAAGTCTGGCTTTGGATTAGACAGGGCTGCGCTCTCGAAAAACACTTGCAAATGTCTCTTTTAAGAGTGCTATCCAGGAGCTCACCATGGCCTCTAAAAAAAAAAAAGCAATGCCAAACTATGTGAAAATGTATGTCAGATGTGTTGCCCTGGCAACGTGGGGGTCACCAGAGGCCTGGCTGTAAAAGGGGGAGCTCATCTGTTTCTTATAGCCGCCGCTGCCTGGCGCCTGCTGCGGTGTTGCCGGAGGCTGCCCTTTCTTGCTGACCTCTAGCCGGTCTGGCTGTTTCTCCGGCAACAACCGAGGCTCGGATCTGGCCTAAGGGCCTAAGGGGAAGCCGGTCCTGAGTCAGCTTGTGCCCAAAGCCGGGGAAAGGAGGAGGCAGGAAATAGCTGTGCTACCACTGGGTGCACTTACTGCCCACTGCCAAACGTCTGCTTCTGGAATTTCCAGCACCTGCTGTGCCTGGCTTCCCCCCGCATAAATTCAGATACGGGCGCAAAAGGGCCCCTCTGCTTGCGGACGCCGCCCCACCTCTTACTGTGCCAATGGCTGGGCCTCGGAGTAGGCATGTGAGAAAGGCTGGGAGCCTCGTAGCAGAACTACCAGGAATCATAAATCGCATTGAAGTTGCCTTCCCTGTCCTCTTCAGCGTATGCGGGAACAGGATGGTGAACAAAACAGCTCTCCGCTTTGCTCCCATCTCCAGACGCCAGGCAAGAGGGAATAAATAATAATCAGAATGATTTATAGAGGCATGATGCGAACTGTGGGATAGAAGTGAATTCAGGCATAAAGGCACTTTGTTAGCCTTGGTTGCATTACAGCCTGATTGCAGAGAAGACATTCGACTGCCAACTACAACCTTCTCTGTTTTTACAATCTGCCATTGAGAAATGGCTTCTCGTTTGGGAGGTGTGGCAGCATTTGCGCTGTGGCACTGACACCTGGAGGCGGATACTGGAAAAGCACCAGAATTCACACAACATCAATAATTATTATCAGAAGTAAATACCTTCATAACCGTGGATGGATTATGCTGACTGCACAGTGCTCAAGCATACCCGACACTGCAGGGGAATAAATAGGAGCTGTGGTTTAGTTTTTTCCAGAACTCAGTTTAGCGAGAGGCTTTCAGAGCAGGTTGCTCTGGCACACGCCGGTAGGTAAATCACAGAGCTGGCACCGTTGGGCCATAGGCCAAGCACGGCTCTAAACAGAGTTACGAGCGCCCGATGAAGACAAACTGGGCACTTAAGGACACGTTTACTGCCCTAAATAGCTGCGGCATAAACGAGCAGTGCCGCGTTTGGAGTTTGACCCTGTTTTGGCTGGGAGATTTCTGCCAGCGGGATGCATCATTCCAGGGGTCAACGGGGTGGGTCTGAATTTGAAATGGCTGGGGAAAGTGTCACTTGAATGCACAGACATTATGATGATCGTTACCGTTGATTGACATTGACTCATTAAAACAAAAATGAGGTTATAATGTATGAAGGTCCAGTCTAGTTCACTATAGGATTCGACACGAGTAGTAAACAATGGCTGTGAAATATTATAGACAGGGATGCATCGATATGGGAATTGTGTAGAGTATACAAATGTAGAAATTGGGACTAAATCTAACCACCTACCAGATAGTGGGAATAACCACCAAGACATCATGGCATGGCATGGACTGTATTAAGTGAGGGAAGGTGTTCAATATGGAGGTTAACTTTCTCTGAGTCTCTTACTGGAGTCGTCGTTCCTCTCTGACATCAATGGCCAGGGGACACCACTGTAATGCCATTGGAGGAATTCAATGTGTGAGAAGTTCATTCTCGGTACACCTTCACCTCAACGGCACTAGAACATCCCACTAGGTCAGCCCCGGTGCCCCATTTTCATGACCTTTTGAACATCAGTCAAGTCACAGCCTTTGCCCGTGATGATGGTTTTGCACTCTGCTACAACTGACTGGTGTGCTCGCTTATTTATTTATTTCTACATGCAGCAAACCCTGTCACGTGGCATCTGCAACGTCCCGGCCCGAGCATAATATTCTGATATGACTCGGGCAGTGGGAGAAGCGTGGTGGCATCTCAGAAACCGCTAACTTCATGGGAAGTTCCAGAGCTAGAGTTTCCATAGTGAAGGTGAACCGAGAATGGACCTCTAGCATACAGAGTGCCTCACAACGGTAGGTATACCAGTGGTGCCCCACAGGCCATTGATGCCAGACGGGTCTGATGACTTGGGTACGCAGTACAGAGCAATCGACATGGAGCAGTTAAGCTCTATTATGAACACCTTCCGTCACCAATACCACCAATACTGTCCAAGCCACAGCGTCTCGCTAGTGTCATCTGAGCCAAGGGTGGCTTTTCTCACCATTAGTTAGATGGTCATTGTCTCAACCTTGTTGAGACAATGTAAACACTGCCACCTATTGGCAATGTTGCCAAAGAAAGTAGGCAGTGTTGTAACAGCACTAAAGAAATGGTGCCTTAGTACTTTAGGGACAAATAGGGAACTATTATTAACAAAATATTATCATTTATTTGCAGTCATTTTTTTCTCCCTGTGGTGCAGCAGGTAGTCTGTGGTGCCGCACAGCTCCAGGGTCCTGGGTTGTAGATTCAATCCCTGTGTTGGCATGAATTTCCTCCCACCTCCCAAAAACACACATGGAAGGTTAACTGGCTTTGATGAATTGCCCCTAGGTGTGAGTGTGTAAGTATAGGCTATTATATGCACCTCCCTCCTTCCTATATTGCCAGCTTTTACTGCTTCAGCTACTGTCTGTGCTTACCAAACCCACTAAATGGCTGTTCAATTATGAAAAGACCCCCTTTCTCTGGAACAATGAATGTGGTCTATTTTTAAAACAGTTTTTAAGTACATTTTTATTATTATGTTTTTTTAGCTGACTGTGTTAAAAAAGCATTTGTCCAGGAGGTGGCGCTGTCACACGAGTCAGATTGAAACGTAGGCCTTCCACTGAAAAACAATGAATCAGTAGGGAGGTTTGAATTACCATCTAAAAACACATTTAATGAGCATGTTTAAGTAACTGATGTACATTAATGGGAGCACAAAGAAAAATCCCCTCCAAGGAACCCATACAGAAATCTGATAAATAGCCTTATATGCACATATTTCATAAGGACTGGACACATATTTCCAAATATATGTACACATGTATTGTGTTTATGTATGCAAGTATCAAATATTGAACACACAGGCGTAATATATGTCTATTTTGATTGATAGGTAACTACATATATGTTAGCACATGTAGTTAACATTCAAGTAAATCTCAATTGAAGTATGTATATATGATATATGAATTTAATAATATCATTTTTGTATCTATAAATATACGGTTGTATGGGTATATATGAACATATGGTGGCCATTGTCAAATATGTTGGCATGTAAGGGAGTTTTTAGGTATTCTAATATGTCATTTATTAAAATTTTGAATATTTATTGCCATATATCAGATTTCCATATATGAAGGCCTAGATAAGCCTACAGAGGTAACAGAGTACGCTCATTTGGGGATCAAATAGGTGGAACATGGGTCCCAGTACTTCTTACTGGGATCCCAGTTGGACTTCGGGAAATGGGTGCCATCGTTACAGCCCACCCTAATCTCGTATGGGTCCCATCTAGGCCCCATGTGCACTATACAACCCAGATGAAGCCCATGTTTAACATTTCCTGGTCCCATCACTGACCCTGGTGTGCACCCGTATGTGGGGCCAACGCAGAACCCGAGGCCAAAACTTTCTGCTTCCCTGTTGGGCCGCCCATACAGGCCCCGCATGGACATGTTAGCTGGGAAGCTCCTTCTACTGTTTACTGTTCTCCATTCCTGCTGAAATTTGTAGCATTCCACACCTTTGCTTAAAAAAAGGCCCAAAATCACAGTATCTCTGAATTTCAAAGGAGCAAATTATAGAGGCTGTGAAATACCCCACAATTCTGTCATTGCCATTTTATTAGCTGACACAGAGAGACAGAGAGAGAGAGAGCATTCCTCTCATCCTTCACCTCACCGGTCTGGAAGCCAGAGTAACTGTTCGAACATGTGCAACTCCAAAGCAACACCTCATCATTTAAAAAAGCCAACAGCACTGTCAAGTCCCATTACTCCATAAAAAAAATGTGCTACTGTAACACCACTGGGACTCCACGCAATATTATTACATGATATGTTTGCCTGTGAATACATGAGCTAACTGCTGATCATGTCCCCGTCCCAATGCTGGAGGCCAGCCTTATATAAAGCGGCACGGTGGCGGCTTGAACTGGATCCCCTTTTAAAAACTATCCTGCTGAACTTTTAGAAATTGAAGTCAACAGCAGCTTTCTGTAGGGGTGGGAATCACAGTTCTTCCTCGTTATTCTGCTCCAGTACACCAACAAAACGGAAGATCGCCTGAAAAGCTAGCCAGCTAGCTAGTGTAGTGATGGCGGTGCCTGTAATCAGTTTCTGTTTGAGACACGCTTGGCAGGCAGCGATACGCCATGACACTGGCAAGATTGCAGCTAGCTTTTAGCATTTAGCCATGTTAGCCTTAGCCGTTAGCATTCATTAAATGTAATCTAAAATATTTAAAGGCTGAGAAACTGCCCTTTAATAACCGAAACGTGGTATTCACATACATTTAACCTACATGTAACCATACAGCGAAGCTTTACAGCTTACATCTATGGCTTATTACTTAAAACAGCCTTCGGGAAACGGTCAAACCTCAGAAGCAAGCATTTTAGACTTCTAATTATTACAAAATCAAATGATTGTTTTCCTTCTACTTAACAAATTATTCAAATTTAATAAACTGTTCCCTCACGTTAAGTAGCACTAGCTAGAGCTAAAGCACTCCTTCTAAACTGAGGCAATGATTTATTAAGTTGAGGTATATTAAGAGAGTTTATGTCTCGAAATATTATTTTATCTACCAGAATTAAAGAGTAATACATAAAATAAAATAAAAAAAGTGAACCAATAGGCAAAAAAGTACAATTTCAAATTAAAATTCAAAATTTAAATAGAAATGAGCTTAGAAATGAAATTTCAAAATTAATTACGACATAAAATTAAAAATGCATCTGTGTGCTATTTTTTTATTTTATTTTTTTAGATTGTTTGGGTTATTAATCAGTCTGAGTCTTGAAGAGATCCTGAGAGATTCACGGCATGTCTTTCCCACTAGATCTGGAAGTTTGCCTATTGTAATTTGTGCTACTCGGCTCACTGAAATCCTTTTAACAGCAGCTAAAAACCTAAAGACCAAAAAATAAAACTTGAGACCAATATTTCTTTCCAAACGTGGATTTCTGAAATGAACCAGTGTGTACCCCTAGAAAACATCACATACTTTTGAGATTGAAATTTTTTATACGGTGCGGCCGCCCTTCTTATATATTCTTACATATATAATGCACATGAATAATATTATTATATAATTATATTAAAAAAGACTCCCTTGACCAGATAGACTGACCTAGGGTGATGCAAGATCTTGTTGAATTTGATCTTTGACCATATTTGTATGAATTATATTTATTATACTGTATGGCATATTGTTTTAAACTTTTTTCTATGTTTTTTTGTTTGTTTATTTACATACCCCCCTTTTTCATGTTTCATTATTGTGTTGGTTGTGTTTTATGTTTAAAAAGCAAACTAACTTAAATATAATAATAATAATAATAATAAACAAATCCTGCCTCAAAACAACTGTCTAAATAGGCAGCATTTGTTAGCTACATTTAACACAGCGGCTGTGTCCAAAACCACACGTACAAGCTAACAGCGTTACCCTATTCTTCTGACATATACTACTGATCTGAAAGGCCTGAGGCCTGAGTTCAGCACAATGTGATTAATTCCCCGCTCAGACACACTAAATTAACAGACACATCACTGATTTTATTAGGGTGTTATAGTAGGAAAGGTCGCCGAACTCTGCTGCTGGAAACTTGTTCTCCAGAACTCGTAGACTAGTGTAGTCGTATGTGGTTTTTGGACACAGCCTTTCCATTCTGTAGGCCATCCTCGAGGTCATGAAGTCTTGATTGCTTAGAGCAGGCAAAGCCGGCAAAGCCTGCAATTCAGCAGTGCATGGGGGGGCCTCAGGCCTCCTAAAGGCCCACTTTTGTCTCCTGTGTTGTTCCGTATACCATCAGCCACCAGATGGCGGTAGTCCTTGGGCTTTTGTGTAGAGGTGTGTGGCGCAGTGAGTGATGAGCATGGAAGTGTTTTATTTCCATGTCGTTTCGTTTTGGGTCATTCGTCGTATCCCACATGGCCTTTCCCTTAGATATTAGGAGAAAAGAGGCACATTGTAGAAGTGATGAATGAATAAGCAGGCGGGTTGTTGATAGATGTAGGTTTTCGGCACTGTGTAAATTGAATTTTGGCCTTTATATACTGTTCCCAGACAGGTCAGCAACCATTTACAAAAAAAAGGTCAATAAATCATAAACTGAACTTTATTATGTTGGCTTGTATTTAATTCGTGTATGTATTTTTCTTTGCTATTTGAGAAACTGCCGTTTAGCAGCGTAGACACATTACTGAGGCTATTCATAATCATGTTTGCTTGTCTAGTCCCTGTAGAGAAGTATTGCTCTAGGATAGGACTAGGAACCTTCTGGCACCATGCTGCCCAATGCCAGGCGTGGGCCAGAGGGATATAAAGCCCCCCAGCATTGAGCAGCTGTGACGCAGTGGAAGAACTGTGCTCTCTGGAATGATGGTTGGTGCTCCATCCAATACTTGTGGGAGGACTTGGGGAGCTGGGAATAAGATGGGATGGGGATCCTACATCCTGACCTCACTAGCTAACACTCTTGTCACGATTGAAATCAAACCCTCACAGCAGTGCTCTAAAATTGATTTGAAAGCCTTCCCTGGACAATATAGACTGATACCCTATTTTTTGTTAACGCACAATGAATGAGCAGATGTCCCAATACTTTTGCCCATGTAGTGTTGCTTATAAAACAGCGTGTTCCACACAGAAAGGCAGGACGAAATCACATAAGGAAAACAGTGTATGTAACAGAGACGAGTCAGAAGGAGTAAAGGCTAGCATGGTTGGCTGAAACCTGTCATTAAAATCCCAGCCTAGAAATATGAAATTCTTTGGCATGGTCCATTTTCTCCACTACCCTTTCCTCAGTTAGACCGTAGAGCATTACTAGCTAGCTATCAGGGGGCAGTGGTGGCTCAGCGGTTAGAGCGCCGGGCTATCGATAACAAGGTTGTGGGTTTGATTCCCGGGCTTGGCAAGCTGCTACCGTTGGGCCCTTGAGCAAGGCCCTTTACCCTCTCTGCTGAAGCAGCGCTGAAGTTGGCTGCTCTGGGTGTGTGTTCACTACATTTCCTCAGTTAGACCGTACAGCATTGCTAGCTATTAACAGTCTAGCTTAAAAAATACTCATCTGTCCACACAGAAAACTCAGGATGAAATGCTACCCTCGTAGCCTGTAAATGCACAGGTATGTTTTGTGTGCTAGGTTATGAGGCTATGAATTCTGAAAGCGAGCAGCTCTAATTTTCTCTGCTTGTGTCTTTGAACTCACATCAGGGCCTTTGTTTTCACATGACATTGCCTCTTGAAAAATGTCTTTCTCAATTCCAACCAAGTGCCATAGCTCACCGTATCACTGTGTTCCATCACAGCTCTCTGGCGGAGCAGCTGCTGAAGCTCTTCAAAGGTAGGCCTTGCTTTATGTTCATGTCGAACTTGGACGGCCAGCTCTGAGCTTGAGTTTGGGAGTCGTTCCAGTTCTCTGTTGGCCCAGTCGTTTAGTCAATGATAGGGCTGGCATTTGGCGAAATAAGGCTCGAGTCGCAGATTGCTCAGTGTTTGAATTCAAATTTAGGGCTGTGTTTTCTGTGGACCTGCTCCAAATGTTTTTTTGGGCGTAATCCTCTGGCATCCTGCTGCTACAGATGGGAAGAGTTTTTGGATGAAACTAGTAGATATCTGGTTCGAGTCAGGCTTTCTCAGAATTGAGACCCCACAGATGAGGCCTGATGTTTTCCTTTGTGCTGCAGAGGATACTTCAGTAGCCATTGCAAATGGCCTTGTGGTCAGAACTCAGTGGAGCTGCTCCAGTCTTAGCAGTTCTCCTGCTGTCCCTGGCTTTGTTATTGTATGTTTAGTGGGAATGCAGAGAGTGCAAGGGGTAATGGTGGGAAACGGTGCCCTAAAGGTTTATTTTTCCGTTTCTCCCTCATATCTCATGCTGGTTTTGTCGTAAACGCACAAGGCTACCTCTTTAAGATGCCGTTGTCCTTTAGGAGCTGGACTTGCTGTCGCTGCATCTGCACTATTTTCTTATCAGCTGTATTTCAGTTGCCTAAATCATGCTATTTCCTCTGTTTAACTAATTGATAGACAAATGAAACTAGATAACGCGGCCTGTTTGGATTAATCACATTCACCCAGGTCATTCACAAATGCGGACCATGCTCGAAGCTCCTCCCTCCAATTTACTGTGGTACATTTTTGGCTTTACCTTCAAAAAGTCCTCTACTGCTACTCCTGTCTATCCATACCAGTGGCGAACAATTGCCCTATTAGGCCTTTAGTTGGGGAAAAGTGCTGCATTTCATTTACCTAGAAGGTCAGATTTCCGAGCTGGGAATGGCGTCACGCCCGAGTTTCCTGGGATCCAGTTAACCCCCCCCCAAAAAAACAGTTAGCTACAGACTGGTTTGACGATTTTAACACCTCTACCTGCGTTTGATGGCGAATCTAATGAAAATATAAATAAAATATATAATATATTTACGTCCCATTGTTAGCAATGTCCCAGGTTAGCATTGTTAGCGATACCAGTTGATAACAGATCATTATAGAGTTTGCATTTTGCAGATACAAACATCATAAAAACACGTCCACCAATAGAAGTTGGACAGTAGGGAGTACAATAAAACTGATTTAATAAGGCGCAAATATATAGAAATGCTAATAAACGGTATAAAGCTACTGCTTTTATTGCTGTTGATGTGTCGTCCTGCCATCTTGGACTTTGAACTTGTGGTTGATGAGGCTTTGCCGACTCTCGGCTGGGTTGGGTAGAAAACCCAACTCCCGGGGGCATTCCTGTTGAAATTTCCTATATGAAACTAATTATGGAAATAATAAGGAAAAACACACTTCAGTTGGTGTGCCGCTGGATGCTTTATGGACCTATACGTTTTGGACCGTCTGCTTAAAATTGTGCTTGAAAGACATGTGGGGGGGTTTTCTGGTTTGCGTTTAAGGAGATGACCTTGGTGACAGTCTGAGTCCAGTGTGTATTAGCACCATTAGCCGAGCAGCTCTCGTTCTAGACTAAAGAAGCACACGAGCGATTCCAAACATGCCCTGGCTGATCGACTGCATCTAGGGTAAGAGATGAATCATGTTCATTTGATTTTTTGCCAAATTACTCCTTTAAGCCACACTCAGGATACCTTTATCACCCGAGGCCTATTTCACGAAGCAGGATTTCTGCGTTTAGCTGGCGGCCAACCCTGCTTTGCTAAAATACCTCCCTCCCTTGGGTTCTGCGTTCAAAGGACATGAAACTCATGTGTAATTTGGGTATTTATGCACTAGCATTTCTTGGTGAAGGCTAGCATTTTGTTGAACTCCTCTGTGAAGCAGATTTACAAAGAGTCTATCCGCCCCTCCCACCAGCTCCATCTTACGAACTCAGAGATTCAGAGCAAACCTCAAAAGTCTGGAAGAACCAGTGATGATGCAGCGTAGCTCATAAGATTGACGACTTGTTGACAGGGAGGACACTAATTACACATTTCTGTTTTCAGATGTTTTAACCGGCAGCTATCTCGCTCTGTGCTACAGCACTCCGCGAAAGAAATACAGCCTTTATTGTAAGCTGTAAAGTAATTTATAGATGGCTGATTACTTGACATTATTTCATAACACATCCGACGCTCATTATATTGTTTGCCACCTGCTGAGGGAGCGTGTGCGTAGCATTCTTAGCCACTGCCCATTAAATTTCAGCTCCAGTTTAAAGGCCTGAACTCATCGTACCCTTGTTTAGCATAGCTCCACACTTTCCCAGCCCTTATCCTTACAGGCAGCGTGCTCCGTCTAGTTTGGGGGGACACGTGCGAGGGCAGGTTTTGCTCTTGCTATTCTGAAACGAGCAGACGGCCTTGTTTTGACATTAATAACACATTTCAGACGGCCGTAGTTACAGTGTTCTGTGTCAAACCGCCTTAGCTAAGTGGTAGTTTGTGTGGTATGCTGGAATGGCAGTGTGAGACTAGTGTAATGTGAGTTTTCAGGACATCTGCCCTGTGCTGTTCAGATTCTTCAGTATCACTTTTGGCCACTGGAGGGAGTATGAACTTTGAAGGCCCAGCCAGAAATTGAGGAAACTCAAGAATTGCACCAGGTTCCTGTGGTCTGAGTTCTGATTTTAGATTCGCAGAGGAAAGAATCCAACTCCAAAAGGGAGATCTCTGTTTCTCTTTCTCCTATAGACAGTGAGATCAGATGGAAAGACAAGAACCTCAATGAGACCTCAGTGTAAGTCTCCTGCTGCTCAAATGTGTCTCCCGAGACCTCAGGAATCTCACGTGTCCCCTCATCTCTATAAAGTCTCACAAAATAATAATAAAAAAGACAGTTACTGACAAATAAAACCCACCAATAATTGAACATGCTTAAAGTCTTAAGTTTTAAAGTCAAAAAAGATGTGTTATATAAATAGATTTAAATAGAAATAATAATAATTAATGTATAAAAGAGTTCAATGAGTTGTAGCACAGATCTCAATAAAATCTCAAAATAATAATAATAATAATAATAATAATAATAAAGACAGGAGTCTCAATAAAAGCTCATTTCTCATTCGGGACTAAGAGCCTCTTCAGTTCTAATGCAGGGAAGGTACTGTTTCTTTTAAGGGTCATTTTCTTCACCTTAATAGCTGAACAATTACATTATAAATATATATTACAATTATATACAAATATGTGAATTCACATTTTATTTGAATAAACCCGTGATTTCTTTTTTTTTTTTAAAGAAAGGCAACAAGATAGAAGGAAATAAGCAGACGAATCATGAATGAGTCGTTTATAAACCTGAAGATACGAACAGAGGACATGATATTCTGGAGCAACACTATTCATCATTTTTACTAAGCAAAATTATTTCTGTTCAAAACTAATAGGTGAAGCTGATTGGACAGTTTGTGTTGTCTAACCTGAATGCGACCAAACATGTGACCCTCTACAACTCTGGTGGGAAACATGTTGAAGGCAGTGAGGTATGATTATTTTATATACAATCTTGAGGATGCAGCAGCGGTATGTAACAGTTTGTAATACATGTGTTGAAGTCTGTTTCTGGACGTTGGTGTGGAATCCAGTTTGAGGTTCGAACATGGGGTGAAGGCACAGAACAGGTAGAAAATGTCCACTCTGTTCATGGTTTAAATGGTTTAAGCAGTGTAACGATGGCAGAGTTGACTCATGCGTCAAATCTGTCTGTGCTTGAAATTCACCTTCAATTCTAGAATGGGCCGTTTGCTTAACCCCTTAAAAAGGCTAGGGCCTGCCAGCAGGCCAAAAGTGTTTTTACAAACTTCTGTTACTAAAGAAGAGCCCCACCAATTTGTACAGAAGTCCCTGTAGAAACTGAGTAATACACCTTAGTGTGTGATGAGCCTTGTAGTGTTAAGGGGGTTCATTATTTATTAGTTTTTTTTAACCTGAACCAAGAATAAGAATATTGTTTTTACTATTGAAGTGTAAATCGTTAATGTTAAAAACCCCAGCAATAATTAAACATGTTTTAAGTTTTAAAATATATTGACAATATTTAAAAAAATATTCAAAATATATTACTTAATTAATAATATATACATAGACTTAAATATACTTGATCTATAAATAATGAAATGTATTAAATAATAATAATACTAAAAATAATAATAAACGGATGAAAGAGTTATAAATTAGAGCAAATGTATGTGATGACTTTACTTGAGGATTTCCTTTAATAAAACAAGAAATTCTTGACAGCCTTTAATGTGTAATGGATTGTAATGTTGAATAATTTACAGACATGGCTGCCCGAGACATTTGCACATGGCTGTAAGTGCTTGGTGTACAAGTTTAAGGTGTTCTAATATCTTGGCATAAAGTCTGACTGACCCCTCCCCCCTCCCCCACCCCCTGCATTTAAGGTATCCCGTCCTTAGAACGGACTAGACCTTTTTCAATAGCCCCCCCCCCCCTCAAAATAAATCACACTTATGGGACAAAGCTGTGGTCGAGCGAATGAGACCGAAGAGGAACGAGGCCGGGAGGATTTACGATGGGAAGAGTTGTGAAGCCTTGATGTTGCATGGCCTGTGGCTGTGGCTGCCGTTTGCTTCTTCTGCTGCGGCTGGTGCCTGGCCCCACGGCAATGCCACAGGAAGGTAAGCCAAGCTGGGCCTTCTGTAGGCCTGTGTGAAACGTGCCCACTTCTAGCTTTTGAAGTCTGCTCAGTTGAAACCTTTCAACTTCACACACACACTCACACATATGCACACACTCACACATACTCTCACACACACACATTTACACACTCACACACTTAACACCCGTCCCACTCGTTCATCTTTCCAGGGCGGGGGCTCGGGCCGTGGTGATGAAATATAGAGCGGAGACCTGTTACATGTTAGTTTAAGAGATAGTGGAGGTGTAAATTACGCGGGAGACTCTGGCCGGCCTTATTTATGAGAGCTCTGTCAGGTGTTTAGGTGTCAGAGCGAGATGTGCAGCTTAAATCGTTTACTCTGTTGTAAATCAGAGCGCGCAGGCCACGTCTGCGCAGCGCCTGTTTCTGAGTGTGTGTGTGTGTGTGTGTGTGGGTGAGGGTGAGGGTGTGGGTGAGGGTGAGGGTGTAAGTGTGCATTTGGAATTGGCTCTGCCTGCCAGACTGTTATTCCATATAACGGAGCTTGTGATCGACCCTGGAAGTACACTATGTGGCCAAATGTTTGTGGACGCCCCTTCTGATGCACCCACACACGTACACAGATGTGCAAAAGCACATACACACATACACACACTCACTGCAAATAGAACAGGACTCTCTGGAGCAGATAAACATGAACCTAGAGGGGTGGGCTAAACGCGTTGAGCTGTGTATTAGTGGACGTTTGTGTTAGTAAATGCAATCAAATCCTCACAACAATGCTCCAAAGCCTTACAGTAGAGACAGTTACTTCAGCCAAAAAGCAGACGTCCCAATTTTTGCTCATATAGTGAATCTCAGTCAAGACTAGACCGGCAGAGTGGGCAACCTTGTTGACCCCCTTGACCTGTTGCTATTGGTGCTCGCTCTGTTTTAAGGCAGTCATATTCTTAAAATACATGCCTAGCAAAGGGTTTCCTGCTGCAATATTAAACATCCACACTTTTGACACATTAAACCGTTATTGCACTTTTATAGCACACCAGACTAAATCATAGCGCACACTGCAATTCTGCCTCGCTGAGGCTCTCTGGCCTGTACTGCTGTGGAATGCAGAGGAACGTTGCGGGAACTTTCCATGATAAAGTGTAAAAAAGAAGGAAAATAGGACAGACGGCGGAGAATGTGCAGGACTTTTTTTGTTGTTTCGTTCCCTGGCCTTGAAAGAGCAGCACCTGCCACGCAGCCTCCCGCCAGAGCAGGCCAGGGTGATGAATGGGCCCGAGACACCGAATAGGATGTCCGAACACATTGTAAATGAGTCATTGAAACAGTAAACCCTGCTGAAGCACTTTGCCTGCCCTCTCGCAGACGAGCCGCGCCGCAAAGAGTGTTGATTTTACACCTGTGGGCGTTTATGAGTCTCCTTCTATTCTTTTCCCAGAGTGCCGGGGAAGTGGAGCCGGGAGGTTCGGAGCTCTTTGGAGTGTTAGGCGCGCGCTCTGATGTGTTCTAGTGTGAGTGGCCCTCTCAACTTGCCAGGAAGTGGAAACCGAAGAGCTTAACATATAAACCCCCAAACCCAACCCACCCACCCCCCACTCAGTGTGGGTTACTATTATCATGTTGAGAGCCGCAGTGGATGCCATTGTGAGCGAGTGGCCCCCGGGTGGCATGGTTTCTCGCATGGCTGCTGAGGATAAGGCCTTGCACTGGAAGTTGATGCATGCTAGCATGTTTAAAAGGTGTTTACGTTGTGTAGGATAAGCTTAGGCTAAGATTAGGTTTAGATGTAGATTAGGGTGTGGGATAAGGTGTAGGATGAGATTAGATTTAGGTGTGAAATAAGGTGTGAGTTAAGGTAGGGCTAAGATTAGGTTTAGGTGTGGATTCAGGTTTAGGTTAAGCTTAGGTTTTGGTGTAGATTAAGGTGTAGGTTAAGGTTAGGCTAATATTAGGTTTAGGTGTATATTAAGGTGTAGACTAGGATTAGGTTTAGGTGTGGATTCAGGTGTAGGTTAAGGTTAGGCTAAGATTAGGTTTAGGTGTAGATTAAGATGTGGGATAAGGTTAGGCTAAAATTAGGTTTAAGTGTAGATTAAGATGTGGGATAAGATGAAGGTTAAGATTAGGTTTAGGTGTAGAATAGGGTGTAGGCTAAGATTAGGTTTAGGTGTAGATTAGGGTGTATGTTAAGATTAGGTTTAGGTGTAGATTAAGGTGTAGGCTAAGATTAGGTTTAGGTGTAGATTACGGTGTAGGCTAAGATTAGGTTTAGGTGTAGATTAGGGTGTATGTTAAGATTAGGTTTAGGTGTAGATTAAGGTGTAGGTTAAGATTAGGTGTAGGTTAAGGTGTAGGCTAAGATTAGGTTTATGTGTAGATTAGGGTGTAGGCTAAGATTAGGTTTAGGTGTAGATTAGGGTGTATGTTAAGATTAGGTTTAGGTGTAGATTAAAGTGTAGGTTAAGATTAGGTGTAGGTTAAGGTGTAGGCTAAGATTATGTTTAGGTGTAGATTAAGGTGTAGGCTAAGATTAGGTTTAGGTGTAGATTAAGGTGTAGGTTAAGATTAGGTTTAGGTGTAGATTAAGGTGTAGGCTAAGATTAGGTTTAGGTGTAGATTAAGGTGTAGGTGTAAGGTTAACAAGTGAACAGTAGTGTGAGCGACTGGCTGTTGGGAGGCTGAGAGGTGACCCCGGCAGAGCTGCCCATAGTGGGTACTCTACTGTCCCTCTCCCTCTAAACACGGCACAGGCCTGCTGGCTAAATCTGGGCCTGCACTCACACACAAGATCTCACATGCAGATTTATGGCATCCCGTATATGTGTGTGTGTGTGTGTGTGTGTGTGTGAGTGTGTTAGGAGCAGAGGAGAAGGCGGAAGGAAAAGTAGTTCTCTCTCTCTCTCTCTCTCTCTCTCTCTCTCACTCACTCTCCTTCCTCTGGAGCCATCCACTGCACTCTCTTTGTCGCTCTGCTCCGTGCTGTGGGCTATAAAGCACTCAGAGAGAGTGTATGTGTGTGTGTGCGTGTGTGTGTGTGTGTGTGCTAGGATGTAAATAACAGCCCCTCTCTCTTTTTTTGGGCGAGTTCCCGAGGCCCTGCACAGCAGACTCAACAAAGACTGAGCCAGGGAAAGAGAGGAGGGAGTGGGCAAGAGACACAGAGAGAGAGAGAGTGAGTGAGAGACAGAACGGGAAAATCTAGACCAAGTCCAGTAGATTGGGAAAAGTGATGCATTTGATATACATGACATCAGCAGAGTTGTGTCATAGTCCTGACACACTGTTGGCAATACCTGTTGATATATATATATATATGACTAATTTTATATATGGCTGTTATTGTAGGTATTTGTAGGTACATTATTAATCATATTCCTCAGCAATAAGAGTGTTATTATTGTAGAAGCTCCAGATCCCATCAGAACAGATGCAGATAAACAGAAGTCCAGTAAAAAGGAGCAAGAGCTTCTCATTCTGAAGAAAGTAGTGAGATCTTGTCTGAAGAACAGAGCTCAGTTCCTCCAGGTTTCTCCTGGACACCCCGCAGTCCAGCCAGCACAGCGTGGAGGATGTGTTCAACTCCATCAGCAGCAGCAGCAGCAGCAGCAGCAGCAGCAGCAGCTTATCTGATTTACCATCATTAAGCCCTTATTTACCAAAGCAGGTGCTGGATAATACCTCTCGCTGATACTGGACTCCCTTGAGGAGAGCTTTGGGGATGATTTGATGAACTCAGTGAAAATATCATATCTATCATATCTGAACACAGACGAAATGCAGAAGGATTTTAAAGAACTACCATTCAAACCTCTTCATTCAGAATCTGCAGCTGTGAAGCGTGCAGTTGGCCAGCGCTCCATATTCAGGGCTCATATCATGGAAAACTGAATTGTCCAGTGTGATGTATTGTGTGACGTAGTGTGATGAATTATCTAAACACTGTTAAAGTTTCTACATGCAGTGTTTACTCCCAGTCAGCCCAGTCCATATATGGACACTTGACCAACAGCTTGCTTTTGTGATGTCACAAGAAAAGGAAAGAATTATATATATATATATATATATATATATATATATATATATATATATATTTATATTAGTGGTGTCAAATTAAAACGTTGCCGATAATCACAACAGTATCATGTGATTATTACTGATTAATCACAACTTAAAATGCTAGCTAGCACCTTCTTGAATTTTTTAGGTGGGAGGACAAACAAAAAGTGTGCCTAATAAACTGGCTTGAGGAATGTTTTTATTTCTTATAATATCTGAGTGTAGTTTAGAGAACTTTAACCTCGAACACGACGACGCTCAGATACCGAAGCTTTAATAGAGAAACTGCTTCAATGACTTTTTAAGAGATAAATGGACGATCAGTGATTGGGCTGGATTAAGCTAAGAGCTAAGAGAGGAGCAGCTGTGTGAGTGTGTGATTGTGTGTGAGTGTAGGAGAATGAGAGTTAGTTATGAGATCTAATCCATATTGCAGCATAAATAAAGTGTAATCTACCCTCTGAGCTCAACAGTAGCGCCGCTGTGTTCACATCGCTAAATAAAACCGCTAATACGACACTAGGCCTCGCAAAGAGAGAGAGAGACTTCCGGGAGGAAGTTGGGAACAAACTTGGGTAGATAATGAATTTACATTTAAAAAAAATAGATACACGTAAAAAAAATAAAATAATAATAATTATATATATATATATATATGCACCTACACACAGCTGTTTAGCTCTGCTCATTCACAGTGAAGGTACAAGCCTGGACCACCTTGAGAATTAGGCACAATGCAAGGCAACCAAGATCATTTACATACATCAGTCCTAAAGGGACAGCAGCATTAATAGCTTTTATTTTAATTATAAGGGAATCGTCGCTGATCAGTTAAAAAACATGTATCTCCAAAGTGATACATGTATGAAGCCCATCAGCATTGGGCTATGGTGGTATCATGGCCCTCAGCTTTGGACTGTGGAGGTATTAAGCCTCTCAGCATTGGGCTATGGTGGTATCATACCCCTCAGCATTGGGCTATGGTGGTATCATTACCCCTCAGCATTGGGCTATGGTGGTATCATGCCCCTTAGCATTGGGCTGTGGGGGGCTGTGATTAATTAAAAAACATGTATCTCCAAAGTGGTGACTCTACAGGAGAAGACAGATACATGCTTGCCTTTGAATGGAAGTCTATGTAAACCAAGAGTGAGTACATGGAGATGTAGAAAACAATGAGGGGCAGTGATGGCTCAGCGGTTACAAGCTGCCACTGTTGGGCCCTTGAGCAAGGTCTCACTTGTTACTATTTTCACTGTGTACGTCTGTGTGTCTGTGTTTCTGCGTGTGTGTGTGTCTCTGTGTGAGTCTTTTCACTCTGTTTGCGTATTCCTGCGTCTGTGTGTACCTTCCTTCCTTCACTGTTTGGGTTCAAAATGACCCCCGCCCTCCTACCTCTACTAAGTAGCTGTCCAGACGTGCTTACTTCCCCCCTCTCCCCCCACCGTCTTCTTCTCCTCTTCCCCTCTCTCTCTCTCTCTCTCCTGACGTCTGCTTTATTGCACTTGATTCTAAGCGCGTTCATTCCTGAGATGGCTCGCAGAGCAGCTGCAGCTGAATTGCCCACCATAAACCATGTGCGGTCCAGCCAAGGAGCAGGAGTTGGGGAGGGGGGGCGGGTATTAGGGGCGGTGGTATTGGGGGTGGTGGTTAAAAACAACTGACCCGCTGTCACGTGACAGCTTCCACCACTGCAGACCCCACCCACAGCTGAACTTCAACTTAAGTTGTCAAGTCACGCCATTAAACAGGCCTGGTTTCGGGCCTTCGGGAGGAGATTAGGTCCTGATGTTTTTATTTGAAGATGCACTAAATGCACTGAGTGCAAGTTTATGTTACATGTCGAAATGATCTGTTTCCCAGCAGTTCACAACCCTTAAAACAGGCCCATCCTTCAGTTCTTCATCCTAGTAATGGCAGAATCTCATAATTAACATCAGCTCATAGACCCTAAAATAGAGCCCTGTGGGACCAAATATGCTAAACTATTACCAAATAATTCAACAACAGAATTATATATTTCTCAGTGCTGCTTCTAATTTAAGTCAAGAATAGTTTGACCACCGTAAATGAAGCCCACCCTTTACAATTTTCATGTTCTGGGACTCCTGTGGTGATTATGATGATATCAAACCCCTCAGCTTTGGACTGTGGGTGTATTAAGCCTCTCAGCATTGGGCTATGGTGTTATCATACCCCTCAGCATTGGGCTATGGTGGTATCATACCCCTCAGCATTGGGCTATGGTGGTATCATACCCCATAGCATTGGGCTGTGGGGGGTATTAAGCCTCTCAGCATTGGGGTATGGTGGTATCTAGCCTCTCAACATGGGGCTATGGTGCTATCATGCCCCTTAGCATTGGGCCATGGTGCTATCAAGCCCCTTAGAATTGGGCTATGGTGCTATCAAGCCCCTTAGCATTGGGCCATGGTGGTATCAAACCCCTTAGAATTGGGCCATGGTGGTATCAAGCCCCTTAGAATTGGGCCATGGTGGTATCAAGCCCCTTAGCATTGGGCTGTGGGAGTATCATGCCCCTTAGCATTGGGCTATGGTGGTATCAAGCCCCTTTAGAATTGGGCTATGGTTGTATCTAGCCTCTCAACATAGGGCAGTGGTGGTATCATGCCCCTCAGCATTGGGCCATGGTGGTACCAAGCCCCTTAGCATTGGGCTATAGTTGTATCTAGCCCTCAGCATGTGGCCGTGGGGGTTCTTGTGTTTTTGTCTTATCAGATAAATAGAAGTAGCACATTACTGGAAGTTAAGACCTTCAAAACCTGAATCTTTGGAGTGACTGAGCTCCATCTAATACCTTTGAACTAATACCTCTTGTGGCTGAATGCAGTCAAATCCTCACAGTAATGCTTCAGGATCTAGTGGATACCCTTCCCTAAAGAGCAGAGAGTAGTGGGGCATTTTTTATTTCTTTTAATATAAAAATAAACGTTAGATGAGGAGATGTCCTCCAACGTGTGGCCGTATACACTCTTTTTAAAAACGATGCTAGTGTGAAGAACCTTTCATTTGGTCAGTTTAAACCTTTAAAACACAGCTTGTTCATAAATACGGTTCTTTGTGGATCGGATTGCTCCAAGAACCTCTTATTTTTAAGAGTGTAGTGTAGATAAACCCATCTTGCCTGGCTGTTGGGACTTACTCAGACTAACCAGTATTGGAGCAGTTGGTAGTGCAGTGTACTGACTGCAGGGGGCAGTGTTTTGTCATAGGACATGTTTGGTTTGTGTTTGTGTGTGTGAGATTTGAGTAGGGTCTGGTTTCTTAAAGCTGCATTTAAAGAAGGGGTGACCAAACTGTTGTGCAATGTTTATGGGGGGCCAGGAGTCCAAAAGAAATTACACACATAAAAAAGGTTATTTATAAATTGACACAATATTTTATTACAAAACTATTTATTAACAATACAAGGAAAAGTCTTAGTGACTAACCTTTATACTGTACAGACATACGCTAGTTCTGTCACTGGACACGGGTATGGAGTTAAGATAACTATTTGGCCAGCCAAATCAAACGTCCTCACAGTCCAACTTAGGCCCGTAGGCCACACCTCGGACAGCCCTCATTTAAAAGAACAGCCAAATTTCTCTCCCAATCTCCCCAAATGTGGTCGAGACATGTTTGGTGGGGACATGCTCCGACTAGAGCTTGCAACTCAGAATTTCCATCCTTTAATATGTAAGAGTCAAAGAAAACACCCCTCCACTGATAGTGTTCTCAACTCTGAAGATGAAGCCATGGAACCACTTTTTGTTCCATGAAGAACCAGGTTTGTAACGGAGATGTGATGTAAGTGTGAAGAACCGCTAAATGGGTAAAGAACCTTTACATCAGGTGAGATATCGCCTCAACACCCGTTGCTACATGCAGCCCAATAACACCAGGGTTACCAGCAGGTACTGCGAAAACCTGGGTTTTCCCTGATACTTCTTCATGGCATCAAAGGGTTCATGGCGTAGGACAGGGGTCCTGGAGATCAACCGCTCTACAGAGTTGAGCTCCAACCCTAATCTAACACCTTCAGGAGCATCTGAATATTAGAGCCAGATGTGCTGGCCCAGGACTGAGCACTACTGCCACTGAAGAACCACTTTTTGGACCCTTCTCCACACGTAAAGCTTCGTTACCAGTTCGAGGGTCCTCAAAGTGTGAAGAACCAGCCAGGAACAAGAACCAGCCAGGAACATGTGTCTTTAAGAGTGTGATGCAGTGGTGCCGAAGCAGCTGAAGAATGCAGTGATGCAGTGGAGCAGGACTAGGAGTGGACTCGGCCTGTCATCAGAGGGCGGAGAGCACAGTGCCTCGCAGGGACACGCCCTCCAGACGGATGATTGCGGTGACAGTGGGATGCAACACCCTGCAATTCTGTGAGCTCCTGATCCGTCATCGTCTTCATCTACTTCTGCCTGTGCATGCAAAACACACTCACCTGTGCCAGCCTGCACACACACACACACACACACACACACACACACACACACACACACACACACACACACTTTTCAATGTAATACACTCTTATTATACGCTCTGTATATAGATGAGAAGGGTTATGTATGCCTGGAATTAATAATAATAATGTACCGTAATTATTATGCACATAAATCTGTATATATTCGTTAGACATTCCAATGGATATTATTTTTGTATGAGTATTTCCATGTAATAATTATGTCTCATATGTAATATGGCCCATATGTATTAAATATAAGCACATACACATGCAGTATGGCCCATATGTATTACATATATATGTATGTATATTTTTAATATGTCTATTATTTATTATAATGTCCCCTATATATGTATAATACATAAGAGTAATGTAATATATGTCATTAAAGTATGTAATACAAGTATATAACACAAATATCCCATACACATTATTTATTAGTATATAGTAAATAGTAAATAATACAAAGATTCCATTTGTATTATATATAATTACAAAAATATAATACAAATGTCCCATATGTTTCATATATAAGTAGCAGTATATAATACAAGTATATAATACAAATGTCCAATAAGTATTATATGTAATTACAAATGTCCAATATATAATACAAATGTCCAATAAAAGTGTCCAATAAATATCATATATAATTAGGAGCATATAATACAAATGTCCCATAAGTATTATATATAATACAAATGTCTCATAAGTATTACATATAATTATAAGTCTATAATACAAGTATGTAATTCAAATGTCTCATATATATCATATATAAGTAGGAGTCTATGATACAAGTCTATAATAAATTTTCCATGTGTATTATATATGTAAATACCTCCATGCCATAATTATGTGTTATGTATAATATGTCACATAAATATGTTAGGTTAGGTAATAATGTATCCTATATGTATTACACACAGGTAGGTCAGTTTTGAAGTTGAAGTAAGTAAAGTAGCTTTTTTTTCCACAGTCAGGACCACACACACACACCCACACACACACACAGAGACACACCTTTATGCATGTACAAACACCCCTCTGGCAACAGACAGCAGTTCACATTCAAGCACAGCCTTGTCCTGCAGAAATGAGAAAAGATAATAATAATAAAGTAAACGAAAGTGACTTAGATACTCGCTTCCCACAAATGCAGGATATGACAAGAATGAGTGACACAAGAATTCACACCGCAATTACCAGGTTTAATTCTGTTTACTGTATATTTACCTACAAGTGAAAGTGGCCTCAGTATCAGTATCAGTCTCACACAAAATCCTGAAAAAGTCAGTGCTGTCATCCTCAGACTGGCCACAAGGTGGTGCTTCCCCCTCAACATGGCAGTGCTGAGTTCAGTTGCAGGCCACCGTGTGCAGGCTGATGTATCATGGCCCAATGAAAAGGAGGAAATGAGAAAGGGCCATAAATGTGTTTGCTGCATGCAGGGCCTAATGGAGTCTGCCTTTGCCAGTACATTAGCAACAGAATGGAGGCGAACGGCAAACGGCCGAGCACCTCCACCACGCGTCAGGAGAGAAGGGAAATAATGACGAGAGAGGGATAACGAGTTGTTGGCGGCCCTCTAATTGCGAGGTGATGGATTTATTTCTTGTTATATCTTATGCTTGCTATGTGTAGTCATGTTTTTCTGTTTTCCGTCCTCTTTGCCACTTATGTAGTAAAGTTTGCCAAGAGCAATCGTTTGGAGAAGAAATCAAATGTACACAATTCCCCCTCGGCCCCAACGGAGTCGATCAGCCAAGACATGTTTGGGGTCCAGAGTTCGCTTCTGTAGTTTTGTACTGGAGCTTCTTAGCTTATGTGGCTGACAAGTGATGGAACCTAAAACACCACCAATTAGGGCCGCATGATCATATTAGGATCATGTCTTTATTGTTGGATGATTTAGGTAGTGATGTTGGGCCGGCTCGTTACCTTAACCATCTAAATCACCCTGTGGCCTTGCCCAGCAATGCAACCGTGGTGTTAGCATTGCTGGCGCAGTATTAGCATCACTACCGCTCTGGCCACTGCATCAACCACTGGCCCCTGGGCCTTGTCCAGCATCGCAACCACAGTGTTAGCATCGTTATTGCGGCGCTAGCCTTGCTACCGTGCCAGCCGCCAGCCTTGCCCAGCATCGCTACCACGGTGTTAGTTACAAGCCATGTTACTGAGGTCCTAAGCCCTTCACATCCTAAAACTAGTAAATATTTTGTCTACAGCTTAAGGCTCTGAGGGCAAAGCTTGAGTTCGGTAACCCCTCCCCCCACCCCCCAATTGTTAAAATGCCACTGACAATTCTATGCAGCCAATGGCGGTCCAGCAAAACTAGGCTTGCCTAGTTTTTCTTGTAAAAATATGAATGCTATGGATCCTGTTTGGAGCAAAACACTGAATATCAATCTCATTATGATATTATTATGACAAGCAATGGAATCTAATACAGGGAAAATGATGGTAGCAAATAAATGTGTGCAATAGGAACTACCTTTCCTCCTGCCTTCTCCCCCAAGGCTCCTCATACACTCGTAAATACATGCGCACACTGACACAGACAGCCACATGAGGAGTCCCCGTTCTGGATGATTTCACTCCGAGGTCATGTTGAGGTCTGGAAGGCCGAGAAAACCTTCAGACAGAACTGCTCACGGCGTTGCTAGAAAGGCAAGTCAAAAGCCCTGTGGCAAAAGCTTGCGATGGCAGTGCACTGTTCTACTGTGCAGCGACACCTGCACAGTTGTGATCATAAGGGAGATAGACGAATGGGATGCTGTTTAGTCAGAGTCCCCAAACTTTTGCTTCAGGGCCTTTTCTTTTGTTGTTTTTAACTACCAACTACCAACTACCACCACCACCACCTTTCAGTTAATGTCATACATGCTGAAAGCTGAAGTATGGGCACTCTGCATGGACAGGAGTCCATCTCTGTGAAGGTCATATTCGTGCCCAGTAGAGTAGAGTAGAGTAGAGTATTACCAGTGGCGTAATTCCTCAGACAGCACATAATTTAGCACAGTGCTCGTCCTTTTAGCTTTTGACCCTTGCCAAACTTTTTTTTGACGAGTTGTAGGCCTTTGTCAGCAGTAAGTGCTTCATTGTTCAGTCGACTTTCTTCGTTGGAGGAGGGAAGGATGTTATAGAAACACACTGTTGCGATTTCCAGGCTTTATTTTTGCCAGACTTCGGCCGTGCTCTGTTACACCATGTGCGTTTTCTTCCCCGTTCCACCTTTTATAGGCCAAAAGAATGTGGACTGATTTATGATCCATGCATGTGCTGAATCCACATATCCTGAGCGTGTATGTACACACATATGCACGCACATGCACACACACACACACACACACGCTGCCTTGCTCTAATACTGAAGATCATGTAGAGGTGAAGCTGTGCAATGTAACAGAGCTCTGTTCTCATTTGCATACTACATGCGAATTAAACACTGTCATTAGTAGATCCTTAAGGACCTTAATATTCACACACACACACACACACACACATTTTATTTTTATATCTTGTCAGAATATGGGGTCTTACACACACACACACACACAAGATGTATGAATCTATATGACGTTTTCCGTAAATACACACCCCTACATCAGCCATAACATTAAAACCACCTGCCCAGTATTATGCATATTCTCCTCGTGCCACTAAAAAAGCTCCGACACATCGAGGCTCCACAAGACCTCTAAAGGTGTCCTGTGGTATCTGGCACCAAGACGTTAGCGGCAGTCCTGTGAGTTGTGAGGTGGGGCCTCCATGGATCACATCTATGAGTGTTAAGGGTAGCTATTTCCTCAGTTCATAATGGAAGGAAGAAAAGGTCAACATGAGGTCCACAAACCCCTGTTTGACTGCAAAAGACTGAGTAAGGGAACGCTGTTCTACACAATTACAGGGCAATGGCGGCTCAGTGCTGAGAGCAGCAGGCTACTGATGGCTGGCTTATGGGTTCGATACCCAGGTTTGGCAAAGTTGCCACTGTTGGGCCCTTGAACAAGGCCTTTGCTCACTAGTGTGTAGATGGAGGCCTAATTCCATCTGTGTCCAACTCAAATGGTGAATGTGAATGTGATTGTGTTTGTCTTTAATACGACCTTCAGATAAAGGAATAAAGGGAATACTGTGCAACAAAGTGCCCAAACTTTTGCTGCGGGTCCCTTAAAACAGCTCCTAAAATATAAAAGAAATGTGTCCTCTTTGACTTCCTGTCATGTCGCTGAAAAATTCGCAGTAACATTGTGACCGGGGTACCCAAACTTTTGCATGCCACTGTAGCCATATGTATCCATATGTGAGACAAATATGTAGATGTTTCAGGTTTTCAGGTCTTGCATTAAAAAAGTACATTATTGTCCTGAAATTGTAGCTAAACAAACAAACAAACACACACACACACATACACACACACACACTCCAGCATGCGCATGCATGCATTCATGCGCAGCCAAGAGCGGCTGGGCTTGTTGTTTCCATGTTGTCTGTGCGCTGCGGCTTGTGGTGCTGTCGGCGACGCTGATCGATGCGCCTTTACCGCTTCCCCTGGATTATCAGTCGAGTTCAACGGGAGGGGAAGGTGATTCATCAGCGCAGGGAGAAAGAGAGAGAGAGACTGAGGGAGTGGGCGAGTGAGGGAGAAAGAAAGCAAGCAAGGAAGGAAGAGAGAGAAGGAGAGAGAAACAGAGGAAGAGATAAGAGAGAAGAAGGAGGAGGGAGCGAATGAATTAGAAAGGGAGATGCAGCGTGAGATAGAAAGGGAAAGAGAGAGCAAAGGAGGAAGAGGGAGCCAGAGCCAGAGTGAGAGAGCACGAGAGACCAGCTGCAAACACATTAAGGGAGATGAAAAGCTGTGGTACACAGATGCAGCGCAGGAGTGCCAAATATATGCAGACAGCAGAGCGAGCGAGAGCGAGCATACGCGCGTGAGAGAGCAGGGGAGGAGGTGGGAAAGACAAAGAGTGGCAGGGCAACCCAGGTATGACCCAGAGTCTGCTTACGTGCCCAGCATACCAGAGCACACTGCACTGTTTCCTATTATGGAGCTGAGCCCACATCAGAGAGAGCGACGAGAAAAGAGCAGACTGGCCATCCAGACGGCCCAACTGGTGCCATCTAGTTGGATGACCAGTGGGGCAAATAATCAGGATTTATTGATTTATTGGTTTATTTTGGAAACTCTAATTTAGGGAGGAGAAAATGGAGGAGAACGCTGACTGTCAATTCATTAGCTTATGTCTGGCTAGCATTGTGCTAAGTGATGGAGGAGATGGAGGGCCAGTTGCCCAGAGAGAGCAAGGTTGTGGTTTCCTGATGACAGGACCAACGTTTAGACTAAATGATGAAATTGATGATGAAGCATTTTATAAATTTGACCTATATATGTTTATATCAGCTAGCTGTGACTTGTTGGTACAACCTCCTCAGACCATCTCAAATGTGTGTAACGAGCCCAGACACGGCTTGTTGATAAGAGAAAGAATGGAGAATGGCCAGACAGGTTGGAGCTGACAGAAAGGCTACGGTAACTCAGATAACCCTTCTGTACAATCGTGGTGCACCTCAGAATGCACAACATGTCAAACATTGGTGGAACATTGGTGGAAGTGGACCACAAAAGTTGCAGAGGGCAAAGGCTCACCAAATCTGGCCAGGTGAAGACTGGAGAAGCCTAGCCTGGTCTGATGAATCCTAATGTCTGCCAAGACAAACAGACAGTCAGGTTCACGAACCCTATGAACCAAACCCTCCTTGAGTCAATGGTCCAGATGGATGGAGGTAGTGATGTAATGGTGTGGGGAATAATTTCCTGACACAATTTAGACCTGTTAATACTAATCTAGTCATCGCTGGAATGCCTCATCCTATTTGAGCCTTGTTGCTGACCATGTGCATCCCTTCATGGCCCAAACCAGCTAACATGCTCATGTGGGGCACACATGGGTGGAACGTGGACTAGGTGGGATCCAGATGGGACCAATTTAGGCACCTAAATACAGTGTACTCCAGACAGGGGTTCTGGTTCCCAGTTGGCCTACCCATACAGGCCCCACGTGGGCATGTTATCTGGGTAATTGACCCGTCTTCTAACGGTTACTTCCAGCATGATAATGCACCAGGCTACAACAAGCAATTGGTTTCATGGGGCCTGGATGGGTAGCCCACCTTGGAACCAGAAGATTTTGTCCTCAGGTTCTACGTTGGCTTCACATGTGGATGCCCACCAGGGTCACTGATGGCACCAAGAGGCTGTAGGCCCAAGTCCACCTGGAACCCACCTAGCCCACATTCCACCCATGTGAGCACCACATGAGCATGTTGGCTGGGTATAGTCCACCCCTGCTGCGCACTCCACACTCCATACACGGCCAAAGAATGTGGAAAAGAAGAAGAGAGAGACAGAGATGGAGGGCGACGGACAGGCAGATAGACAGACAGAGAGAGAGAGAGAGGAGACAGGAGAAGCACACCTGTTTCAGCTCTGCTGCATCCATCAGATGGCCTACTGCTGCTGCCTTCTCCCCTCGGCTCCTTTCCGCGTCTGTCTGTGCATGCGTGTGCCCGATTTACCACAGGTGTTTACACCAGGCGTGACCCGCGCGACACACTGCGGGAGCCTGCGAGGCTCGAGCTGCAATATGTTAACGTGTCCTGGCACAAAGAGAGCGCTTGTTTGTTTGCTCTGGCTTTGCTGCCTCGGCTCAGTCATCGTTGGCTGGGAGATAATCTACACATCTGTTGCTTCTTTTTCCTCCCTCACCTCAGCTGAATGTGTCCATTGTCTATTGTCGTGGATGAGCCGAGTGTGATTTGCTTAATTAGGCTGAACTGTGACAATGCTAAAGTAACCTGCAGATGTTGCTGCAGTAACCCTGCTGCCGTCAGGTCCCAGGCCTTAAAGCTCAGGTAAGACACAGCACACAGCACATTGGTTATTGTGTTTTATTCGATTCATTGATTTCTTATTTTAACCCATTTACCCAAATCCTGTCCTTGTGAACATGTGAGCACTCCTCCTATCACTAGCGGTACCCCCACCACCTTTTTTCCCAAACTGCCGCTGATGCAGCATCGCTAGGTAGCAAGGGTGCTCAGAGGCGAAGCGTGGGTCCTAGCTAACATCATCTAGAGCAAGGGTGGGCAACGGGGGCCATAGTCCAGCACAGTTTGATGATTTCTGTGCTCTAACAGACCTGCTAAATCTGGCAATTAACAGGTGAGGTGATTCAGGTGTGATTATACAGGAATCCTGCCCTCCAAGACTGGAATTACCCACCCCTGAGCTGGAGTAACATTGGGTAACATCAGCAAACACTGGACATGACACCGATGCTAATATGGAGAACAATGAATGGAAGGTAGTAATGCATTCATTTGCCTAATGTAATTTGCATAATGTGTTATTATTGTTATTATTTATTTATTTATTTATTTATTGTATAATGCTAGGCCAACAGCCCCTTAAACCCTAAACTCCAGTCATAACAAAAAAAGGGGGAGACAAACCAATGCTAACAAGCTAACATTCATTTCAATTCATAATTAGCAACATTAGCATTATTGAATGCACTATTCCTCATGAAAAACTTTTGCTGGTCCCAGAGCTCCCAGATGTTACCGAAGCACTGCTCAAACTCCTCTCATACACGGCTGCCGAGACCTCCCTACCCACACGTCTAGCCGCTTAAACACCTTGCACATCCATTTACCTTCCCGGCTCCCTCCGTTACTTTGTCTTCATATCCGCCATAATCTTTTGCCGCTTCTCTCTGGAGATTTGCGCCTGCGTCTGTCCCTGAGATTGCCTTTGCCTTCACCTTTCTTTATTCCACTTCTCTCTCTTTTCTCTTTCTGTGATCCCCCCAGCCCCCTCCCCCCCGCCTGTTTTCCCTCCATGCAACAACTCCCCCAACAAAGACCCCCCCCCACACACACACACACACACACACACTCACACACTCCCCGGCTCTACCACACCTCACCACCTTTCTGATGATGGATGGACAGCTCGTCCATTTCCAATCTGCCATCTCTCCTGATGCGGTTAGGGGCTGGGATGCTGCTGCTGCTGCAGGCAGGAGAGAGAGACAGAAGGGGAGACAGAAAGAGAGAGAGAGAGATGTATGGAGGGGGAGAGCGAGGACGGGGTGATGCAGAGGACACGACATCTGGAAAACAAGCAAATGAAAAAGAATGTGGCGGCGGCGATGGCGGTGGCGGTGGCAGCGGAGCTGCTGCGTAGGAGCGAGCAGCACATGCTAAAAACAAACATGGGCTGCGCCAGCCAGCCACCCGCAGCATCCAGCACGCTGTAAAGCTGGGATAGGGCATGCCTGTCTTTTTGTATCCCTTGATTATTGGATACCAATAGTGATATTTAGAGATTAGTGGATATTTCACAATGTCCTTTATTCTTTATGACACTGAAACAGTGTCTGATACTGAGGCCGATATGTAGAGGTTTAAAGGTGGATTCAGATCATGGGACCTGGGAAGAGCACTGAGGCACACTGAACTCATTGTCATTGCCTGTTCCTACTGCAGCCTCAGCTTTCTGGTCTTGGCTGACAGTGGTGACATTCGAAGTGGTCGTCTGCTGTTGTAGCCCATCCGTTCGACATGCTGTGCATTGAGAAGTGCCTTTCTCCTCACCACGGCTGTACCGAGTGGGCTTGTTTGGAGGAAGATTCACCTGACGCAATCCCACACATGGCGCCGGGAGCAGATAGCTTCCACACCTGCACCACAATCCGCTTAAAGCAAACCCCAGACCATCAATTTTAGGAGGACCAAAACAGCTCAGGCTTGAAAAGAGCTTTGACTCTTGACCAAATGAACCAAACTCTCAGAGCAAGCGGTCCTGGGTATGGGAAAAAGCTCCAACCAGTCTAGCTATTCTATCAGGTAGACCTTCGTCATCAACAAGGCGCTTGCGTCTGCAGAACTGCCGCTCACTGGATGTGTTCCTCACTTATGCCTCCATTCTCAGTAAACCCTGGAGACGTGCTGAAAATTCTAGGAGATCCCAGGAGATCCCAGCAGCTCCAGAAATAGCCAAACCTCAAACCACCCCACCTGACTCCCCCTGACCTGAAGTTGTTGGCCTGTTATCTGCATGACTTTATAGGCTGCACTGTTGCCACACACTGACTGATAAGATAACTACCTTAATTATTATTAGGGGTACACGTGTTCCTAAAAAAGTGTGGTGGTTGTACAAAGAAATGCTGAGCCAATAAATATGTGCAGAATTAGATTATTTAAAGGTTTTAATCAGATGCATCTTCACCCCAGCTACAGTTGCTCTTACGGTTACTCTTATCACCAGCAAAGCTTCACCTGTTAAAGCTCTTCAGGATCACTGGCAGTTTGGCATTGGTTTGCATTGCAGAGGAGATACACGGCACTGTCAGGCTTTTGCCTTTCAGGATGAAGTGTGCGGAAAATTCCAGAAGAGGGAGCTCTTTGCCTCACTGTCTACAGGTTGACCTCTGCATGCGAAAGCCCATTAGGCCCACTGATGTCTACCCTGACTGATTTACAGATGCATTGCCATCCATTAGCAGAAAGAAAGTAATTAAGCTCAAGAGGATCAATGATTTCTCAGGAACCATCCCTTTTCTAAAGGTAGATGTGTTCAAGGATGGGAGAGATGGCGTAAAATGTAATATTACAGTACCTGAAGATTTGGAGGCTATGATATCTAAATCATATTGATCTCAGCAGCTAATTGTAAAAAAATAAAATAATGAATTCTGATGATGTTTTGAGTTTTGGATGAAAGTACTCGCAGATGCTTCAGACACCTAAGCACCAAAGACACAAGAAGTCCTAGTCCTAGTCTGAAGAGCAAAGCTTGGTTCCAGGCTTCTCCTGGACGCCCCCAGCCAGCTCGTGTTCAGTGTGTTCGATTCTATCAGCAGCTCGCCTGATTTACCCTCATTAAGCATTGATTTACCAAACCAGGTGTTGGATGAGAACTCTAAACAATACTAGACTAAGTCAAATCTGATCCACTACCCTAAACTATCACATAACTGCATGACTCGAGCCTCTATACTGATATTCCAGGCTTCATAACTCAGGACATTATTATAACAAGAAGCAATACTCGCCCCAGTCTGACCATGTTTTTACAGTCAATTTGTACAAATATCTAAATTCTGTTCATATTTACACCTCATAATCAGACCTTTTAAAAAAAGCATGGCATGTGTGACCGTCTCTTATAAACTCTAAATTTTTAGACGAGTACAGTTACATCAAGCTATTGAAAAATCACACAAATTAGCCTGGGGGGGGGTCTAAAGGAAACGGAAGACAAAAAGATGGTATCGGATTGATTGCTATTGGTATCAGTTGCAGTATCAGACCTGAAAAAGTGGAAGTGTGCCACCCCTAATCCCCTAATGCTAATGCTAATTCAGGTAATTCTAGTTCGAGCTAATTTGTACCTTGTAATTGTAAAATGCCTGTAAATCAGAATTGGCATTGGCCCACAGTTGGTGGTGCATCTGTAGCACATAAAAATGTCAATTTCCTCAGGTTTAATAACTTGATAACAGACAAGAAACACTTTTTACAAATACTGTGAAAAAATTACTTTTATTTCAAAAATAATATTGGCATCAAACGAATGAACCAATTTGAGATATATATTTAAACTGATATTTTATCATTTATTTACTTTATTTTATCTTCTTGAGAGCAGAACGTTTAAGTGACGTTGGACTACTATGCTTAAACATCTATATTTTATTACTACGTTTTACTGCACTGTTAACCCTACTGAATTAAATAGTATACCTGCCTGTAATGCTAATTTAAGTGCAGCCTAAATTTCGACGCTAATTTTATGTGTTCATTATAAGTACATTATAAGTATTGGATATTGGCATCGGCCTGGAATACTACTAATGATGCCCTAATTATTAGGCGTATTGCCATGTACTTGATCAGACTGATCAGATAACAGACTGCCCACCACTAAGTGAAGTTAAATGAATACATGGAGTGTGAAGGTTACTTAGCTCGGGCCTACACACCTTCTCATACCCCCCCCCCCCCCCCCCCCACCTTCCTTTTATCTTCCAGGTGAAGAGGCCTGTGTAATGGTACAAGTAGGACACTGACCTGAAGTATTTTGACCCTCGGAAAGGGCGGCCAAAGGTCAGCCCACTTGACCTGTGTGTACATATCTTCGCTGATAAACACATCCAAACAAAGTCCAACAAGAACTTTCACACAAATACACATACCCATCTGTGTGTGTGTGTGTGTGTGTGAGAGAGAGAGAGAGAGAGATACGATCAATATCAAGTACAGACATAAAATGACACATGGGAGTAATCTTTTCTTCACGGCTTCAGGCGAGACAACGTTTCTAATTTGGCCGGTGGGATAAGAGCCAGTTGTGGAGTTATATTCATTTTGCTTTAATTCCACACAGCCCGCAGAAAAATAGGCAGTCGATTTTTTTGTCTTTTTTCTTCACCCCTCTCTCTTTTTTTCGGTGAAGATCCCTCCATTGATGGTAATTAAATTTGCTCTTGTCCCTTGTTTTTTTTTTTTTTTTTACCTCCTCTCTCTTCTTCCCATCTGTGTGGTGCGGCTGGCTCTTTCTCATTCCCTACTGCTGTCATCCCTCACTGTCAGCCCGCCGCTCCGAGCCATCGACCTCTGCTCCGAGCCCCGGTTCAGCAGCAGGTCACCCGAGGGAGGGGGCCGCTTGTTATTGGGGGGTGCCAGCTTCCTTCACTCGCCACGGATACAGCTGCCGCTGCCATGGCAACTGCGCTACACTGCCGTGCCGAGCAGCCTGCATGGGTGAACGTGCAGTGTGGAAGCATCAGGACATCACCTCACCCAGAACTACAGATACAGCCATATGCTCTCAGATCAGACTGCAGGTAGAGTAACCTCAACCTTCTGACCTCAGACCCAAGGTCCTGTTTATCTTGAAGATCAGACCTGTTCTTAAAGACAGTTGTCTCAGTTCAAGAGACACAGCTAATCCAACTTTTCCCTCAGCTTAGACTGCAGGTCTAGTTTCTGTAGATCTTGAAATCCTCTAAAATCTGATCATATATTCAGCTTTAAACCAGCTTTTGTCTGAGATCTGATCACAAGTCTGGGTGTTCTTCAAGACCTTGCTTTAAATTCAGGTCTTTACATGTTAGAATTCAGCTGCTCATAAAGATCAGACTATAAATCCAACTTTTCTTGCAGACCATGCTCACAGATGTCAGTTCAGGTGACAGGCATAACTTTGCACTTAGATCAGATTGCAAGTTTAGTTTTTCTTAGGAATCTGAAGATGCAGCTTTTCTCTTCTAGATCCAAGTGCAGATAGAGCATTCCTCTAAAATCTGACTCAGCTTCTTTTTTTTTAAAGTTGATATGACATCAGACTGCAAAACCATATTATGTCTGAGATCTGACAGGCCTAAGATTATTATTTTTAATGAAGACCTGGGCTCAAATCTGCATTTTGTTATAGATGAGACTACAGATCCAAGCTTTGTCTCAAAAAGACATCACCAATCCAGCTTTGCTGTCAGTTTGACTGTAGAGAGTGGTCCGTAAAATCAGATTCCAGGCTTTTTTTTACTTTTTTTTTTTACAGATTTCTGTACAGATTAAGATTTTCTTGACCGTAAATCGCACAAGTCTGTTTTTCAATCCAGATTTTGTTGAAGATCAGACTATAGATTCAGACATGTTCGAAGAATAAGCCTGCAAATCCAACTCCTGATTACAGAGGTCAAGCCAGGTTACCTTTTTCACTTAGATCAGACTGTTGACTAATTTTTCTAAGATCAGATCCAGCTCATCTAATTTTCACAGCCAGTTCTGTCAAGGCACAACAACCTTTATTTACCATTAAATCAGACCACCAATCTGATCAGACCAATGATTCCAGACCACTTTAGCTCTGAACTCTTTCCTAGAAGGCTTTCTAGCCATTTGCTGCCTCTGAGTCATGCCAACTGTGTTCGAAGAACAGACACCCGAGTTGAAACAGGAAGTCGGAGGCCGTTATTAGCTGCTAGGCTGTAAAACATCTCCGGGATTGAATTGGAGGTTGAATATTGGCAGTGGGTGGTGGGTAATTATGCAAGGGGAATACTGAAGGGAAATCCAGCAGCAATTTGCCAAAGCCTGTAGCAAGTTGGGCTTCATATTGTTTGGTTCGAGTACGAGGAACGTTTTAATGTATCAAAACCTGATTAATGACCCGAAGTTGTCATCTCGGTGCAAATGATGGAGTGACACTGCAAGGCTCTGAGGTCAAATGAAGGGGGAGAGAGAGAAAGAAAGAAGGGAAGAAAGAAAGAGAGAGGGAGAGAGAGAGAAGGATGGAAAGAATGAGAGAGAAACAGCCGTGAGCTCTTCTGCCGTTCTCTCCAGGTGTTTCAGTACTGAACAGGCATGCTGAGCGCTCAGTGCCTCGGGCCACCGGGTTCAGACCAGGTGGAGGTACTACAAAAGAAACAGTCACTTGCTATTAATTATGACTTATGGAGCCCATTCTGCTCTCATGCTCTTTCTCTTTCCGATCTCTCTCTCTCTCTCTCTGTCTCTCTCTCTGTCCCTTCCTCTCTCTCGACCTGTACCTTGCCAAACAGATATGATAGATTGGGTTATCAGTGTCTCACAGAAGCATGAGCGCCTGTCAAGTGCGCTTTGATGTTCGACAGCTTGAATCTCCCAGCGTTGGGCTTTGATGAGCCACTCTAAATCCAGATGAATTGACATAGTATAGTTCACACTCCATACAGCACAGGGGGCCATTAAACACACTCCACTTAAGATGAAATGCTCCCCCTCTTCCTTCGCTAGGAAGTTAGCTACACTTTTCTCATTTTTTATGGAGCCGTCTTCCCCCAGAGGCAACACCGCACGGGCCATGGCTACTTCTGCTAAACGTATGTGTATCTAATTCTCTCCTCTTATATCACTGCATAAGGTGGTTGTAAGGTTGTGCCTCCTGCCCTTTCCGCAATTGGATTGGAATTGGATACCTCAGCCAGATACAAATTTCTTGCTCTCACAGCAGGATGAGATGAATTTCACTCCCTGTGCCAATAGGTGGAGCTGTGTCCACAAAACACACAAGGGCAGACCGTGGCAAAGTGACAGGAGACTGAAAGGCTGACCTGCCACTCACTCAGAGCTTGCTATCACCTGCCTGTCAGTTGCCGCGATCACATTTGAACTCTCTGCCGTATTTATGAGTGGTTTGTGCTAACTCTGGTTCCAAGTCACACAGTTCCTCAACAGTTGCTGTGGTTAGGTAAGCAGGTACTCTATTTATAGCTGAGCTCAGCTTCCAGGAATGTGAATAATGCACTTTGTGGAACAGTTTCCCAGTTGATGTTTAAAGAAAATGGCTGGTTTTTGGCCCGACGTTTTTCCTGTTTCTTTGAGTTTTGTTGGAGAAACGTCTTGGGTGACTGATACAGGGTTTTGTAGATAAACGGAATAGTTCTTAGATGAGAAACACGTCATATTACAGTTCGCATGTTATTTATTATAGACAGCATTAACATCTTATGGATCTATGAAGGAAAAATACTGAGGTCATCACATCTGAGAATAAGAGCTGAGAGTCCAGTCTTCATGGAGATCAGCAGTCTGGCCTAGAGAGCTCCGGGAAATTGGAATTTGGAAATTGCATTAGTTTTTGTGTAGCTGAAAATGAAGCAACTACAGCTAAAATTACAGCAACTTTGGGTGGGAAATATGATGCTTATCCTGGTAGATGCAGACAATAACTTCAACCCCCTTAGCCCTGCCATCAACCCACCAACCACCCCATCCACCCAGCCACCCACCGACCCACTAACACCCCCCCCCCCGAACCTGACCACTAGCTTGGAATTAACCAGTCATGTTTTGATGTACAGTACAGTGGGACTAACAGATTAACGTAGACCAGATCCAGCTTTTGTCTCCCTGATCACCATAGCAACCATCTGGGATAGTACAGAAACTACCTAGCAACCACCACAGCAACCAGGTAGGGTGGGAAAGTAACTATTTAGCAACACTACAGCAACCACCTGGGGTACCACGATAACCCCATAGTGACCACTTAACCAACCACTTAGCAATGCCATAGCAACCACTTAACAACAATATAGCAACTACCTAGCAAAAACAGTTTCACTTTTTTGACCACGTAGCCACAACCTAGCAACTGCCACCTGGGATACTACCGCAACTACCTAACAACCACTTTGCAACACCACAGCAACCAGGTGGGGTAGGAAAGCAACTATTTAGCAACACTACGGCAACCACCTGGGGTACCACGATAACCTCATAGTGACCACTTAACCAACCACTTAGCAATGCCATAGCAACCACTTAACAACAACATAGCAACTACCTAGCAAAAACAGTTTCACTTAATTGACCACGTAGCAACAGCGTAGCAACTGCCATCTAGGATACTACAGCAACTACCTAACAACCACTTTGCAATAGAGTAGGAAAGCAACTATTAAGCAACACTACGGCAACTACCTGGGGTACCACGATAACCCCATAGTGACCACTTAGCAACAACAGCAAATACAATTTCACTGTATTGACCACATAGCAACAGCCTAGCAACTGCCTGGAAAGGAGAATCACTTTAGCTGCACGACCGTTCTGCTTTTCTTCAGGAAAAATCCACTTTTCTAGTTATTAATGCAATTTGTTACAAACAAACAAACAAACAAACAAGTAACAAGTGACAAATGTCAGTGCTGGGAGTTCTACCTATGTCACTGGATGTTTCAGTGGTGGCTCAGCGGTTAGAGCGCCGGGATATCGATAACAGGGTTGTGGGTTCGATTCCCGGGCTCGGCAAGCTGCCACTGTTGGGTCCTTTACCCTCTCTGCTCCCCGGGCGCTGGAGTTGGCTGCCCACCGCTCTGGGTGTGTGTGTGTACTCACTGTCCCTAACACATGTGTGTGTGTGAGTGTGTGTTCACTACCAGATGGGTTAAATGCGGAGGACACATTTCGCTGTACAGTGCACACTGTACAGTGACAAATACGTGCACCTGCACCTTTACCCTTACATTTATGGCCCGAACCGCAGGCCTAATTCCACTAGTCACAGTTCATCGCTAAGCAGGCTGTACCTGGGCTCTGGTGAACGCTTGTTAATGATTGTCCCTGATGAAGTTTCTCCTGCCCTTGGGAGTTGGTCTTAAAGAGTCTGTTTCCTTTGTTTTAATCAAGGAAGTGGGAGTGCAACATGCAGAAAGTGAGAGAGTGTGTTGGTTGGGGGGGACTCTTCCTGCATCTTAAGCTGAGGGGTGGGATTGGGGGGGTAGTAATAAAAGGTACTGCTCGGAAGCACAGAACGCCCTGCTACTGTTCTCCATGCCCTTCAAAGGGAAATGACTTCAAGTGCCTGGGAGTTACCGACACTCCTGATTAGCCATCCACTTCAAGAAAAAAAAAAAAAGGTTCCACAGCGGAGAGTGAGGGTGAAAACGTGGCGGCCAGTGCTGACAGAATCAGGCCAGGCTCTTTCACTCAGGCTGTTCAGAGGCCATCTGGACTGCAGCCTGGGGAAGCCTCGGCACCACGAAGCAGAAGCGCACCAAAAGGTGCTCGTGACAAGGACTGGGAAGTCATTAGCACAATACAAATGTTGCACTGGACAGGGTCATGGATCAGAGGCCCAGAAACACTCTGTGGCGCACTGAACCGGGGAAGCTAAAAGCATTCTGATTCCTGCCCTGTTTATGCAGCTCAGTGAAGATTAAACCTTGTGCACACTTCACTTATTAGATCAGCCCCTGCAGATTAGTGCTGTCATGACACTGGGATTTCCATATACATACATGAGCAGCCATAACATTAGCACCACCTTCCTAATGTTGAGTAGGTCCCCCTTGTGCCGCCACAACAGATTGTACCTGTAACATGAGAAGTGGGTAACACCAGTGAGCCTTAGGTGCCCATGAGCCTGTCGCCTGTTCACTGGTTGTCCTTTCTTGGAGCACTTTTGGTAACCCTACAAGACCTGCCCGGTGTTTTGGAGATGTTCTGACCCAGTCATCTAGCCATCACAGTTACCACTTTGCAACTCCATAGCAACCACTTGGGATACCATGGGAACCATTTAGTCACTCCATAGCAGCCACCAGGCAACAACCTGGCATCCACTTAAGGAGAACTAAAGCAACCACCTGGGATATCATGCCGTGCCTAGCCGTGCCTCTGCAACCACCTGGAGTATCATAGGAATTGTTTACCCACTTACTCAACATCATAGCAACCACCAAGCAACAATCCAGCAACTTAGTAACTCCATAGCAACCACCTGCGGCACCACAGAAACCATCTAGCCACTTAAGAACACCATAGCAACCACCTGGGATGTCACAGCAACAACCTAGCAACACCTGTTGGTAGCATAGGAACCATTTAGCCACTTAGAACACCATAGCAACCACATAGGATACCATAGCAACCACCAAGCAACACCACTGCAAGCACCTGGGGTACCATAGGCTCCATTTAGCCACTTAGCCACACCATAATAACCACTTGGGATATTATAACATCCTTGCATCCACTTAAGCAATACTAAAGCAACCACCTGGGATATTATAGCAACAACCTAGCAACCACCAAGCAACACTCTGGCAACCACTTAACAACACCATAGCAACTCTGACAACCACTTAGCAACACCATAGCTACCACCTGCGGCACCACAGAAACCATCTAACCACTTAACAACACCATAGCAACCGCCTGGGAAACCATAGCAGCCCCAAAGTCACCTAGCAATTGCCTTGAAGTTGGGAACCACATGAGCTGTGGAAGCATAACTGCATGTTTTAGTTAAATATTATTTGTTACTTTGGTAATTTGGTGCTTCTACTTTTACTTCTACTTCTTTTTAAAACTGAAATCCCAAAGTTGGATTTTTTGAGTGATCTCTGGGAGGTGGTACGCTGATATATAGCTACACGACTCATCCGATGTTTTGTTTGTGTGAGACTTGTGTGTTTTGTAAATTCTGTATTATTCAGTCATGTTACCAAAGTGGTTCAGAAGGGTTTGGTGTGAAATGCTCTGTTCTCCAGAAACCTAGAGAGTCAGAATCGTTTACGGTGATGGTGATAGGAACCAGATGTCTGCAAGAGTTTAAAGAGCCATTACATGAAATGGTTACAATTACAAGCCATGAAGCCCAAGTTCGGTTTTCAGATAGATAGGCCATAGAAATGAGAAAGGCCATAGAAATGCATTGTACTGGAAGTGATGCATGGCATTCTAATGCAAAATAGCCCAGAGATGATTGACATTACATGTAGGAACCTAGAAGATGCATATATCTTCACTAGTTGTTTTGGATCATAACTTCTGCTTCCATTTACCTCCACTGTAAAGGGATCCCATCAGTAATTTCCACTACAATGACATCTCAAACATTGATTTATGCCACAAATGTGACAATCTGTGGAACTCCTCTTTAAGCTAAAAGCAGCAAAAGAGAAGAAAGCCACCATCCTCTCATGTGTTGAACTGCAAAACTACTGTACTGTGTTATTTTATCAGCAAGCTACTTGTAAAATGTATATTTTTAAAGCAACACTGGCCTCAGTTCAGCTCAATCCATCACATGACACTGATCCTCTGCAACAGGAAGCAGAAACGCACCAAAAGGTGTGTGTGACAAGGGCTAGGAAGTCATTAGCGCAATACAAATGTTGCTTTGGACAGGGCCATGGATCAAAGGCCCAGAAACACTTGGCGGCACACTGAACCAGGCAGAGAAGCAGAGTTTAGTTTAGACACAGGGGTCTCAGGTTTCTCAGAGGTTCATGCTGCTCCAGGTTTAGACGCCTGTTCACGCAGTTCTGTTATATAAAGTGAGAGGGTAAAGATGATTGTGGAGATGCTCCATTGGTGCGGTTTGGGACTGCGACCCCCCCCAGGACACTTCAGTAAGGCCTTGTTGCTGCAGGGCTCTCTGCTGCCAGAGGTTTCCAGTAAATGGAGCTTTTTCTTAACACGATGGTTTGGCGGAATATCAAATGTACATTGTTTTCCCCTTCGCCCAAATGTATTCAATCAGCCAAGACATGTTTGGTATTTGAGGTTTGACTTTTTTTGGTTTTGCACTGGAGCTGTGGGGCAGCCTTGATCTGCTTGACGATCGGATCGGAAATTGCGGTCACTATCCACTTCCTGATGCCCAGCTTAAAATGCACAAAAGCATTTATATATATATATATATATATATATATAAATACATTATATATATATATATATATATATATATATATATATATATATATATATATATAATGTCTTTATTCCACAGATTTCTTAGATTAAACTGAACAAAACTGATATTATGATTATGATGCTCCACACGAAATGTCTAGTGTCTAGTTCTGGTTCAGTTTTATGATGCTGATGTCATGTTGCCATTGGACAATCAGATTTCAGCAGGTATTTGACAGCCTTAGAATTGGACACGTTTAATACTGAACGCTTTGCGTGGCTAAAGAAGTGAATATGAATATGTATTATAGTGAATACTGAAAATGGTTAAAATGGTGCATCCCTTGGCCTTGAGCGGTCCAGCGGAATACGGCACTGTCACTGGAAAGGATCGGAGAATCGCTGGTTGACATCAGCAGCCGAGAGAGCACAACTGGCCTTGCCCTCCAGTGTGGGTAGATGGCACTTAGTCCCCACATCACTCCGGCACTGCCGTCTGCTGGCCAGGTACATGATGCTTTCCTCCAAGCGCGTTGGTTGCCTGGTCACATTGCATCGACAGCAGAGAGGTGTCAGGAGCACAGCATGTGAAAGGGGGAGAATATGTATGGGTTCGGGAACTTGTGATCCAAATTGTGGAGAAAACGGGTCCAAGTAAGAAACTTTAAAATAAAGTGTGCGTCCCTGTTTCTCCTTTCTTTCTATCTCCCTCTCTTTTCTCTTCTCAGTCTCTGTCCTTGTATATCTGCAGAGTTTTCATCCCTGCATAATTACACATTACACACACTAATGTTGCATCATGTCGGCGCAAGGACACGCCCTTACGAGGAATACAGTAAACTCTCTGTGACTCATCGCTCCCTTTCACCTCTGCCAGAGGTTCAAAGGTGGTTAGATCAGCAAAACAAATGAGTCGATGGCGAGGCGTCCCTGGAGAGGCATCCATCTGGGCTGTGACTGGCAGCTCTGTCAATGAGAGGGAGTGCAATAATGTGCTGGCATTCGGAGGGCAAGCAGAGGTGTGAGTATGTGTGTGTGGGAGAGAGAGAGAGAAAGAGAGATCCACTACTGTTCACATGTTTGGAAATGAGTAAGCAGTGTACATATAGGCGATCAGGTGTGAGGTTAGCTGGCCCTCTCATGTTTCAAGAACTTGGGTCTTTACTGTCAAAGTCTGGTCTTCACCACACACATTTATGGAGGTGTGCCATGCCTGTAAAAAAGTTATTGAAGCTTATTGGGTTGTAAAATGTTATAAAACCCTTTCTAAAGAGCTTGTCCTCCACCAATTCAGCACCACTGGCGAAGGAATGCTAGGCCAGCTAGTATTACTCTACACAAGGGTGCAGCGAATAATATCATGGGAAGTCACAAAGAACCCCAGGATGACATCAAATGGCCTAAGACCTCTTTTGCCTTGAGTAATGTTGATGTTCAAAATCGAACATCAACAAATGTTTTTTTTGTTTTGTTGTTGATCCAAAATCAAGGATGAAGGGACCACTTTTCAAAAAAGAAGACATACAGTATATAGAACAGTGTCATGTGCCTTAATAGCTTAGTCATATTTGCTAAAGCCTGTGATATATATCACCCCCAAAATGCACTCCTTACACCTCTCTGAGAACGTTCTGGGTGTGTGCTGGCAAGGCAGCAGCCAGCGGATCGTCCAAGCTACGGTGCTGTGCTGGGACCTCAAACTACATTCCATGGTAAAGCAAAGTGGCCACTGTCAACAGGGCAGCCACTTCCACAGTAGCTCGCCAAGTTTAGCTTTAGATTTAGCTCTCCAGGTTGCTCAGACTCGAAGAGAGGGTGGAGTCATGTTAGCCGTCCATTGCATATTGAGAGCAGACGTTCATCAGAGTTTGGGAAGAGCTTCATAAGACATACTTTGTACATTTACTTCGGGGGCCCTGAGGAGCCAGAGGAACTTCTTTAGAAAGGAAACTCTAATTTAGGTTCCCAGGGGCTTTATTTACAATACTTATTGCACACTACTAAGCCTTTTGAGGCCACTTGCTGTATAGGTACTGATCAAATCAAATCAAATCAAATTTTATTTGTCACATACATAGTCATACACAGTATAACTTGCAGTGAAATGCTTTTATAACAGTCTGCCCACATCAAGCTATACAATAAAGATCTACATTTAAACTTAACTAAACCTTAACTTAATGAAGTAAAGTGCAAAAGTGCAAAAGAAAAATAAATTAAAAAAATAAAAATAGAATAAGTTACATTTAAGTTAAAAAATAAAATATAAAAATATGAAAATATAGAAATATAAGCAAAAAAATAAAAATACAAATATATATACACAGATGAAATGTGTATGCGTGTCTGTGTGTGTGTATATATATATACATATATGATGTGCCGGGTAAGCAAAAGAAGCATCTGGCCAAACACTGTGCACTGTTGTCTTTCTTCACTGCTGTCATATATAATTTACACCAGGGCTTAGCCCAAATGTCCAGACCATGCTAGCCTCGGACGATTTAGGCTTCACAATTCTTCTTTTAATTACATATACCGCTAATAAAACATGTTCACATTCATGCAAAAAGGACATTCCAGTGTACCAGCGGGGTTGTGTAGTTGCAGTGCTACACTTAGTATACACACTTAGTTAATGAGTATAGTTAATAAGTTATTAAAAATGTATGAAGATGAACTTAAATGAACTTTGCTGTATGTCAACCCAAACCACACAACACATTAAAAGACATGACAGTGGAGATGGTCAGCAAAACCAAGTTCCTGTGGTTGCAGATAACAGGTTTCATAGACTTCGATGTACAACAGCCAGGTTCAAAAACAGCTTCTTTGCACATATCATAAGGCTGCTGAACTCTTGAATTAAAAAGCTGCTCCATTCTTTTTAATTACCCCAGTGCAATATACTACATATGTTGGGCACTACATACACCTAGGATCTTCAGTGCCACATAACTGGCTGGTCTCCCTTTGCGCACCATCAGGCCCCTGCAATTGATCAAAAATGCAGCGGCACATTCATCCATGTTCAACTCCTGTGCTGCATTCCCTTCACTGGCTCCCTGTAGCTGCTGCCCGCATTAGATTCGAAACCCTGACGCTGGCCTACAAAGCCAAGAGTGGACCAGAACTTCCGTACTCGATGGCAAGGGTCAAAAGCTGATCTGTACCAATAGCCCTTCGAGCTTCAAGTACGGCCCGATTTGACCCGCCATCCTTTAAGATCCATGGAAAACAAGCTTCCAGGGCTTTTTCTGTCCTGGCACTGAAGCGGTGGTACAAACTTCCCCTGGGTGTCAGAATGGCAGAGCCGCTCGCTGTCTTCAAACGCAGACTGAAGACCCACCTCTTCTAAGAGTACCTGGGTGAAGTGTAGTGTAGAATATTTTGGACTCCATACTGGCTTTTGTATTTTGTGGCATCCAAGCTTAGAGGGATCTTTTAGATTCTAGCCGATAGAAACTAGCTAAAGGTTTTTTCATAAGCATAAGTGATTAACCCACCATTTCAAGTATTTTTGTTTATTTCTTTAGTCATTAAAATATATTGTACCAAATCTAGACTTTTATATCGACTACACATTAACATCCCTAGTGTTTACCGAATCTGTGAGGAGGCAGTAGAGGTCGAGGCAAATGTGTGTTTGAGAGCTGGTACTGATCTCATCTTGACACCAATAATGAAACATGAGGGGCGCTGGAATACTCTCTGATCCTAACGCCAGTGTCGCCGTGGGAGACTAGCGCCCTCGCTCTTTCAGCGCTCCACACAGAGCGATTCCATGTGTCGCAGATGTGTTTTAGCCATTAGAACCAGAGCTCTGGTGCTCAGTTCAGAGAGAAACTAGAATCAGAACCTCCTGTCCATTCCCTGGAACTGGACACGAATTCCCAAAAATAGTGCTGAGGTCATCTTTTAGAGAGAGAGAGAGAGTGAGAGAGAGAGAGAGCTGTGCCATTTTTGAGGACATTTAAGGGTGTTTTGTGGCTTGGAGGTATTTAGAGGTTGGAGGTTAGTCTAACTGGTGTAGAACCTGTATGTCACACAGAGGTTCTCTCCAGTTTTATTAAGCAAAGGTTTCAAGTGAAAGGTTAAATGATGTAAACGAGATGTTAGATGTGATCCCAGTGGTGGTGATAGGAGCCAGACATCTGAAGAGTTTATTGCCTTTACATTAAAAGGACCATGAATACACCATGAATACACTGTTGTGTAACAGATGTTGTCCAAAATAAAAGTCACTAATACAAACAAACAAACAGACGGTGTCCAAAATAAAAGTCACTAATACAAACAAACAAACGGTGTCCAAAATAAAGTCACTAATACAAACGAACAAACAGACAGTGTCCAAATTAAAAGTCACTAATACAAACGAACAAACAGACAGTGTCCAAAATAAAAGCCACTAATGCAAACAAACAGACAGACCGGGTGAAAATAAAAGTTGTCAATACAAACTAACAAACTGTGTCAAAATAAGCCGTATACCTAATACAAGTGAATAAAGAGACTGCATCCAAATCACCAAACATAAACAAACAGGCTGTGTCAAAATAAAAGTCACTAATACAAACAAACAAACAGTCCATGTCAAAATAAAAGTCACTAATACAAACAAACAAACAGGCTGTGTCAAAATAAAAGTCACTAATACAAACAAACAAACAGGCCGTGTCAAAATAACAGTTGTCAATACAAATGAACCGACCGTGTCTGAATAATGAAACTAATAAAAAGTCATGACATAACACAATACAAGACATGTATGAATGTGAACTCTCAAGATAGCCAAATTCAATCTGAGCAAAAAATCTAAATTGGAGTCTGAGAGAGCACAATCAGACATGCTCTCTCCATGTCATCACTTTCAAGAGATGTTGGCCTTCAAAGGCATTTGTTAGCTGGTCGCCTGCCTGGCAACACTGCATTGGCAGCAGTTCAAAAAGAGGTGGTGCCATGTGTTAAGTCCTTACCCTCTTAGCTTCGGAGGGAGCTACGAACAGGTGGGTTAATTGGCAGTACCTAGAATTGGGAGAAAAAGGGATAAATAGCTAAACTTATTGTTTTAGATGTTAGGTCTGGGTTATGGGTATGGGGAATGGGAATGGGTGGGTGGGGAAGGATTGTGGAATGGGGGAGAATATAATTATTAGGATCATTTTTCAAAATGGAAAGCATACATTGAGGTTATATTTTGCAACTTATATTGCTGTGAATTACCAAATTAAAAGTTACTACCGATGATTACAAAAAATACATTGGAATTGGCTGATGAATTCTAATGTGAACGTAGCAAAAGTGACGGGTGGTCTTTGACTTTTGGATAGTTTAACAAGCCAGCAAGACGAGTTCTGAGCCCAAATCTCAAACCTGTGTCTGTAAGACTGTAAGACTGTAAGTCTGTAGAACTGATTCCAGATTCCAGCATGTGTACAGCTGTGTTTTGTATTTCTGAGTGTCTAAGCACGCTCGTTTATTACACCTCAGCACACAAGCTGTCCTCTGTGCTCTGGCTTCACTCCTGCAGACCACGGTGCTGTTCTGGTCCCCAGGGTTCGTGGTGCAGGACTGGTGAGTAATCTGTCCGCTAGCATGCCCGTGTTACCATTGATTTTGTCTCACTTCCCAGCTCCCCCCAATTAGCTCCACTGCAGCCTGTTAGTAGCCTTGCTCTGTCAGGGGAGAGAGAGCAGCATCCAGCGTCTCCTCTCACAGCGCTTTGTTTACACAGCTAATTGCTACTCCTGTTTCCTTTCATTAGCTGGAGCTGCCTGTTACGCTTAGAGCTCACTCTATCTATTTATCTATCTGTCTGCCTGTCTCACTCCACATCTGCCTCCACTTCCCTTGGTCCTTGATCAGTCTGGCTCACTGCCTCTCTCTCTCTCTCTCTGTATCTCTCTGCCTCTCCAGTTCAGTTTTGTTGAACTACCTCTGCTCCACCCACAAATGTGTTCTTTCCTACTGTTGCCTGCTTGTGGAGTTTTTACAGGTATGTGTGAGAAGAGCCATTCAGCGTAATGAGAAACGGTGGCTTCCTTTGTTCTGCTGCTGTTTGGTTCTAGCTTAAATGCCACGCTAAAGATCTGGACTAAACAAAAAATAACAGTTATAAAAGTAAAACCACTGGCGAAAATGCCATTTTTATTAATAAATGTATTTTTTTATTAACATAAACTGAGTGCAGCTGTGCATGAATAATTACACTTGAGATTTTTGGGGGATTAATGAATTCTGTTATTTTCCCACAATTGCTGCTTTATTTAGGTAAGAATTGTGTTGATGTAATAGGAATTGACCCATTAAAATCATACAAATTCATGTTATTCAGGATTATGAGAGTCCATCCAATCTCTAATACTTGTGTCACCACATACATGCAAAATGAATATTATTTAATATTAATAACACCTAAAAAATGCATTGATTTTATATACTCTCACATTGTGCACTACAAATACTCTTGTTTGGTTCAAAGCAGTTCTTGTTAATGGTTTGTTAAGTTCTGTAAAGATAATTTCATTAAATCTGCTTTGAAAAGTGTTTATGAAGGTCAGTAGTTGGGTAGTTGGGTTGAATTCTATATATACTTTAGTGTTTAGTCGTTTGTCACTATATTTGTCAGTTATCACCTGCAGAGCAAAAGCAAAACAACAAGTTTTGGCTTTTGTAAAAAAAAAAAAAATTAAAACTATTATTTAAAAAATACATTTACATTCAGTTGGAATTTTACAACAAGTGTGCCACTAAAAATGATCCCAAATTAGGTGGGATAAAATCTCATTACATTAAATGATACTGGACTTTTTGACTTCTCCTGCAGCCGTTTTGCAAAATGTTATACATTGTTGTCTTCTAAACTTTCACTGGAAATCAGTTTGTGTTACTTTTTACTGTAGTTATTTTACTTGCATGTGTTCTGATTATATATGCACAGCTCAATGCTGGGGGGCTTTATGCCCCTGTGGCCCATGCATGCCATTTGTCATGGTGCATTCTGGCCAATTGGTTCATGTATATCCTATTCTATGGGAAATATGTCTCTACAAGGACTAGGCAAGCTATGTGTGTACACTTTGTGCCACTTAAAGTAAATGAATGCGTTTATTAGAAGGGGTGTCCACATACATTTGGACATATGTACACAATATGTCACAACAGCTAAAAAAACATTCCGTTCGTCTCTATCTCTTGTTGTCTCCATCTCTATGTCTCTCTGTCTCTCTCCTTTTTTATCTCTCTCTCTCTGTCTGTCTCTCTGTCGATCTCTCTTGGCATAGGGCCCAGCTCTGCATCTGCGAGTAGTGGAGCCGACTCCAGCTAGCAGAGCTCCAGCCTTTCCACCATCAGCTCTGAATCCATCATGCCGATGAAAGCTGTAGATGGAAGCTGATTCAGACTGGTGGTGGTAAATCTTTGAGTGACATCAGCTTTCACAAGACGTTCACACCCCCAGAAAGGGAGTGCACACTCCTTTGTTGTTACTGGGTGATGTCAAGCTAACGTTTGGCGAAAAATCAAATATGCAGATTTTACCCCCCCCCCCCGGCCCTATACTCACCTGTAGTTGATCAACCAACACGTGCTAGGTGTTTGATTTTTGCTTATTAAGTTTTGAACTTAGGGGCTAAAGTGATTTCTGACTGTCTGTTGCCGGCAAAACAGGCCAAGCAATGTCGCATAGCTAAAAGCCGCCATCTTGCCATCTTTTTTCCTACAAGGTTACACTAACAGACTTGCTAATACATTTTCTGGCCAAACACGTGTCCTCAAGGGTGTTTGAGTAAAGTAAGGATTGAGTAAAAATCTGTTTGGCTGGTTTAAGGCACTGTGATTGCTCATGCAGAAGTAGCATTGCACAGCATAGTGTAGCGTAGCATGGCATAACCTAGCGTAGCTTTCCTTTGCTTTTAGGACTGTAACAAGAAGATTATAATTATTGTTATTATTATTATTAGTCCTACTGGGTAGTGCAGTGTGCGGTTAGCTAGCCGAAGATATGGTAAAGCCGATTCAACATGGCTAGCTTTTAGTCTAGCATGGGTTTCCACTGTGTGAAAACTAACCCCGTTGTGCGGAGGCTGTACTTTAACCTGGCCAGCTCTCACTCTGAGGGATTTAAATATTTAATATATAATATTAAATATCTGTCCATATTACGTGAGTCCGTACTACAGGAATATGAGAATATCGCCAGTTTTAAAGATAACAGTATGTTCTCCTCAGCAGTGCTCACCAGGTTGCTAACAAGAACATAAAGAAGAGTTAAAGGAAGTTCACCCGCAATTTTTCAGTGCCTTGCTGCGTGTGTGTGTTTAGCTCAGTCCTGGCGGTTTCTGCTTGTCGGCGCTCTCGTTGTTTGTGTTGTGAGTTGTGTGTATTTTGTTGGGTTTTTTTCTCTCTCTCTCTCTTGTCGTGAAATATGCCTGAGAGGCTTGCGTGCTCAAGCAAGACTGCATCTGCAGTGCCCCCCCAACCCCAGCTGCCCCAGCTCCCCGCCTCAACCTTCCCATCAACCCTGGTACAGGCAGCAAGAACAGAAGAGAGAGAGAGAGAGAGAGAGAGAAAGGGAGAGAGAGGGAGTGGAGTGGAGCACAGCCGCGCCTCCTTAATGACTCCCATCCCTCTCCGTGCCACGTTATTAATTAGCTCAATGATCCTTGCCGATGGGACCTGGGCGGCGGATTAGAGCCCCCGGCGGGCACAGCAAAATCAGGAGTGGCTCTGCCTGAGCTGGAGAGGTGAGGAGTCTCTCTGGAGGACTCGCACACTGCAGCCAGTATCACTCTCACTGCCCTGGGGGAACATGTAGTGTGTGTGTTTGTGTGGATGTTTGTGTGTTTGTTTGTCGTGTGTGTATGTATGTACGTTTGAGGGCAGGTGCATGGGAGTAAATGAGAGAGAGAGAGAGAGAGAGAGAGAGAGAGAGAGAAAGGTGTGTGTGTTACACTATGACTACAGGGCAAAACCCTACAACAAGTGCAAATTAGATTTTGCAGTAAAACTGACTTCAGTAGGCCAGCTGTTAGCATTCCAACCTACTTTTAATGTGGAATAGCCGCGGCAGTGCGGACTTTAAGGAAGGAGTTTGGCTGAAAAATTAATTGATGCAGTAACCTCCCTAACCCTGAATTAGTCAATCAGTCATTAGTCATGTTTCGTATCCAAAGTGTGGGCTGTAGCAATAGCACTGCACAAACTGAATGCCTATATATTAACACACTTGGCTTATTCTTTATAACCCTAAGCTAATTGTGTGTGTGTGTGTGGGGGGGGGGGGGGTATATGACAATTTTCATATATCAAATTCATTTCATATGAAAATTGTTTGCTTGTATCACCTACATGGCAGTTTCACAGTTTTCACTAACTTTCAATATTTAATAATAGTAGTAATTTTGTGAAATGTGAAAAGCAATGAAAATGGAACTGTGCTGTATGACAGCAGCGAAATGCTAACACAACCTTATTAACCTAATGAATTTTTGCATGTACACAATATTAAATTAACTGTCAAAGATGTATCAGTTCATATATAATTTTAGCAATTTTTATATTATTGAGTTTTTTTATATTTTTAAGTTGTAAAATAATATCACAGAAAATATAGTGTGTATGGCATATATATATATATATATGTATATATATATGGGGACTGTAGGCCTCTATCATGTGTTAGCTACATTAGACTCAAAACAAAAAACTAAAGAAGCCAAATGCAAACACACATACAATCCTGTCTTGGCTGATTGAGAACATTAGGGCTAATAGAAACATGGTGAAAGTTGTTTTTTTTTGTGGCCTCAACTTTTAGAAGGACATTTCAGATCCCGCAGCGCTGTTTGTTTTTGTCTTTGTATTTCTGTCTCACACACATGTCTCTAATATACTGTACTCTTCTGTCTATTTGTCTCAGCCTCCCTCACTCTCTGTCAGAAAAGGGGAGCTCCACAGGGTTTTACTGGCAGCCTATAGGGAGAAGCAGGGCTGCAGTGTCCTGACTGCAGTGCCCTGTTTGCTGTCTTTCGACCTAACCCAGCGCAGCCCACAGCTGACAAAGACAGCCTCCCCTTTGGAGGTTTGATTGAGCCTCGGCTCTGCTCCTGACTGTAGGAGCCAAAGGCTCTTTGTCCTCCCATCCACTCTGTGTGTTTGTCCAAGGTGCAGTCCCCTTGGCACGTCCATTTGCATCAGTGTGATTGTCAAAATTGACAAAATAGAATTGAAATGAGGATGAGCCAGCCTCTCCAGATGCGTGATTGTGGCACGGAGCAAATGAACATAAATGTCACTGTCAGGGTGAGAATGAAGAAAAAGCGTGTCAAACGAGCAGTCTGTGATGCCTTCGGAAGACAAGGGGACTTGTTTAGCATGTGAAAAGGAGAATCAAGGAGAAAGGTGGGACAGGCGGTTGATATGGATCTTGAATTTTGGTAAGGTGACCATATTTTGGTTTTCAAAAAAGAGGACACACAGAGGCGTCCTTCGCAGTTATGATGTGGTGGCTGGGGGGCTATGAGTAGGACTAAGTTGTAGAACCGTGGCAGTGTGTGTATGAAAGTGGGAGGAAGTTAAATATCTCCAAAATCATGACATTTTGTTAATGATCATTAATACACAAACATTTCTACATTTATTCAAACTAATTAATAGCCTTAATCATTTTCTCATCTCCTTTTATTTCAACTTCAGTGTCTCACAGGTAAAATCATTTAAAAATTGCATTTTTATTTGATTTGTTATAATATGTTTTTATTTCAGTGTAAAAATATTAATAAATAAAATAAAAAATGGCTGTGGTTGGAAGTAATTTGAACAATAGCCGAGTGTAGATGTGCATGTACATGTAAGCCAATAGTGGCGGTGAGAAGGCGGGACTTGCAGAAGCAGTTTGACCAATTATTGATACAGTAAATCAGTCGTGAATGGTGAGGGGGAGGGGCTTAAACAGACCTATTTAAAGGTATATAAATCTACGCACAGAATGTGCGGCAACAGTAGACACACGGCAGATGTCCCAGACATTTTACTCAATTTAGAAAATCACAGCTGGGTGCATTTTTGACATCCCAAAAAGAGGACATGTCCAGGAAAAAGAGGACGTCTGGTCATCCTAATTTTGGACAATTCCACAAGGAATCAAACGTGCCAAATCTGAACACAGCCCTTAAAGTACCTTTATGAAACTACTCTCTTTGCTACACGACTATGCATATTCACAGTCAATGATATATGTAAAAGGGCTTCCTAAGAGGCTTCCAGAAGGATCAGAGAGTTGGCCATAGAATTGGTCTTGAGTCTTACTGGATAATGCTGCTGTCCTCTTGTTGTGTCTTCCCAGGGGTGCGATGGGTTGTCGGCAAGCTGAATAGATTGGTTAGCTTTTAAAGCCCTTCCCAAGGTTTGGCTTTCTTGAGTCTTTTTCGGGTTTTCAAGCAAGCGGACATTAGAGAGAAGTTGTTGTAAAAGCTAGCATCAGCAAATGGGAATTTGCATTAGCTTTTGCCCAAGTATGGATCACTGTTTGCTCCCCCTGACTTTCACTTCATTGCACGCCGAGTTTAGGCCCCTCCTCTGTGAAGACACTGGGAGGAAAAGCTGTGTTCACGAGGCCTGGTTCTTAAAGCAACCCCACATTCTCCAGACATTGTCGTAGTTTTACTCTTTTACCAGCTTTGCTAGCGGGCTGGGCGTGTGTAAATTCTGGAGGCATAAATATAATGAGTCAAGGGGCTTCTAGTAGTCCAGCGGACTAAGGCCAATATTCCAATATGACCCAAGGATCTAATCCCAGGTCATGCAGTCTGCCATCAGCAGCCAGAGCCAGAGAAAGCACAATTGGCATTGCTCACTCAGAGGTGGGTAGATGGCTCACTCTATTACCCTACACCCTTCCAGTACCCGGCATATATATATATGATTCAAGATGTTCGATTTTACTTTTGCATTAAGAGACAAAACAGTGTTTGGAGTTCATGATTCTTGGTTCCATTCTAGAGCCCCTTTAGCCAATGGGAGCTACTGATATCACCCTGTTTTTAATACCTGGTATTGGGTCTCTACAGTGCATGGTCAGGCCACCATACTCAGCTCTTATGATCTCTATGCCAGTTGACTACATGCTTGCATATCGATGTTTCCCCATTGCCCTTGTTGTGATGATGTTAACATCTCTGGGAGGTGACTCGCTGATACACTCTGTACACATGCCCGTCATACGTCTTTATACAGCTCCGAAATGGCTCCAAGGTGACAGCGACACTCTGCCTGTGTGATTATTGACTGGGTGACCTCTGGATGACCCCGCTGGTGTGCGAGTAAAGGGCAGGGTGTTAGTGCATGGCGCACTGTCTGTCACACACGTCAATAAGGTGATGAATGGGGCCGGTGGTTATTAAAGCAGAATTAGAGCGGGGAGGGGGTGTAGAGGGGGGGTGGGGGGGTGGGCGCTGAGAAGGGGTAGGGGGGGTGCTGCGATAAATGATGGCGCAAATGGCTCTGCAGTTGAGGGCTGGGGAGCCGGATGGCACAGCATCAGTGTCATCAGTCTTTATTATCCTCCAGGGAGAGAGAGTGAGAAGGGGAGAGAGAGAGCAAAAGAGAATAAGCTGGAGGAACGGTCAGAGCTCATCACACAGCATGTCCATGAGCACCTTAAATCCCCCTGCTGGACACTCAGTACCTTACCTGTACTCTGCCTCACTAATCAACTCTGTCTCTCTCTCTCTCTCTCTCTCTCTTTCTACCTCTCTGTCTCTCTCTCTATGTCTGAGTTCCTCTATCTGTCTCTCTCTCACTTCCACATTTCCCCTTTCAGTCTTTCTCTCTGTCTCTCTCTCTGTCTTTTTCTCTCACTTTGTCTGTCTCTCTCTCTCTCCCTCTCCCACTTTCTCTTTTTCACTCTCTCTCTCCCTCTCTGTCTCTTTCTATGTCTCTCTTTCTCTCTCTCTCCCTGCCTGCTTTCTGAGCCGCCACTTCGCTCTCCTTTTTCCCCTCCATTTTCTCTAGCACCAAGGGAGGGGAAGACCCCCTACTGCTATTAATCATGGTGAAGTCTTAAAGCCTGGCGGCCTACACGCACACACACACACACACACACAGTGAGGCTGAGTGGGCCAGGCCAGGCAGCAGTGGGTTCACTGCACAGTCACAGCATGAAGGGAGAGCAGGTGATTGGTGGAGCCTGTGCTTAGGCCGGCCCCTTAGCGATGTGTCGCCATGACTGCAGATGGGAGTGGATGATGCTGCCGTTGATATTCTCTCCCCGTACGCCAGCGAGCCACCGTTTCTTTTTTCTAATTAGTACTTTATTTATTGGTACCCCAGTTAATGTCTCTCCTAATTTTGGGACGCCTCTGTCTCCATTACGCAGAGCTTCATTTGCTTTAGACTCTGCGATGCTGCTCGAGAGACCAGACAGAAAAAAAAAAAAAAAGACAAACAAAACAAACAGACATCTGGAGTCTACTCTTAAAAATGGGGCTTCTTAAGGTTCAGCAGATGTGTTCTTCTTTTTATTAAAGAAACATAACACAAATACATGTTTATAGTCTGAAGGTACGTCCACATACTTACAAAAAATCCATATAATCTTTCCAGGCTTTTCCTAGAACCATGCATTCAAAAACATAGAAGAACCATTTAGAAACCATGATTTTCAAGAGTATTCAATTCTTCTCAAGGCTGGTTCGCATGTCAACCAAAACTGTCACTTCCTCATGTGTTCAGTGCGTCTTTGATATGTACTTGCTGTAAAAGGTTAGAACCTCTTTTGGTTCCATAAAGATAAAGAGCCAATAAAGACTTTGATCAAGAGATTTTTGAGTGTAAGGTACTATTTAAGGGGCGCAGGGTGGGGTGGGGGGTCACCACTTTGTAAGTCGCTCTGGATAAGAGCGTCTGCTAAATGCCGTAAATGTAAATGTCATCACACACTCTTAAAGGTGCCCTAGAACACTGGGCCAACGGAAAAATCAGAAGGGTTCACTAGGTGAACCCAGTTAACCCAACTACAACTTCAGCTAGCTAACTGCTTTCTGCACCAATAAGACACCATTATAACACCAAGAGGACCATGCTGTTTACTACGACTAGACTAGGCTAGGGTAAGGTGACTATAATTTGGGGGGGGTTGGGCCATAGTTTGGGTGTTGTGCAGCAGCAGCAGTGCTTCAAGTAGGACTGGGTTCATTTGTAGGACCACAGTGTGAGGGAGGGAGGGAGGACATTAAATAGCTCTAAAATCATGCAAGTATATTAGCAGTTAAAAAGGCTGATAGCTTACACTACTACTACTAGTATGAAAAATCATAAGGGTTGACCAGGTGCTGGCCTATAAGTTAACCCAGCTGACCAATTACTGCTTCATTTGCTCATTTACCAAAACTAATAAATAACCTTAATAGCCTCTATGGCCAAATCCTAAAACAATAATTAAAATTAAAGTCAAACTACTTTAAGTTTATTTACATCGCCTGTTGTCGGAAGCAGTTTGACCAATGGGTGATGTTGATGCAGGTATATAAAGACCAATTGTGGCGGTGAGAACGCAGGATTTAAACAGATGTGTTTAAAACGGTATAAATCCGCACATGGTTTGTAGCGACGGTTTTACACAATTTAGAAATCCTGAAAAATTTACATCCCAGAAAGGACATGTTCGGGACATGTGTAGGCTTTGCTATGCTACATGGTGACATAAGCCAGCCAAAAAATCAGATATTTTCATTTATTTTTATTTTAAGTCCATCAGAAAGAAAATCAGCACATTTTATTATGAGGCTAAATAACAGGGTGGTAAATAGGCTTAGTAAACTGCATCTGAGCACCCCGACCAAAGTCAGATACTTACAATTTAAAAAGTAAAAAAGTTATTATATTAGATATTTAAGTGGGAAGAACCTTATATAGGTTATAAAGGGTTCTTTACAGTCACATATTATATTTACAAAAAAATATTCTCTAAAGAACCACCCATTAAAAGGTTCTTTAAGAAACCAAATGTGCTTTTCCATGGCATTTTGTAAAAAAAAAAACAACTTTCTAATAGCGTTTAAAAATGGCAAATGAAATGAGTTAAATAGCAATGTGTTCATTAAAGCATGTTAATGTGTTTACATCTCACAAAGCAGATCAATTAGCTTTTCACTCCTGACACAGATACAGCCAAGCTTTAGCGTAAATGACAACATTGTTGATTATTTAAAAAAAAAAAAAAAAACGCTAATCTACTGTATGTCCATAGTTTGCTGATCTTCTTTGATTGATATATCTGCTGTTGTTTGGGTTAAGCCTGCGCAGTTAATCATATATTAACTGAACCATGTTTTTTGGCCTCCGCAAAGACAGTGATGTATTTTATTTAGTAACATTCCCATCAAGATGAGTCATTAAAAGTTACAAACAGCCTCACGCTCTTCATAAAAAGATGTCACAAAGGATTCTTTGAAGCCATGTCTGGTTCCATGAAATGGGAAGGTTATTTTGCCTGCAAATGAGATTAAATGAGTTTTCCCTGTCATGCAAAAAACAAATTTTTGCATTTTTCACTAGTTGACATTTTTTGAATCTGGCAGCTGTTCTGTATGTGTGTCAGATTTGTTTTGATATATGGAAAGTCCAGTACACTTGGAAAATGACTTGAAACAAAAACCTTTCTGCATTCACTTCCATTAAAAGTTAAGAAAGAGGTTCTATCTACTGTGAAGTTGCCATTTTGGAGATTTCTGGAGGATTTTGTGTGGCAGATAAAGGTACAGTTCTACCTCTATTTCTACCTCTAACCCTTAACTGTGTATATATTACATTTGTCAAACAATATCAATATCAGATGTACTGTAAATACTAAGGTTTTTGTAGAATGGTTTGAACCATGTAGCTGCTTCTGTACACTGTGTACACAATTCTGGCTGAATGGACCAATAGAAATGCTCTAAATGACTTGGAAAACTCTTATTTTACATGACTTTCTTTTATAGTGCAGACCATTTTTGCCTTCTCCTGTTAAGTCACCATTTCTGAGATTTATGTTTTTCATTGGGCAGTGACGATAAGTGGACTAGCGGTTTGATAGATTAGACACCAATCAGCCATAACATTAAAACCACCTACCTAATATTGTGTAGGTCCCTATTGTGCTGCCAAAACAACCCTGATCCATACTAAATACCAGGGATGTACTCCACAAGACACAGCCAGCATTAATGTTTTCAACTATTTGTGCAACAATAGCTTTTCTGTGGGTTAGCCTTTGCTCCCCATGCTCATCAATGAGCCTTAGACACCAATGACACTTGCAGGTTCACAGTTTATTCTATCTTGGAGCCCTTTTGGTAGGTTCTGACCATTGCCAGTTGATGTTCTAACCATCACAAGCTGGATTTGTTAGTGGTTTTAATGCTATGGCTGATTGGTGTAGGTGCTTTCATGCAGTTAGCCCTGACTGTGGGAAATATTCATGGATATTCACAGAAACAACTGAAATCCAGGCACCAAGCTCAAGTCCTAAAAACAGGTGGGAAAAAACAAGCCCACTAAAGTGTTCTTACTTGGACATCCTATGTTCGAGTAAGATGGAAATCTAGCAAACCTGGAGGCACTGTACTAAACGTGTCTGAAAACACTCAATGTGCTCTCAGATATGAGGTTTTATCCTCTAAACAGATGTGATTTGAGTCTTAGTTAGCTGTACGTTACTGGCTACACATCCATGTCCATGGGCCATTGCTTCTTTGGTGCTTTGGATGGATCGCTGCCGAGCCCAGCTGCCTTTATCTGTAGCAGATAATCACTTCTTTAATTCCCATTCCCATTAATTCCCATAATTTTTTGTGTTGCAGAATGTTTTGCCACTGAGTCCAACTAAAAGGGGCGTGTTCCAGTGGGACCGTGACATCAAAATATCGCCTTTGATTGCCTTTCTAAGTCTTCATTTTCACCTAATCCACAACTGTATTTAACTGTACGCACCATTGCTCAACTAAAAACGCATCATGCGGAGATGAACCACCAGATTTATGTAGCTCTTTTCCTGTAAGAGTTCCAGAATGCTTAAACGGCTGTCTGGTCCTAAGATAAATACGACTGAGACAGCTTTGCTCTGTCACTCCCATAACGTAAGAGACTCGTAACCTCAGAACCTTCTCGTCCGCCCCCCACTGACCCTCTTGAGAAACCACCATGGTGTGTCAGCTGGGAGTTGAAGAAGCCAAGTCTATGGTAAGTGCTGTTTTCACTGTTATTTACATCTGCAACAGCGCCAAGCCCTTATTCCAAACGCTGTTCTCATAAACACAGAGCTTTACCTCCCCTTACTTCATAATTCACCATCCTTTTTTTTTTATTTAATATCTCACTTATCCCCATGTAATATACCTTTGAACTTGCACTGGCTAATGCGCTGCTAATTTCTCTGGTATAAACCTCCTAGCTTTTATTTTTCAGCTCAGTCTCTTTATATTTGGCAATCAGATTAGTTCATGGACGAGGCCCAATTTAACGGTGCTACAGTTAGCGTTAAGAAGACGATAATCCAAATGGGTCAAATGAGCCCTGGTGCGCGAGCGGACGGATGCAATGGGTTAACTAATTACTGCATTAGCTGCTGCACAGCACAGGTGATCTGTCAGTGCTAGCATGTTCCAGACCCACAGCTCCGGACCGCTATCTTCTCCAAACACCTGCAGCGGTGTATCCCACCAGCTCGCTTCTCCTTTCTGTTTCTCCTGTTCCCCTCACCTCCTTTCTCTTGTTCCTCTTTCTTATTGTCGTATCTTCTCCTATTTCCTTCCTTTCTCCATCCCACCAAATCTTTTACACCCCCTTCTCGCCTCCTTCTCCACTCTCAATCCCCTCCTCTTCTCTCCTTACCTTGCTCCACCTCTCCTTTTCTCCTTTCTACATCTCCCCTCTACTTTGCCGCCTTCTTTCCCCACCATCCCTCACCTCTTATCCTTTCCTGCTTTCTCCCCAAATCTTTTACCTCTCCCTCTCATCTCCATTCTCATTCTCTCTTCTGCTCCTTATTTCCATCTCCTCCTACTACTACTTTTTGCCTCCCCTCCTCCACTTCTTCTCCTTTCTCCATCTTCACTCTACTCTCTTTTTTGCCTTTGCTCCCTAGCTCCCTTCACCTCTCCTCTTCTCCATCTACCCTCAACTCTCACTCACATCCTCTCACCACCGCCTCTCTTTTTCTCCCCACCTCATTTCAACTCTCCCTCTGCTTCTCCCACCCCCTTCATCTACCATATTCTCCTCCTTTCTCCTTCTACCATCTACTCTGTCACCTGCTCTTCCCACCTCCCTTTATCTCTCTTTTCTCTTCTCCATCTCTACAAAACTTTCTACTGTCTTCTCCTATTTTCGCAATCCCCCCTCTACTCTCCGTTGCCTCCTCTCCCCACCTCCCTTCAACTTTGCTTTTCTCCTACCTTCTCCATTTCTCCTCTGCCTTTCATCTCTTCTATTTTCCTCCTTTTTTCTTCTCCACTCTACTCTCTGTTACCTCCTGTCCTCACCTTCCTTCATCGCTCCTCTTCTCTTTACTCCATGTCCCCCTACTTTCGTTATCCTCCTCTCCCCACCTCCCATTAACGCTCCCTTTCTCTTGTCTTCCCTAATTTCTTTGTTATCTCTTCTCCCCACCTCCTTTTCTCTATCTTGTCTTATCTTCTCCATATCCCCTCTATTCTTATAGTTACCTCCTCTTTTCCCACCTCCCTTTATCTCTCGCATTGTCCTCCTTTTTGTCTCCCCTTTATTCTGTCACCCCCTCTCCCCACCTCACTTCATATTCCTTTCTTATATTTCCCCCTTTTTCATCTACCTGTATTCTCCTACCTCCTATTCTCCTGCTCTTCCCACCTCCCATCATTTCTCCTCTTCTGATTTCTCCCTCTCTCACTACTTCCTTTGGCCTTCTCTCCCCACCTCCTTTCTTCTGTCTTCTCCCATTGTCTCCATCTCCCCTCTACTCTGTTTATCTCCTGTCTCTCCCTCCTTTCAACTCTCCTCTACTCCTCCGTCTTCCATCTTCATCTCTATTATTCTCCTCCTTTCTTCATCTCCACTTTACTGTCTTTGTCACCTCCTGTCCTCACCTCCTTTCACATCTCCTCCTCTTCTTTCTCCATCTCTCTTCTACTCTCTTTGTTGCCTGCTCTTCTCACATCCCTTTATCTCTCCTCTCCTTCTTTCTCCAACTCTCTTCTACTCTCTGGCACCTCCTCTGCTCACCTTCTTTCATTACTCTCCCATCCCCCTCATTTTTCTTTTCTCCTCCACACCTCCCTGCTCTTCTCCTGCTCCCTTCATCTCTACCATTCTTCTCCACATCCCCAGTCCCCTTCTTTCCTCCTCTCCTCTCCTTACCTTCCGCACTCTAACTCCCCCAATCTATCCTCTAGAATACTCCTCACTCCTCTTCTTCATCTTCTCCATTATTCCTGTCTCCTTTTCTCCTCACTCCTCTTGTCCTCTCCTGGTCTCCATTCCTCAACTCCTCTTCTCCACCTCCCCTATACTTTCCTTATTACTTCCTTGCACCACTTCTGTTCCTATCCCCCCCCTCCCCCCCATCTGCTCCACTATTTTTCATTTCTCTGAACTCTTCTACACTGTTCTCTTCTCCTTGGTAGTTTTTCCTTATTCCTACCCTCTCCTGTGCTCTTCTCCATCCTTTTTTCTTGTATTCCTCCCTCTTCTCAATATTTAAGCTATGTGCGTTTTGAACTATCATTTATTGACACCAGCAAATTCAAGGAAAGAAATTCACAAGCAGCACAATCAATGGACTCAAATCCCATAGAAAACTTGTGGGACCGTGCTTGGGAATGTGTGGAGAAGACAAAATTGATCATTGATCAAGGCTATATATATTTTATTTACACGTTCCTGCTGCCCTTTACATTGCGGGAACATTTCATGATGAATGGACCAATAGAATTGGACAAAGACACTTAGATTCAAATCATTGATACACATTTCTAGTTTGCATGTCCAAGGTATCTCCTTCCCAGTCCAACGTCCTCTACTTCCCCAGACCAAACAGAACAGGCTTGGCCCATCATGTCAATCTGAGCACCCTGTTTATATTTATGTATGGAAGTGAGCGCAGACAAGCCACAGCACTCTAGGCTTTATTGACTAAGCATTAAGGGGACATTATCTGGTGATAGCAGAGTTATTTATGATGCAGCATGGGGGGAGGGGGGTTGGAGAGGCGCAGGGACTGAGTTATGTGAGAACCAATGTGAGGATGAAAGCTGCTCATACAGTCACAGCTGATAGCGGCCTGCCTATGTCCCTACGCCTCACTGTGCACACAGCATACTGAAACAGAGCCACAGATTTATGAAGAGCTAGTTTATGCCGGCCCACGGGTCAGCAGTGGCCTGCTTATCTGGCCCTCGCTGCCACGGCTTTGGGCCGGGGAGCCTTGACAGTATGCAGAGCAGTTGCAAATGCCCCCCAAACAAATATGACAAGCATATACGGCTGAGGAATGAGGATGGGTGTGTATAATGTGGATCCAGGCGCTGGGAGGGAGGCAGTGGTGCTTGGACCCCTGACCCTAATTCTAAGCTAGAGGACAACTTGAGAGGCTGGAATATGAACAGGCCAGTGATGAATTATACATTGAATATCTGTAGCGTGAATTATGAATTTCATACATCTAAGCAGCCTCTTTTCTTTGCCTCGCAGTATCGTGCTGAAACCAGGCAAGGCCTGCCAGAGAGAATTCAAATTGGCGGCTACGCAGAGTGTTCGCCAGCACAAGCTAATCGATCATTATGGATCCACAGACGTTTCCCATGATTCGCGCTTCTTCTCCCTCCAAACGATATGGGCGTAGTCCAAGACTCTTGATCCATTTGTGCGGCCTAATTGCGAGTTCTGCCTAAAATGCTCCGCCCACCCCTGAGAACGCCAGCATTCTTCGGAGATCTGGGTTATCATCGACTGATTCATGTGAGACCAAATGCATGCCTTGTTTACAGACGTGTAAACAGCCAAAGTGCTTTCTGACGAAAATAAGGGTTTGTTTGAAGATAGATGTCTGATGGAAGAGGAAGGGAGCTTCGCACGTTCAATTCTCCGTTTATTTCACATTACTTATTACAATCACAGCTGCTCATTCAGAAACTTCATTCCAGATTTATTCCAGTCTCCTGTTTACTTCACAGTTGCCAGGGAATCACATAAAAATGAGAAACGAGCAAAAGCACTTTGCAAAATAAAACAAAATTCCTCTCGGCCTACCAAACTTCACACGTGTCGGCCCCCGGGCCTTGAAGATACCAGGAAGATCAGATATCGAGCTCAAGACACTCAGAGTATGCAAGATAACTGGACGAACCCGCAATTACACACACACACACACACACATACCCTGCCTTACCTATACCCTCTGGCACTTTCACTCAAAAACACACCTACTCACGCACTTCACCTACAGAAAGCCATCTTTCTCTGCAGTAAACCAGGTCAACAAACAAAAAGCAATTATGTTGGGCAGCTGCCGCCTGGGAGTGGGTAATTACAGTGTGGTGTGGACAGCTTCATTCTAAACAGGTACTAAAAGCATCATTAATCATCTCCATGGTGATGTCTCAGCCCGCTCGCACTCATGTGACTGCCTGCCAGCGCGGAGGAGGCACCTGATTGGCTGCAGGCACGAGTCCTTGCGGAGGTCAGCCAGTCAGCTCAGCTGACCTGCCAATGACCTTGTATCACTTGACCTCTACAGACCTGGAGGTCACGCGTTGGTATCGGCTTGGAGAGCAGGTCAAAAAAAAAAAAACAGAGAGAGAGAGAGAGAGAGAGAGAAAGAGGGAGGGGAAGACAAATGAAGATGGATAAAAGAAATAGAGGGAGTGAGAGAAGGTGAAAGGGGGGGGGGTGAAGATGAAAAATAAAACAATGTCTTGATGGAGCACCTGGGTCCTGTCTTATGCACCATCTGACCAGTGGAAAGGAAAATTATTATTACAACTTACACATGCACGTCCGGCCTAAAGTCAGAAATACATCACATTAGAAGGGCAGCATGTGTCAAGCATGCCAGAATAATGTCATTTACCAGCTTAAACTCTTGAGGTTTTCGACGATTACTGTTTCGAATTGGATTACATGATATATCATCTGTTAATCATTATTGCGAAACTTGCGTCTTATGTGACACTGATATAACAAGAGGTCACGATACACAAAGGAGCCCTTAAACCAATCCAAAAACTTGTAAATTGTGTACAGGCCATTTACAGTCATTCTTTAATAAAGAAGTTAGTCTTTAGACCCCCTCTGTATGCTAGCCCACACTTAGTCATTCTCAAAGCTACTTCACTGTCATAATAAACATCAGTTTCATAGGCCCTAAAATAGAACTCTGTGGGACTCCACAAGATACGCAAAACATTTACCAAATAATTCACAACAGGTTCCGCATTAAGAATGACAACTGGATATTAAACCTAGTGTCATATCAAATGTTCTCCAATGCAATTTTAAGGGAATCCTGAACGTTAAGACTTGTGTGCTTTAACTTAGTGTATAATATTTTTATTGGACAAAATTCCTCTACTAGTAGATCATCATTGTTGTCACATGGCTGCACTAAACTGGTTGTTCTCTTGGGTAACGCTCTAGCTAAAGCTGTCAGCTATTCTTAGCTAGGGGGGTAACTTAGCGGTTAGTATTCTGGCTAATTCAGTTACCATAAACAGTATGGTTTAATTCGTTTTTTTAGAGCCAGTGGAGAAGAGACGTTCATGCTTAGACACAGCTAGCGTTAGCATTTTTTCTGTTTTGGGTCTTCAGAGCTGGGCTACCCCCTCAGAGGTCAGCGCAGTGGATGTGCACTCGAGCACAGTTCACCACGTTTACTGCTGGTTTTAGACAGTAAATAAACGGCTATATTTGTGTTGTAGACGTCTGCAGTTCCCTATCACCATTACTGTAAAGAAGTCTCTACACTGAATGATTTAGTAGAATTCCCCTTTAGGTACAGATGGAGGTATTGTCCACTTCTGGCAACAGGATATTTCGCCCATATTGTCCATATTGCCCATTTGCTGTCAGTAAGCTGGGGTTGGTAATGACAGAGAAAGAGCCTGCCTCTCTGCAGGGGAAAGGAGATGGAGGATGTATAGCGGTAATGGCTGTGCAAAGACTCGATTTGGGGAAAGTTCATGAACTGGGCCTCTATTCAGCCCAGGCGAGATTGACGGATGGAGCACAGCGGCTTATCTAAAAGACAGACAGAGAGCATCCTCACACACCCGCTGCCTGTTTCTATCGCCTTCCCCTCCCTTCTTCTCTTCTCTCCTCTCCTCTCTACCCTTCTCCCACCTCCACGACCCCCCCTTTTGCCCCCCTCCATATGTCTGTGTGTGTGTTGCCATGGCAACCTCACCCAGGGCAGCTTGGGTGGAGTGTTGACTTCAGACAAATAGAAGCATCGCGGGGCTCGCCTCGTCCTTGCTGTTGGAGAGAGAAGAGGAAGGAATCTGAAGACGAAGAAAAGTGGGAATCTGCTTGCGTGTGCTTGTGTGCGGCACTTTATGTACAGTGGGCTCTACTTGAACACAACATATGAAAGGGACAAAAAGAAAGGTAAACATAGTATATCATCTCCTGGCAAATTAGCCCCACAAAATGTGTTGAATCAGCCTAAAAAAAGGTGCAAAATGCACACAATGCTCTCACACGGTGCCCCCAAAATGTTCTTTTTAGTGCAGGCTGGCCTACGCCACTCTCCTTTTGTTAATTTTTGTTCAATTTGACCAGATACGGTTCTGCAGACTCTGCAACGCTCCACGTTATCTCTTTTTACCGTCCCTCCCATTATGCTAGCCTGCAGATTTCCAAAGGGCAACTCCAACCGCAGAGCCGCACCATAGAGGTCAGTGCTGTTTTCCCAGAATCCACAGCCAAAGGCTGTCTTTATTTATGCCAGTGATGTAGCGTGTTGAAGGCCACCCAAGTTGTTCGGCGCCCCTGTCTGTGTGCGTGGCAGATATGTGCTACAGAGAATTAGCGAAGAGAGAATTAATGTGGAATTGGTAGCACACTTATTATGTATAGTATACAGTGTGTGTGTGTGTGTGTGTGTGTGTCAAGTTAAGCACATTACACTTCTTTTATAATGCTTTTATTTAATAAAGTCTAAAAATTTATAAAAAATATAAAAATGATTTGCCATGTATGGTATAGTATAGCTTATTAGTGCATTGTATAGTGCTGTATATATAATCTTGTATCTTCATTATATCTGACATAATTTGAAACTGGCCAATAGAAACGCTCCAAAGTGGCTTAAAACTTTTTGTACACTGATATCCATTGTTTTTCTTTGTCTTTAAAGGTGTCGTTTGTGCCCAAAAGCAGTGATGTAGTATAGCATGTAAAGCATGTCATGTAGTAAAGTACAGTAATGTAGGAGTGGGACAGTAGGTTTAGTACAGTAAGTGTAATATGATATACTATAGTATGCTATACTACTGTAGTTTAGCATGTACATCATGACACAGCACAGTGCAGATCAGCAATGTTTGAATAGTACTGTATATCTACTACAGTATATACAGTACAGTTTGTATAGTAGAGTATATCTACTACAGTATGTACAGTACAGTACAGTTTGTATAGTAGAGTATATCTACTACAGTATTTACAGTACGGTACACTTCAGCACTGTTTAAATAGCATGGTATATCTACTACAGTATGTACAGTACGGTATAGTTTGACACATTTAGAATAGTATAGTATATCTACTACAGATTGTACAGTACAGTATAGTTTGGCACTATATAAATAGTACTGTATATATATACTACAGTATGTACAGTACGGTACAGTTCAGCACTGTTTGAATAGTATGGTATAACTACAACAGTATTTACAGTACATAGAGTACAGTACTGTTTGGCACTGTTTGAATAGCATGGTATATCTACTACAGTATTTACAGTATGGTATAGTTCAGCACTGTTTGAATAGTATGGTATAACTACGACAGTATTTACAGTACATACAGTACAGTACCGTTTGGCACTGTTTGAATAGTATGGTATATCTACTACAGTATTTACAGTATGGTATAGTTCAGCACTGTTTGAATAGTACGGTATATCTACTACAGTATTTACAGTATGTACAGTACAGTACAGTTTGGCACTGCTTGAATAGTATGGTATATCTTCTACAGTATGTACAGTACAGTACAGTTTGTATAGTACAGTATATCTACTACAGTATATACAGTGCAGTTTGAATAGTATGGTATATCTACTACAGTATTTACAGTACGGTACAGTTCAGCACTGAATAGAATGGTATATCTACTACAGTATTTTCAGTATGTACAGTACAGTTTGACACTGTTTGAATAGTACGGTATATCTACTACAATATTTACAGTGTGGTACCGTTCAGCACAGTTTGTATAGTATGGTATATCTACTACAGTATATACAGTGCAGTTTGAACAGTGTGGTATATCTACTACAGTATGTACAGTACGGTATGTGTAATTTGGAATGTAGAACACAGCACAGTGCAGTATAGTATCAAACTATTTGAATACCATAGTATAGAGTAGTATGCAGTTTTGCACACAGTTTAGCTAAAAGCAGTCAAATAACCCTTCCCTGATCTATGCTAGCTTATCGTATATATTCGCTTACCGTCATGGTTGATTTTCAGTGTTCTAGAGCAAAATAGTTTTGGGAATAAAACACTTTAATGCCCATTTATAATGTTTGTAAGAGCTGCATTCACTTGTCACAGATAGCATAGCCTATTTAAAATTCCATAACTCAGATATTTAAGCTAGCTAAGATTAAATATGTTTTGTTTATTTCAAATCTCTCTCCCCACTCTGCAGTGTTGAATTTCGCCCCTGTGAGGAGGGTAGCAGTCGTGTGACCTGGCCTGTATCATCTGTAGGTAGCAATAAAGAAGCAATTTGTGAGCACCGCTGAAGGCATTAGAGTGCTGCTTCTTGCTAACATACAGCACTGCTAAGAAAAGCTAACCCGACAACATAAACTCCACAATCGACTCCTCTGTCTTTCTTTTGACTCTCTCTTTTTGGAGCTTCGTCCTCCCTCACTTCCCTTCCTTCCTCCCTCCCTCCATCCTTTTCTCCCCTCCCACCAACCCCAGAGCCCATTTTCTTCCCCCCAGCCCCAGAAGTGCTGAGTGCTGCTGTTTGCTCTGCACACAGATTTTCGCTGAGGCTGTAAGCTGTCCCCAAACATCTGTTCTCAGGAGTCATGTAAAGGAGAGGAGAAACAAGGGCTATGCATGCGCACCCTACTTCATGTGTGCCTACCTATACGGCTCTTCATGCGGCCCACTGACATCGAACAAATGGGTGGCCATTCTTCATTTTAGAGGCTCCTGCTTGAGCCGGGGGAAAGCGATACTAAGTCAGTGCGTAGGTTAGAGAGAAAGGGGAGGGAGAGAGAGGCATTATGAGACGAAGAGATATAGCCAAGAGAACGTAGGAGGATAGTGTGTCCTTAAGGATGCAACAGCAATCAACCATTTTGGGAAGCATCCGTTCAAATTTTAAGCAGCAGAAGTGAAACCTTCAGCAAACTGACATGTAGGTACTTTATTGACACTGCACTTTCACGTTTCCCTCATATTTCTGTCACTTTTCAACGGTGTAATGGTGTAACTTCAGGTAAGAGCTGTTATTGTTTTATTAGTGATGAAGGCAACAGTAAAATCACAGTCAATCACACTACTTTACCCCTCTGCAGTTTGGAAGTTTGGAAACTTCTCTACCACCTTTGTTCATCAACTTCAGCTCTGTTGAGGCCTAACTGTGTTTAACTGAGATTACACTATATATATATATATATATATATATATATATATATATATATATATATATATATATATATATATATATCGATCACTGCCATGATAGCATTATAGCTCTGTTGCTGGATTGAGGTCTGTTTAATTTATATATTATTTTATTAGTGCTCACCCATTAAAACAAATCTGTGGGTAAAATAAAGAACTAAATATCCAATAACCAGTATTATTTAACCAGTATAACCAGTATATTTTAAATTCTGGGATTGAGAAAAAACTTGAATAAGTGAATTGTGTTCCACTTAAGGGTTATTTTAGCAGTTTACTCAAGTAATAATAAAACTGAATAATTTAAACTAATATTCCCAATTAGAAAATGACAAAATGACAAAAAAAAAAACTCAAATTGCAAGAAGTTTTTTTCTCTTGAAGTCAGTTGAATGTATTCCAAACAAATTCCTACTTCTGTAAAACGGGACTGCCTACAACTATGCTCATTTATCATTGTGCAAAGATCAGTACCGTTTATAAATCCCCAAACTGCTCACCACTGTTTCACACATCATCATATTCTACACTGATAAACAAAGAAATAAATTACTCATATTGAGTAAACATATTGGTTGCTTTATTTTTCCATTTTAGTGTAAAAATGTTTAAATTATAATTTGCAGTGTTTTCTCCAGACTTTTAGATTGTAATTACACACTTGGATGCAATTATTTTTAGACAGTACGGAATTGACAGTACCTTTAACTTTACCAATTCAATGCCTGTCAGCTACACAGGTGGTAGAAATTTTTATTTTGGTGTAGGGGTTAATCCATTTTTTTTTTTGCAATAGTTTATTTGTTGTCATTATACATACACACAGGTGCAGTTCATTCATTTGGAAACTGGTCCAACTGTTTTGGAACAAGCAGTACAATGTCATTTTAAATATGAAATCTTAAAGAGATCAATCTTAATATGTACGAAAAGGCAAAAGCATACAGAAAACCAACAGGTTAGAAATTATGTGGGGTTACCAGTCTACCCAGTGTCATTACAACTTTGTCCACATAGACAAACACATTGTTACATAAACTGTCAAAACACTGGAGGCAACATTGGATAATATCATTGCATTGCTTCCTTTTCCTACCTGGCCCGTGCTCACCTACTCTGTCACACCCTGCTGTATTCTATTAGTCAGGTTTACTAACATCCATATATTTGCATAAACTTTGTTTTGAGCTGCATAGCTGTAGCAGCTGTGCCCTTTTGATAGTGCTGGAGGTAATGCATTGCACACTGCTGCCATTTGATTTGACCAGTGGCCAGTGTACATCTTAGGAGAGTGTGTTTTGGGGTGTTGGGGGGGGGGGGTGGTTTGGGTGCTCATGAAGATCTATTGTTGAATAAGTAAGTTCCAGAAGGTGGTATTTTGGTCATGTAAATGCGTGCAACTCAACTCAACTTCATGTGGTCACAATCAGTTTAACTAGGTTTAATTCAGCTCAAAAAATGTCAACATCAGGAGCAGGAGAAAGCATTGTAAGTGAAATGACATCACATTCTGATCTGTATGCATATATGTATCTTTATGCATATACAATATGACTGGAAACTGTACCAGAAAGTGTAAAAATGAATATATTGTGCACCAAAAGTAATTTAGTTCTTAAACAATTCTTGATGAAAGTATACTTTATTTATTTATTTTTTTTATATGTATCTTTATGTATCTTTCTTTTATTTTTTTAGTAGCCAAAAATACCCAAATAGTAGTCTTACTTTATCAATATCCCATATGGACATGTAATATGTGGCAGTATATTTCAAACACATGACATATATTATAAGCATATATTTGTCACATATTTGCCAATTTATTTTCAGCTATGGAACAAAAAGTTCCGCCATATATCAACATATACAAACATATGTGTAACACAAATATGCAACAATATATGGTAGAAAGTGATACTACTATTATTATTATAAACACTATCATGCAAAAATCTCCACAGCTGTAACTTTACAGAAAAAGTAAAAAAAAAACGTTTTGTCTTTTAATGAAAGTCAAAGTAAAAAGGTTTGAATATATGCATGATGTGTATCATACATATATTGCATATATGTAGTATAATTAACATTTACTTAATGTTTACTATATATAGTTTACATGTATGCATTTACCCATCAATTAAACATGTATGTATAATCTATATATTATGCATGTGCCCAATATATGATACTGACATATATGTACACAATATATATGTACAGACATTTTCAAATGATGCTCTATTCTTCACATTTGTCAGATTTCTGTATGGGATGCATTATATCCAAGTTGCCAGGCCTGTCAAATAAAAATGTAGGCGGTACAGCAATCCAGAGTTGTTCTGTCTTAAAACGATACTCTAACAACGTTTAAATAAACGTTAGAGACGGGTTGTTCTTGTCGTATAAATGTCATTATATCGAGTAGCGCGAGTACGCCGTTATAACCCGCACATTATCGACTGTTTTAAGTCATTAAAGTCGTTTCTTTCTTCTAAACTTTGATGTCTTTTTTCTCCTTGAATAGGCTGTTCTGACAGACCGCTAGCCAGTGCATTGTATGCAAATGTCTTGCGTCTCAAACTGTGATGGCTTTGTATGAAGAGAGCCATTTCTGCTCGCTCAGGCGCGCGCCTTGCTTCGGCTGCTAATAAAGAGGAGCGGTGCAAGATCGCGGTCATCAGCGGCGGATTGCAGTGCGAGCTAATGGCGCTCCGCTCTCAATTACTGAGCAAAGAGCAGCAGTGCGATGAGGATTATGCGCCATGCCTTTGCCTTCTCCACCCTCAGCTCGCCTCCCACTCCGGCAGAATGAGCATTAAGCCTCGGCAAGTGCTTGTAACGCGGATGAAGTGCGCGCTGAGTGCGCACTGAGATTGCCGTCTGCTCGTGTAGGTGAAAGCTAATGAGCTCTGTGGGTGGCACGAGGAGGATTTTTGGAACTCTTTAAAACTGACACACGACGATGAGAAGCGTCTAAACGGGATCTACAAGTACCATTTGCCCGGGCCTGCACCAGCCATTAGCTTCCAGCTAAACACACGCAGAGGGAGGCCGAGGGGCAGCAGAACGCCAAGAAGTTCATAATAACATTTAAGAAAGTGTGAAGATGACTCCAAAACGATCCCAACTGCGATTATGAGTGTGAGAAAAAAAAACGTGTTGCTTTAGTTGTTTCAAACTTTGGCAAAAACAAAAGAAAAAGTTAAAAAACATGATTATTTCTTTTTGGTGACGTTGCGGCCCGAAGATAGTAAAAGTCCAAAAGTAAATAATAATAATAATAATAACAGTTAAACTATGTAATAATAATGATTATTCTTTATAAATAACCGTTTTTTCTACAATTATTATGCCTTTTTCACATCATTATTATTTATGAAATATTTTGTCAAGAAGAATAAAAAATAAGAAACATAACATAATCAAAGAGGAAAAATAATAGGTTGAGTTTGTTCTTTTTTCTGATAAAATATATTAAGAAGAAATACAATACCAATAACAACAACAACAACAACAACAATAATAATAGCAAGCACCATCATCATCATCATAGGTAGTGGTTAAATATTATATTTAGAAAAAGACGACAAAGAAGTAATGGAACAACAATAACCATACTAATCATAATGATTAGCGTATGTATGATTATTTCATGTTCTGATGATTATTATCAATTTTTTTTCTTTATTTGATTATTTTTTGACAACAATCATTATGTCATTATTAATAATAATAATAATAATAATAATAATGGCCATCATAATCACCATAATGATGTGTAAAGTTAATAGTTATTATTAGTGATTAGATATTGTGTAAAAATAGTAATATGTATGTATTTTTACTAATAATTTACAATTTTTCTAATTCTTCTTGGTCTTCTTCATCATCTTCTTATAATAACTACTACTGCTGTTTTCATGTTGCAGCATTTTGCACTATAAATCATTAATGTAACAGAAGTTTTAATAGGGGTTTAATCACGTTAGCTTTTCCTGAAGCCATTCTCATACAGTGTGATCGTCCTCCAAGGACACGGAGCTCAGCCCACATCAATAATGGAGCCTTCTGTCAGTGAGGCGCTGACCGGGTCACCGCTGTCCCGAGGCAAAGCCGGGGTCAAGAGGTGAAAGGTGAACTGTGGAGTAAGTGCATACATTAGCAGGCCAAGGCAGGCTCAGCGGCGCTTCATGCAGTTCGAGTGCACTTCAGTCCACCAGCAACGCCCTGTAGAAACAGTCGGAATCAGATCCAGTGGGGTTTTATATGGGCTGTGTTTTCCTTTATTGGCTAAACTGGATAAAGCCTGGATTGGTTCTCTGATAAGAAATGGCACAGTCCAGTTCTCAGCTGTTGCTTCAGTGCTATACAGTGTATAGATCCGTTAAAGAGGCAATGCAGAAAGCGTTTCAGATCGCATTAGCACCGTTTCGGCCATAACAGGTGAACTGTATTAGAACTGTATCTTTATGATGACATATTATCTTTACAGCGCTCTGCAGTGGAGTGGGCTTTTTTGCTAAAGCTGAGACCCATCAAACCCAATCAATTAAAAGTCAATATACTTAACCTACCTGTCGATAAATCTATTAGCCATAAATCTGGATAAGCCTCGTGCGCTTGTGAGATAATTCCAGCAATTATTTCAGAGCTAATGTCAGGCAAAACGAGGCCATGGAAAGTGGAAAGACTGTGACTTCGAGTAGCATTTCGTTTATATTGCGTAAACCATAAATATCGTCGCTGCTTTTCTTTTTTTTTACATTGTGTCCAAATTAGATGATGAATGGTTCAATAAAAGTCCTCAAAATGAATCAGAATAAAATTGACTTCTATTAAAAGTAAGATTTATCCTTCTACTGTAAAGTTACTATTTTTTGGATATTTATATATACATATGTGTGTGTATACACGTGTGTGTTTGTATATTATATGTATAATACACACAGATATTATATATAATATACATACAATATATGTTTAGGGTTATAGATAGGCCAGTACCAGTAAAACAGCCCAACAGGTCCTCTTATTCACTTAAGCCTTTTTTCGAAGGACAGGGGAGAATTGGTGAGCGTTTCCTCTATCACTCCATCCTTCTTCTAACACTCTTCATCTCAGCTCCACAGCTTTGATGTCATGAAAATGAAAAGTTGGTATCGGAGCAGGTTCAACCCGTGGCACTCGGCTGAACCCCGTTCTGGCCATAAATAGCTGGAAATCCGCGGATAAGTGGAGGCACTTAGCTCCGTGACAGCGTTTGGCCATTAGTTAGAAAGACGAGGAGCAGCGATCATGTTGCAGTGCTCTTTATTCGCAGATAAAAGCAGTGGCCGCGTAAACGTGACACATACAACATACAGGAAACTACCTGATGCTTGTGTGTATTGGTTTGGAGGGTGGTGGTGGGGGTAGATGTATTTTCAAACATTTACAGGTCAAACGAGCCTACAATATTAAGACTGATCCTGAAATTGTAAAATGACTCTAAAATTGTAAAGTGCGTTTTACACAAGGTATATGTTGTTTTAATATTTTTGTTGGCAAGGAAGAGCAACATGTTTTGTTATAGTTAAGGTTGTGTTTGATTTGTTAAATAGAAAGTAGGTACTTATATATCTTCATTTTCACGCAAAAAAATCGCCTATCCATTTGTATCGTTTTTCACTGTTTCACATCGTTTGAGTATGGACTGTAGACTGTTTTTAAGAAGTCTCCTGTAAAGGTGACATTTTTTGGAAGTTTGAGTTTTTTTTTTTTTTTTTTTTTTTTTTTTACCGAGACAGCGAATATATGCAACATTGTGTGAAAACAAAGTTGTGTGAATGTGGTTTCGGTGTGACCATAAGTAAAATCTGGCTCGTCGCTGTTACTCAAAAACATTTATCTCCAAAAATTTACATGAGAAAAAAATCTTCTTCCAATAAAAGCCAATGTAACGATAGTCAAATTATGTCTAAAATAGAAAAATAGCAAAAATTAAGATGCGATATAAGGGACGATGTAATGAATTTTGGACGTTGCATACACAAATGTGTGTATGTGTGTTTTATCCCCGGTGCTCGTGGTGGTCTCGGTGTGACCATAAGTAAAACCTGTCGTTCCCTAATAATCCAGATGCATGCAATTTTGTTTTATAACCCATTTTAAGATCCATATGTTGAAGTCCCATGTGACGAAGTCTTATTTCATGTTTTGAACTTGAACTTTAGGCTATAGTATAGATAGTTTCACTTGTGGATAATTTCAAGTGCTTAATAAAACCACAGCACGGTTCTAAATAAGAGTATTTATCATTTAATCATCACGCCTGCTTTTCGTCTGTTCATCTTAAGAACCATTTTTAAAAGCGCTCCTTCGTCTTACAATTATAAAAACCTACATCTTTGTGTCGTTAAATGATTTTTCTCTGGCTTTGTCTGGAAAGGCTGCTGATTATTAATATAACTTTAAAGTTAATATAACTCTAAATTAAATTCTCCTATTGCTAGCAATCATAGAACCATTTTTTGATGCGGTATAGAACGATTTTCCTCAATAACAATGCATTTATTATCATTTTTAGGTCCAGTCTGAAAATAAATCAGCAGCAGAACACGAAAACGTAAATGGCAAAACAAGAAGCTCACGTGTAAATAAAACCCATACAGTTGAATTTTCATCAAGTACGACAAATAAAGTGCGTTTAACGATATTTAAAAACTTTTGGGATGATTCAGCAGGTGAGCAGTTCTTTCGTCTTGTCTTTGATTTAATTATCTTCGAGTCTCTTCGAGATTCTGATTGTGCCCAACATTGTCTGTGCATAGCTTATAGTCTTTATATTTCAGTTCCATCCATTAAAAGCCTCTTTTAACTTCTTAACTATTCTCTGGAGAGGCGCATGGCTCTGCTCCGCTGGCTAGGTAGTCCTGAGTGCGCTCCTGTCCCCGTCCCAGTCCTTCCCTCTGTAGTTTCTTCTGCTTCATGCGCCTATTCTGGAACCAGATCTTCACTTGGGTTTCGCTGAGCTGCAGCGAACTCGCGATCTCCACCCGCCTCGCGCGCGTCAGGTACCTGCTGAAGTGAAACTCCTTCTCCAGCTCTGTCAGCTGCTTGGTGCTGAAGTTGGTCCTTGGAGCTCCGGGTTGTCCCGTGGAAGCGTCATCACTGCTGCCCTGTCCTCCACTAGTCACTTGTCCGAGAACATCCTGTCCACAGGCTGGTGATGTTCTGACTGTAGACAACACAGGGAAAATATCAATTAGTCGTCAAGACAAATCCAGAAGAACCACCTTGATGAAGAACCAGTCCAGAAGAACAACCAGTGGATGTTTTGAATTAATTATTGATGTGAAGAATATTTTTAAAGTTAACGGATCGTCCACATTACGTAAACCTTCTACCAAAGAGATATTTTTCATTCATCAATTTGGAATCCTTAAGTTTTAGGAGTGCATGTAAGCTCACCGTGACAATAAGCCTCAATTATATTTCACTACATTATTTTTTGCCATCAGGATTTAGCTCGTCTACAAAACAATTAGGAGTTGGCTCACCCCGAACATATGGCACCGAAATGTAATTTGAATTAAAACAGTTTGCGGTCTCTCTAATTGAAGATCAAACCGTCAAACTGCCGTCTGGTGGCTATCAAGCATATTTCCCAAATTATGAGGCGTACAGTTGTGTTTGTGGACAAAACATGACATTTGATTTAGCAAATAATCGTTTGCAGATGTTCTGTTGCACATTATTGACACCAACCAGTTTCTATTTTGTTGCTAAATAACTAAACTAAGTTAAAACTGGACGTAAGTGTTTCTTGTTTCCAGCTATTTTCATTTTGATTTGTTTAATGTCAACTTTAAAATAGTATTTGCTTGATTTCCTTTTTGGCCTTTGCAACAAAGGACAACTTGCTGAATGATTTGATCTAGTTTATTGGAAGAAGGCATCCACTGTAAATTATGGCCAAGTGTAGTACCATATGAATATAAAGGCTTAAATATAAATATAAAGGCTTAAATATAAATATAGGCAAAGGTGTGTTTTACCTCAAGAATACTATTAATACCTTTTATTTGCAATGCCCTACATCATACAACATTTGCATACTCAAAATCGGGTTTTCTAAATGTTCTTGTTTTGGGCACATGGCTATAGGACTGGTACCTTGAACTGGTATACACTCTTAAAAATAAAAGTTCTTGTAATTGCAAAAGAGATGTAGATGAATTATATTAACATGAAGTGGTTCTTCTATGGCATTCCCATAATTGCTGCCATAAGAGGATAAAACCTTGTACACACTCCCAAATCTTAGGAGTGCACTTATTAAAAAAACAGAGTAAATTCTGAACTCCACAGACTTCCTAGAATGCCACAGAAATGTAACATGTGAGGTTACAAATACAGTAAAACAAATAAAATGCAGAATGTAAGGTTCTTTAGGCAATGGATATACATAAAGAGAGAATCTTGACAAGAACCATTTGAATGCTGGAGTGGTGCTTTGCCTGGTTAAATTAATCATCTTTATGATGGAGAATCTCTTGCTCTTTAAACAACTTTTTAAAAATAATCATTTTGCTAAGAGTGTATTCCAGAATTATCCAAATTTTCTACTTTTCCAGAGTACAAATGACTACTTCTTCCAATTTCAGTTTGAAGAGACTCAATTTAAGCCTCTTTACGCATTTATTTGTCAAAACCGATGATTCCGGTGTTATGCTTTCCTCCTCTCAAATTCTTTTTACAAAAAAGGTTCATTAAAGAATTACCCATTTTGAGGTTGTATAGGAAAAGGTGTCTATAACATTCCATTTTCTTTGATTCCATTTGGCGACTTTACTAGAATTATTTTTTCTATTTTGGAGTGTACATGTTAATCAGTTCACCAAGGCTGTGATGGTGAAGGTCATTTTCATGTGGTCCTGTATGAGCTGAAGAGTGGACTGCCACATTGTTCTTGAACCCCCCGCCTCCCCACTATAGATGACTGCAGGACAGGGGTGGACAGGGGGGCAATTGGGAGGCTGAGTCACCGTCTATCACTGTGTCAGAGGGACCTTCCAGAGACACCTCCTCTGTGCACTGAACTATTGGCTGCTATGAATCCAGCATTCCAGCAATGAGATTAAACCAAGCTACATCAACCCCACTTCACAGGTCAAGGTGTTTCTACTCCTGGGTTCAAGATATTTAATGCAGCATGAGGAAAGAGGTCATACACTCTTAAACATTAGGGTGCCACAAGAGATTTTTTGAAGCTATAGAACTGAAGAACCACTTTGGGTGCCCTAAAGACCAATAGATGGTTCTTTCAAGAAGTATGAGCGTGAAGAGCCTGAAGTTTTAAGAACCTTCACATCATGGTTAAAACCACTTAAAGGCTTAAAGGTTTTTCCCAGAATTGTATTTTTAAACCAAGAACCACTCTGGGAGCTTAAATAGGTTGGCTGTAGAACCGACCACTAATATATTAAAATCTGCCAAACCCTGCATTGTGGCCAGTCTAGATTTTAATTGCTTGATTTAAAGCAATTCTTGATTTGCACTGAATTAAGAGTCAGAGAATTTTATGAGACCACAGGAGTAAATGCATGAGAAGATAGAGCTACTGCTAAATATCTCAAGTCTCAAGTGCAACACACACACAAACAATGTACTGTTTCCAAAACTTGCTATTTCTTGCAGATGTGGTTTGGCAGCGAGTCTGTTTCTTTCATGAAGCTTGCAGTAACCTTTGCCTTTATGGTGCACATTCTGCCGGGTGGAGATGCATGGAGGGAGAAGGTTTGCAGACATAAGCCCACATTCTGCTCTTGGCTAGGACTCGGTTCAGAACTGTAACAATTTCTATGTCTGGGTCACTCAAACTTTTGAACCACCTGCTGATTTTGTGTGTATGTAGCTTAGAACTCGGGTAGGGTTCAATTCCCTGGCCAGGCAAGCCCAACATGCTACACTAATAAGAGTCCTTGGGACTCCCAACACTACATTTGCTCACCTGTGTAAAAAGATTCAATTGTAGGCTGCTTGGATAAAGGAGTTAACCAAATGATAACACCATAACACATAACACAAGTGTAACAAAAAATTAATAGCCATAAAGTACAATCATGCCTTTGACATAATGCTAATTGATACTGCTGGCTACATCATTTTTTCGATATGATTGAAGAATTAGGATATAAACAAATCAGAATTATTTTCATACATATTTCCTGTCTGATGTTCTTTCCCAGAGTGATTTACATTTGTAAAATGTTACACAGGTAGGCAAATGTAGTGTTAGAAGTCTTGCCCATGGTGTAGCATGGTATCCCTGGGGTTCCTGTCTGGGGAATTAAACTTTAGTCTTTAATTTGGTCACATAATGACCAACCTTCAGTTGTTCACAGTTATTAAAAGTGGTGGTAACAGGAACCAAATACCCAAAGCTTTTAATTCCTCCTTAAATGCTTTAAAGCTCCCTCACAACAAGTAGTAGGGATGTAAAGGCAGGACACTACAAGGCAATTCAGTTCCAAAGAAGAAAACATTTAGGTGTAGCATCATTTTACCAATGATTATCAATTTTACACATACACGCTACTGTTGTCGACACTGTGACCCTTAGTCCCAAACACAACCATTAAAAATGACTGACACACTTGAGGAATTTCCCTTAAATGTGAATGTAAGTCTTTGAGAAAACATCTCAATGGGTCATTTGGTTATTTTATTTTTATATTCAAGAGTGAGCTTGGCAAAGCTCCACCAAAACAAGACAAGAAAAGCCATTGTGAGGCTCAGACATTTACTTAGTTTCTGCTTTCATTAGCATAATTGATCAAGATATGGCTTAACTGGCAGCTGATGGCAGTGGAATGACGTTTAACCTCAACCACCTTCAGGCAACCTCTACAAAACATACACACGCAGACCTCATAGACATAGTCTCTGTGGCGTTATCTGCAGATAGCACTGTAGTGAAATATAGTATGTATATGACAACTCTTGGCACACTTTTAAGGCCCCACTCATTTCACTGGCGAAACAAAAACAGCTCAAGCCAAGCCAAAGATTGACAAGCAAAAGTAGTTTTAAGGTCACCCCTAATACTCAGGGACATTCGAACACACTGTGCTTTCAGTGTGAAAAAGTAGAAATATAAAGTAATTAAGGAATTTTCTTCTGAGAAGCAAAAAATTGTTCATGAACACTGACAAATGAGGGCTTGGATAATAGAATTGGCAGTAGCCAAAAGGCATAAAGGAATCAAACTAAATATTTGAGGAATGGCTGGCCTCCACTTGAAGAAGGCCAGCCAGTCAGTCAGCCAGGGGGATGACGAGGCCCACTATACGACTTGAGTGAGAGGAGAAGAACAGAGGAGGAAGATCGATACAGATCGCCTCAGTCATCTGGGCATCCAGCCCACAGTAATTCAGGTGCTGTCAGAGCATAATTGAACAATGACGCAGTGGGAATATGTACAAAATGCTGGGAGATCCAGTTACACAGAGTTGGTGCAAGCTTTTATGCATGTTTTGAATAGGAGAGAGATACGCCAACATTACCCAGCAAGACAAACAACCCATGGTGTGTCTGGGATTTGTTATTGATCATCTGTGTCACAATTTATTTCTCAGAGAGTTGAATCATCAAAGGTGATTGCCTCTACAAGTTAAGGATTCTTAACTGTACTGAGCAGTTAAGAATGCACTATTGTAGCACCACAGCCAATGGGAAATGCTTCCTACCAGGTGGTGTGCAGCTAAACTGCATGATACCTGCATGAGGCCAACAAGGCACCTATGAGGCGCTGTGTGTGGCCAATTTTTAGTAAAACAAACAATGTGTGCCGCAGGCCTCAGACAAGTTGTAGCAGTGCTGCAAAAATGAAACATGCTATTGTAATGCTTTGTTGATGTATATCAACAAAAATAGGTACAGGAAGAAATTAGCTACAAAGGCTTTTTTTTTACTCAAAAACAAATTACACCCCCCCCCCCCATTTCTTTTTTACTACAGTTAGATAATATTTCATACAGTAACAGAATGACTTAAAGAACTAATATAGGAGGCTTTTGGAGGTTCTTCTGTTTGAAACTGTCCACGATCAGTGTACAAATCAAGTCAAATCAGGAAAAAAAAAAAGTTGAAACTAAATCCACCAGCAATGGATTAGCATTACAGATAAATATAACATTTATTTCTGTCGGATTACAAATCCAGTAAAATGAATGTAAACCAGACACTTAAACACACAACTCAGCGTGACATAATTCAATAAACACATAATTAAATATCAGTTTTAAATTTTGTTCAAAACTAGTTATCTGCCAATACTAAAATTAAGGTTATATAATTGTTATATTATAAATTGTAGGTTTTCTACAGTATTTGGTTAGCAAAGTCTGGTTAGCATTTATAATATTGTTAGTGCATTGCTTGTTGGGTAGTTAGGTCCCCTTATTGAAACATCCTTACTGACAACCACATTCCAACTTTCCCTTAGTCTTAAACTGCCTGTGCATTTAAGACTTCAATTCTGTTCTGGCTGTTCCCTAAAGCAGTCTGGTCTGAAACACCCCATATAACTTTAACATAAATGTTATACAGGTGGGGTAAACTGTTGCAGGCTGAATAGCAAGACATACTGTATAGCAACATCACTTTTACTATGGTAGAATGGAGTCTGATATACTATATGCAAATGCATCATCTTTTATGACATCACAAAAACAGCAACTTCAAAATGGGCAGTTTTTGCAACTTAGTATATGGATTGTCTGGACTGGTGGACAAATGCTTATGAACTATAAATGTTTACCCACCACATTTGCATTGAGAAATATGAGGGAAATTCCTTTTTCTCTGGTATGGACCCTTTGAAAGACCTTATATTTATAAGATAATCTTATTCTATTATGGATATAATATGGGTAATTATCATCTGATATTGTAATAAAATTGAAAATATTGTGACATTGGAGTTGAAGTTTAGCAATACCACTCAGCACTACATTCATACATTCTTCACCCCATTACCTTGGTGTTGACAGACATGTATGATTGCTGTAATCAAACATTGGGAGCAGACATGAAGGGGACATTCTCAAGCTTTTTACTTCCCTTCTTTAGAACACATTGATTCCCAGAGCAGCTAGAGACATAGTTCCCATTCTCAGCACTTCTGCGGTTTCCAAGGGTTTGGTGGATGTGCACCAAAACGCCAAGGAACAGATGCTCCTGAGCACTAAACAAATCGTGGGCCTCTGGCCTTGCCTCCATTGCAGCCTATGGGATTTCATTAAGCATCCAATTCTCCTGACCACAGCTGTCTGGGACTGTCAGGGCAATGTAGCCCCAAAAGGCCTTTACTCTGATGGATATGCCTCTGAGTTATTTTACATCATCAGCATGGCCAGCAAGGACACCCTTCCACTTGACAACATGGACACCACATGTGTGGTAGATTGCTGATTTTAAAAGAGATGACATCTTAAATAAAGATTATCTTGGGTTTTTAACTGTTATTACCATTCTGATTTATGATCAGAAGGACAGATGATCCCCAGGTTAACAAACTTTGCTCACAACAAATGTACAGTACTTCTTAGATAATACAGGTCAAATGTCAGTTGTGAGAGTGACATTTTATGGGAAGCTGTCGGATATTTAAAACTCAAATTTCAGCACAGAAGGCTCTGTTGAACATAAGGATTAGGTTTGGATCTTGGTTGATGTGTTTTTCTCCATTTTTCAGAACAGATAACTGCATTAAGTGCTAGGACTAGGAGCTTTCCACATGATGCTGTTTGGCTCTAAATAGACAGGGAGCTAGGGGGAGCTGGACTCCCTTAAATGTACTCCACAATTTTAGAGGGATGTGCTGTGGAAATGTGGTCCTGTAAAACCAGAGGATGATGTTTCTCACTGATGTGTTTTCATTGCTTTTTCTTCTGGGTATGAGCAGGTTATAGATCACCAGCTCTCAGGTTTTTGATATTTCTAACCCCTTAAGCTTTCCCATAAAGGCTTTCATCACTCTGTTTCCTTGATTGGTTGCCTAATTTGTAAAAGTGAAGTCTCAGACGCTTGCCAAGCCTGTTTGACCAAGAGTTTGGCCTTAAGTAGACTGCCACACACCATTTTCTCTTCTGCTGCTTGCTTCACTAGACGTATAGTTCACTGTATGGTTTAGTCTCTAGATAGCAAAGCGGACATACACTTTTTTTATATGCATGGGATTTTAAACACTCTGAGCAAAAGGTTCAAGGGTTCTACATATTACACAAAAATGACCTCAAAAGCAAAAAAAAAAACATTTTTAAAAGGTTTTCCATGACAGAGAAGAATTATTCTACTAATGTGTTAAAACAGGTCATTGAGTGTTCAGGGCCTACACTCTTAGAATGCGGTTCTAAATAGTAGGCTACAAAAAATATTTTACTTAAGAATTACAGAGCACCTTTTAGTGCAATAGAGAACCATTTTATAACATATTTATACACAACTGGTTTTCTATCATACAACCATGCAAAGAACTATTTATGCAGTGAATGCTGTTGTGCTGTTCATGGTTCTATGCTTTTAGCACAAGTAGTTCTATACTAAACCCTTGCTAGTGCAAAAAGGACCCTTAAAAGAGGTTTTAATAGAAAAGAATGGTTTAACTAATGCAAAGGAGCATATCTGGTCTATGTTCATTTATGGGCCTACACTTTTAGAAAACGTTTCTAAATAGTACCATAAAAGATTCTTTGATTTTACAATAGCAGAACCCTTTTTGCACTATATAAATCTAATTTTAAAACCATGCCCAACATGTAATCATATAACCATGCAAAGAAACATCTATGCAGTCAGAAGTTGATATGTCTGCACTTTTAGCAAAAAAAAACTTCCTATAGAGCATTGATTGAAAGGTTCTTTGACACATAACCATAGTATTACCCTTTTTTGTGATACAGAACAATTTTCACAAGGTTCTTTAAAGAACCGGCTTCAGACGATGTCCCAACATAGAGAAGAGCTATTTAACAGGGTTTAGAACCATTAGTGTTGATAATTATTGCCTTTACCAAAGGTCCCTTGATTTGCAATGTTTCAATGTGTTTGATTAGGAATCACATAATTTCATGTAAAATAACATTAGACGTGTTAAAAGTATCAAATGTACCAACCAGTGAAGTCAAACTCTCTCTACTTTGATTCAGATTTCATGTAATTGAATGAAACATGTCACGTGATAAACTATAGGCTAATTCCATTCCTATATGTCAACTGGAAAACCCTGAAATGCTCAAATTGTCAATAAGACAAATTGCCAAAGACTCTGGAATCCTGTCGAATTCAACACCGCCCTGTTAGGATGCCAAAAGTTACAGGAACTTCCCAAACTTACCTACTCGAGGTTGCCTTCGCTTCACCTTCATCCACTCGAAAGTTTTCCCACTTTGGATGCTCTGGTGCAACTTCTGGGGAAGTGCGAGCTCGGTGTTGTCCACGATCGCAAGGCGATTCCTCGGGTCATCGTTCGGGTGGACCTGAGTGAGCGAGTGCACCAGTCCGAGCTTCTGAACAGACGGACTTCTGAAAGTGTTTGAGGAGGGGCACTGCTCCTCTCCGGAGAGACCCTGTTCCCCAGCGCACATGAAGGAGGGGACTTGGGGTTGACCGGGGTAGAAGTCTCCGGCATCATTCTGGGGAAATGGGGGTGTGCTCGAGCCCCCGCACACGAGGTCCCGAGAGCGTTTGGAGCCGTTGTCCGAGAGAGGTGCGAAGCGGTGGTGGGCAAAGTCCGCGAGGAACCGTCCTTCTACCCTGAACTGGAGTTCTGCACTAGTCCTTTGATCGAGATTTTCGCGCCTGGCCTCGCTCGCACATTTGCCTTTGGGGAACTGGATCCCTTTTCGCCTGTCACACGTGAACTCATGGTAGGAATCCATGACAGCCTCCCCCTCGTGGAAGCCTCCGTCCGGCCAAAGCCTTGAACCCCGTAGTAGACCCATCTACAGATGGCCGGGACCGTGGACAGACATGCCTTGCAGTGACCAGAATCTTTCGATCTGTGATTGATGGGGGATGACGTGCCCTCTAACTGTGGGCCAATAGCCGGACATCTCCTTCATCTGACTGAGCTTTTATTAACCAAAGGCAGCAGGTTTTGGACCACTCCTATGACCTGGGGAGTGAGGTTATTGTAAATAGGGGGGGGGGGGGGGTACTTATTAAAAATAAAGGTACTACAACGGGTACTTTTTTGCCATAGACAAAACACCTTTTAGCAATGACATAAAAACCTTTGGCTCCATAAAGAGACATTTTCAGTGTGAAGCCAGTTGCCCTTAAATTTGGTGAAGAACCTTTGCATCAAGAGAATGTTATTATTTTTTTTAGGAAACTAGACATGGCTCTTCTATAGCATTTCCCTTTAGATCACATTGGTATAAGAGTATAACAACACATATTACAACAAAATAATAATATTAATATTAATAACAACAATAATGATGTATATATAATTGCTAATATATTTTCTAAAGATTAGATTATAAGCTTTCAAAACTAAATATATACACTATATTATATATGTATATACTACATTAATATGATAGTTAATATATAATTAATATGTGTGTGTGCATCTTCTATATATTGTTAGAAGAGCACATATCATATATGAAGTAGGCCTTCTTGTCGTAGCAGGTCAATAATAGTGGCTATTTTGTCGGCTCTTAAAGTCTTAACCAGGGGTCAATAGCTCATGAAAAAGAAATGACCTATCTAAGTTCTAGTGCTTATTTCTGTGCTTGCGTTTGAATGATTTTCCCAATCATAGACAATTTTTTTTCTGTTTTAAGAATAACATTATGATACTAATTCCTACAATTCCACGTGATTATATGGTATCCATAGTTGTCGCCGTTTCTGTTAATATGTCCTGTATTTGACCACATCAGTATTTTTAACTAGCCTATTGTGAAAAACACAAGTAGAATTTAATTAGAAAGATTGCATTAAATATGAAATAATATGGAATTCAATAATATGACATTCAAAACTGAGCTTTTTATGTGTTCTGAAACACACACACACACACACACACACACACACACACATATATATATATATATATATATATATATATATATATATATACACACATAACACACATGCAATAGCTATAATTGTATTTTTGATTGCAGTTTAAAGTTCTAAGACCTTCCTAAATTATTTCTCTCCCTTTCTCTCTCTATCTTTATCTCTTTCTATTTCTCTCTCTCTCTCTCTCTCTCTCTCTCTCTCTCTCTCTCTCACTCACACACACACACACACACACATACACACACACACACACAGCAAATGATGCTGACATCCTAAAACAGGACGCCCTGTTAGTTCCGTTGGACTCAGAGCAGCAGCTCTTGTATTTGGGCTCATTGAATGGGGAGCTCCTGCTTCATGATGCCGATTCTACACACAGCTGCTGCTCACAGGTCATCCACCGGCCAAATGATAATTAGCAGCTGCCTTCTATAGGAGAACCATCAGCTCTATACTGCCCGTAGATTCTGGAAAAAAACGTGTGGAAGCTTCCCGTACAAAAACGTAATATTTTAGAAACGATATCACAATTCTTTCTAATATGATTTTCCTTACCATATAATCCTTCATTTTAATTTCCATTTCACCCAACAGCCAAACGGAAAGTGTAAGAACGTGTAAGAGAAAAGTGCCTCACTGCTTGAAATTCAGTTTGCAATATATAAAAGAAGGTAACTGGCGAACTCTGCGCGAATTACAGTCGTTCAAAACCTAATATCAACAAAATTTTAACATATAGTTTTTAGAAGAGTACCCCACCTGCTCCACATATCGCTCGTCACCGATAGACGGCCCCAGAGATCCCGCTGAATTTACATGCAATTGTTTATGAACGTTATTTAATCGTTGGTCTGAGTAATGGTCGTATTGCCTTAACACAACGGAACAGCCACGACGTTTATTCTCATCAGTGTGAAACTGTTTAGTCTACTTCACTTGGGTCTGCTGTCACACTCAGATGTGTGTGCAGATATCCAAATATTTAAGAAAACCATTCAAACCTTTTTGATCACAGAGAGACGTTTATGTCAGTTATGCTGGTTAATAAATAAGGAAGCGTTAAAGCAGTGTTAGAAATATTAGCTGGCATGAAGACAGTAGTGTATCAGATAATACATCTTATGAAGTATCGAAAAAAAGGATTTTATACCCACACAGATCCACACACAATGTATATATATAATACAACTATATATATATATATATATATATATATATATATATATATATATATATATATATTGGGCCGTGTTTTTGATGTGTTTTGATTTACTTTAACACTATTTTTTTATTTAAGACTTTTATTGTAGATTATTAAAGATTAATGATTAATTACATTATTAATTACATGTCCATACCTTGAGGAAATCCAGTAGGTTTGGGCCACACTTTATTTTTAGGGTCACATATATATTATGTAAATGTTCAAAAACAAATACTTTCTATTGAAACTGAGTTTAGGTTTGGCTAAAAGATATAATTCACTGTATGGTTAGATTTAAGATTTATTACATATTACATAGAATTTACAGTTTAGCTGCATTTAATAGACATTTACACAGATATTAATTCAAGGTAAGCTGGGCATCACAACATTCACTGTAACTGTTTCCATCATTTGTAGTTATCATCCAGTGTAATTGTTTGTTTTTGTCAATCTGTTTTTCACCAAATTAAGTCAAGGGGATGCAGATGGATTAGAACTAGTTCATGCTATGGTTCAAGGTAGCGTTGAAAAACAAAAACTCTGGAAGCAATTCTGTCAAGAACGTCTGTTTTTCTAACAAGCTCAAAAGATACCAAGTCCTTCTTAAAATAAAACAAGAAATGTATGTGTTGCATTTATGCTAATTATTTTGGTATATTCAATTATTAGAATATGCCCCTTTTTTTAACTCTGATGTCATGAGCCTTGGGATACATTCCCAGAGGTCAAAAGTCTTCACAGTTACCCCCCCCCCCCAAACCCCCATCTTCAATGTCAAAAACATTATCACTGCTGAAACAAACCAGAGAGCTCTGCAGATGACTTTCTGTCCAGAAGGGAATCCTCCTTCATTCATTAAGTTTGAAATTGCTAATCTTCATGTTTTTATGAACTCTGCTTTGCCTCACTCCAAATAGCGCACTAGTTTCTACAGTCAGCTGGGTTAATAAAGTATGCAGCCCTTCAGCAAATAAAAACAAAAAAAGAAGGATGCAAAACATGCACACAGAAATCACAGAGATATACTATTACATGCAAAGTGCATACGCAAACCCTCAGTCTGACATGCAAAAGCTACACACACACACTATCAGCAGCACTAGGCCTATATTGTCTGAGGTCCAGTAATATCTGCAGATATTACTTCTACGAAGTTCAAATAAAAGCAGCAAACATCTCATAGAGAGCAAATCAATGGAATGCATTCTGTTTGTCAGTAACAATAACAATAATAATAGCAATACCTGTGAGAGCAGGCTGTCTAAAACTGAGAAAAATTAAGATCAAATGCTCATGATCCTATTCATTTAATTTACCCATAACCTGTAAGTGCTCTATCTAAGGTACAGCCCTCAACACAGGGAGGAACATTCACTTATAGGTTCCATAAAGGTTCTACTATTGCTTGGCAGTGATTAAAAAACAATTGGAAATAATCATCAATGTATAGTAGTGCTGGTACAAGCCCAGAGATACGGTCGCAGCTGGAGGAGTTAATGGAATTCTACAGGCGGCGATGTGCTGAATGACTGAGTGCAATATATCCCTTCCCTCCGTACATTTGCATGGTACACTTATCCATCTTCATGTCAGCTGTGGGGTTACCCAGGGTTCACACGCTAGCTTGTTTCTCTCCTCTCCGCTCAATAAATAAATCTCTGCAGCTCTCTGTTTACGAGCTGAATATAAATTTGTTTGCAGTCGATCGCAGACCTGTGTGAAGGCATTAGAAATTGTATTTCTGTAATGGCTTTCAGCAGAGTGAGGAGGGGGGCTCAGGGGATGGTGGTGGGGTGGAGGGGGGTAGTATGTGGAGGCAGAAGTGCTTGGCTGGAGGGTGAAAAAAATAAAAGAAAAACAGGTGTGTATATGCCTCCCTCTATGGGACTAACATGTTTTTTTTGTTTTGTTTTTTTATTGTCCGGATAAGTCAACCTAGCTCCAGGCCAAAATTGCAATGGATTTTGACTAAATTGTAATGTTGTTGCATTCTCACTTTATAAAGAGGTGGAGGGACGGGGTGGTGAGGAGGGGTGGTTTGCTGGTTCATCTCAGTGCCATATGCTTGATAAACATAAAGCAAGAGGCATGGTGTTGGCAAATTTACCTGGGCAAAATGCTGCCTGATCTAGGATCGGCTCCTAATTGACTGTTGCAGTTGGGAGATACCTTTCAAGAGCTGACCCTAGAACACCATCCCCTGAAAGTACTTAATACTATTGGCCTCAGAGTGGCTATGCTTTAAAGCAGCAGGAGAAGTGCTGGACCTGGCCATTGCAATGCCAGCTGGCTCCCTTCAGCACCTAACAGCTTGTATCCTATCTACAGACACATCCGCCAGGTCAGATGGCAGGGAATTGTCCAGCTCACGTTCTGAATGAGGTGAGAAGATGTTCATTGTTTTCCTTTTTGTGTCTGGAAGCAGACCAACCAGCGTCGCCATCTCACATTTGAAGCAGTTCCAATCGCAACCTGCCAAATGCTTTCAGTGCACTGGTGGTGAAAGGAAATAGCAGCACTATGTCTGTTACCTAGGGGTAGGACAATGTGACAGTTTCGTATCGTGATATCACTGACCAAAATTATTACAGTTTTCAGTGTTATCGCAGACCAAGCAGAAGTACCAGGCCTACAAGCAAAGGAGGAATTGATATGAAAATGTCTTTCAGAAATTACCTCGGTTTTCAATATCATAGATGTATGGTAACAATATATTGGAAAAGTCTAAGAAATTATTTGGGTTTCAAGTGCCTCATCGATTTAATATGCTACCACTGTGGCCCGGGGGTCATGAGTTCAAATCCTAAGCCATGCCACATCAACTGCCAGAGTCTGAGAGAGCACAATTGGCCACGCTCTCTCCAGGTGGGTAAATGGCGCTGTCTCCCCTCATCACTCTTAAGCCATGTTGGCCGGCACAGGCTTCCGTTAGCTGATGCGGTATAGCTAGAGACCTGGTGCCTTCCTTCGAGCATGTTGGCTGCCTGGTAGTTGCCGACAATTGGAAGAGAGGCTGGCTTTTCATGTATTGGAGAATACATGCTTTAAGTCCTTACCCTCCTATCTCAGAAGTGTTGCTAGTGCCAAGGGGGCTATGAGTGAATGGAATAATTGGCAATACCAATTATTCAACAAAGGGAAGAATTCAACAAAAAAACCCAAAAAACAGAAATGACTGAATCACTTGACATATTTTTTTTTTATTTTTTAGTTGAAGATAATTATCTTTGGATTTATATTGGAATACATCATCAACCACCCTATTCTTATTGGCCCAAGCTTAATCCTTATTTCTGCATTCAAAGGACTGACCTCTAAATCCCTTATAAAGAGCATTTTCCACTCACTTCCCTTCCCTCTTGCCAGGGAAGGGCGATGAATACCACACAGTGTGAAAGGTGGAGTTTCATGTTGAGTTGAATGCTTCCCTCCAGTCAGGGTGTGCAATAACACCATCCCTCTTCAGTGATCCCCTGTTCTTGAACCAGTGGATTATGCTTGTGGTACCCAGATCATGTCACTGGCTGGTGTTGACCCCTGACCCTTGCGACAGGAACAGTGAAACGATGCGGCTGCCAAGGCCACACGGCCCCGGTTTAACCCCGCTGGGCTGGCGGGCCTAATTATTTCTCCTCTTGGGGCGTGGAGAGGGCCGGGAGTGAGATGCTGCTGACAGATGACTGTCACCACCAGCGGAAAGGTCACTGGCGTTAATGTAGTGTGGGCCTGTCGCAGATGATTGGTTAAGGCCTGGCAATCTGTGCGCCCACACCCTCCTCTTACTTCATCACAGGGGTAACATGCATGGCAGGTGGAACGACGGAGCCCAGGGAATTTCAGCCCACCATGCAGGGAGACAAAGAGAGAGAAAAAGCTAGAAAGAGAGAGAGAGAGAGAGAGAGAGAGAGAGAGAGAAAGAGAGATAAGTCTCCAAAGCCATCGAAGAGCCAGCATGATAGCATCAACAGCACTAAGTGATGGGAATCATCAGGAAGCTGGTGCTTTGTTTCAGTGTGTGCTGGTGATTTCTCCTCTGGTGGATTATGACTGATGTCACATACAACACAAACTGAATGACTGGAGGTTTACTGGTCACATCAACAGACAAAATTATTTGTTTTAAGAGATGCAATCAGTGCATCTCGAAAAAGGTCTTTCTTTTAGTTTATGACAATCAGAAATCCAATATCTCAAATTATTTTAGTAGTTTTAGTTTTAGTAAATTACTATTCATACAGTACACAGTGCTCTAGTTTAGCACACACAACCACAGTCATGGGGACTTGACAGTTGTCAAGAAGACAATCACTGACATCATGGGGGGGAGTCACAGAAGGTCATTGATAAAAAGTCTGGCTGTTCACAGAGTGCTGTTTTAAAGCATATGAATGGAAAGTTGTCTGGAAGGGGAAATGTGGTAGGAAGAGGTGCATAAGCAATGGATGACTGCAGCTTTAAGAGAACTATAAAATCCATTCAAGAACTTGGAGTGAGGCTGGAGTCAGTGCATCAACAGCCTTCCTCCACAGACATCTCCAGGAAAGGAGCTACAACTGCTGCATTCCTATTATCAACCACTCCTGAACCACAGACAACATTAGAAGTGTCTAACCTAGGTTAAGAAGAAAAAGAATTCTAGAAAAATTCTAAGAAACAATTACAATTTTATGGAAAACAATATAAATATAAGTATAAATATAAATGTTTCAGGTAGTTGTAATGTAAAAATGTAAAAGTATTGACATTATCTGTATATTAACATGCCAACTGTTATTTTAAACATTATGCGAATAATGACAATTTACATGTGTTTTTTTTTTTGCTCTTTAGATTAAAACATTTGACTTGTTGCACCTCTGGCAGCACACAATCAGTAATGTCACACATGATAGAAACTCACTGCCAATCAAAAACAGCAAAATTACAGTCAAATATTCAAATTCAGTGAAAAAAAACTATACATTTACAGATTATTTTATTTAAGGTATTAACCTGTTAATTTTGTTGTATGAAAAAAACCTATTGGTCAGCAGGTGCCGTTCACAGTACATACACCACTGATTCTTACAGTCTCCTCAGCAGTCACAGCTTGCTGATACAGAAACATCTCCAGTGAGCCTGAGTTTTGTGGCAGAACTCTATATCTTGTGAGCTGTAACCCGTCTAAGAATATGAATGCCTAGAGTCCTTACTTCCTGCTCGAGCTCAGCAGGCTGCAGCCCAAACAGAGTGACAATAGGCCATCCGTCATATCAGCACACTCTGCACTGTGCTTCCGGAACTCCTTACTGCGGGACATTAGCAGGGTTAAACATGCGCTGGGAAGCAATGCTCTTGTCATCATACTGCCATATGCCTCATCTGCTTATTTGATAGCAAAAGTGGAGTGTTTTCCAGCCTCAAGAGCAGTGCTTTTCATTCGCTGTGCCTTCACTTACACATACAGCACAGTGCTGCATCAGATAGATGCTGTTTACTTAGGATTCAAATGTGGTGAAAGCTTCTTTTTCTTCTTCTCTTGAAGACCATTTTGATTTGAAAGGGCCTATATTATGGAAAAACATTCGGATTTTGAAATGTAATATTTAATAATTGCTAGAGGTTTGAAAATGTACCATTTACTCCCCAGTTCATTGCTCATGAATCCAGACTAAACAAAGCAGCAAAACTTTTTTTAAATTGGCTGTTTTTGTGATGTCACAAGAAGCAACACATTCCCAAATTACACAACTGTGTAAACAGCTGTCAGCAGTTTAACCCTGACAATTAATGCTGAGTTCAGCCCGAACTGCTTTTTAAATAAAGCACAATACAGGACAGCCAGCCATTATAGAAGTCATTTACATATATCAGTTTTGACCTCTTAAAAAACATATAGCTGCCAGTGGACCAAAAGTATTATTACTAAACTTCTATTACTAAAGTATAGCCCCACTGGTTTGTACAGAAGTCCCTGTTGTTAATAATACACCTTAGTGTGTAATAAGCCTTTCTGCATTAAGGGGATAAAGGCACAGTACCGAAAACAGCCTGTTAAAGAGAGGTTGAAAATGGTACGGCAAAACTGAATTATGACGTTTTGGTACGTTTTCAACTGTACTATGAAAAAAAAAAACATTTAAGCATCCAAAACATATAAGGATCCAAAACCATGGTTTTAGAAGCTCTGAAGATCCCCCTTTTTAAAAGACATATAGTATTGATCAACTGAAAGATGCTTGTTGCAACTTGATTCATGTGCCGGCATTAGGGTAAATGTTATTGTAGCCCTTGATGTAGAACCGGTGGGCTATAATGGGTAAGACACCTCATCTGGACGACAGTCATCAGTGCAGCTCCTAGTTCATCATCAGCAATCACCTTTAACTGGAGCGCATTTAAAAAGTCATTGATCTTTATAATGCATTGCTTTAATATGACAGTAACAGTTGTACGTGATGCAGGAAGTCAAATTGTGGGGATTGATGAGTGCTTGCAGGTGAGTTATAACCCATCTACCTGAGTGATGCTCACACTGCGTTCCACACCAGCAAGCAGACAAATAAATAAAACCCATAAAGGTGACACTGGGAATTGATACTTAACAGTCCCTCTGAGCAACAAGCACCAGAGGCTGATCCGTGAGCAGTAGACAGAGGAGGAGGAATACTGCAGAAGAAAGGAAGAATAAAAGAAGACACTACCTTGAAACACTACAGTAAAACAATCTTTGGTTTCCTAAAAAGTCTTTTAGTGACTGGTTCTTGAAAAGAATACCTTGATGCTGACTTTGAAGCTTCTACTATCAGTGTGTTTAGAATCAACTGCTTTTTTTATGTTGTTTAACTACCTACAGATTGAGCAAATTAATGATTCGTCTGTAATCAGGCCTGTTATACTGTATGTTTGCATGGTGTTTCTTCTCTGCATGGACATCATTTTCCTTGAGTGGGTTGTTGTGATTAAGGTGACATTTATGCCATTTATGCATTACCAGACATGGTGTTGTGGAATTGTCTAAAGCTTGACCCTCAGAGATGATTCAGGAACATTTAAGGTCTTGGGCTTGGCTGAGAGTGACTGTTGTGGATGCTCCATTGTGGACATTATCTGACTAATACACTTAATCAGTGATTTTGTGTTTAACTATGTTTTTGCACCAATCTTACCAAGCCGTTTAATTGTGTAGCAATTTGCGTGGTCAAATCTTTTCCTTTTTGGGCTATACTGCATCAAAGGAAGTATGAATGTGCATTTTCATACACTTATTACTCAACAGTACATGGAAATGTGCTGAACTTATTGTCCATGTTAACTGAACATATGCTACAGATGCAGCATATTAGGCTGAAAAATGCTGAAGTATTCATAATAATATGCTCTACTGAACCACCAGTGGTTCCAGACTTGAATTTCTCACTTCTATAACTATGAGGAACACCTCAGGCAGTCTTCCTGTATTCCATGTCATTGGCAAAGAAGTTTTAGAATCTAATAACATTTTAAGAGTTGGCTTGACTCTTAATAAAACACTTTCCAGCAATAAGAGTCCAGAAATAACATAACTAAGAAAGAAAGAAATGAAGGCCCATAGAATATAGATATTGTTTACATTTCTTATTATTATATCTATAAGTATTGTCACATTCTATTGAAAGACAATGGAAAAGAATGACCTTAGCCTTGTACACTCCTAAAAATACAGGTTCTTTGAATGACTCTAAGTAGGACCATTATTGGTTCCACAAAGAATGTCTGTAATAGAGATGTGTGCGTGAAGAACCTCTTAAAGGTAAAGAATCAAAAGTGGTTCTTCTAAGAGTCATCTAAAGCAGCTTTATTTTTAAGAGTTCACAGTCAGCACTTTGTTTATAATTATTTGGAGAGGTCAAGCACAGTGCTTGTTTGTGCAAGCTAATATGCCTTGGATTGCTGTTGATTAACGCTTCTGAAAAGAAGGCACCATGAATCTGTTCCTGTACAGTTGACAGTGCAAGCACAAAGAGGGCTGGATGAGCTTTAATAGCAATTTAAATAGGAAAAGCTTGGTCACATGGTTTGATCTCCACTTTGTGTAATTGGTCCTTGGAATTATATTTCATTATAATTCATTACATTTTGCTCTCCAATTTTCAAAATTGTAGTCAGCCATGAGATATCCGAGGACAAAACGTGAATTTTAATGCCTGGTGGGCCATCTGTTATGCTAATTGACTGTAGAATGAATTGATTACATCTAATTTCCAGATTCTTAACTAGATTGTGGGATTACTAACTAAATCTGGAATGTGATGTATAGATGGTGTCCTGTGGCTTGTGTGGTGGAGGCTGTTCCACCATTTTTTCTAAAAAGATATATATATTTACAGAGAAACAGGGAATGTTAGAGAGAGAGGGAGTGGGATAGAGAAATATGGGATCCTATCAAGAGAGTGCTCTGTAATTTCATTCTTTGTTCAGGATGTGTATTTGATTGGTATTTTAAGCGTCAAGTTCAGGACTTTTGTGAACTGGCTTGTATTGTTAGCTATATGGCCTGCTGTTTTGGGGTCTACTCAGGGTACATACATAAACATAGAACATTTATTTAGTCTGCATTTGGTCTGTTTTGTCGGTTTAGTCTGTCTCACTGCTCTTCAATGTAGTAAATAAGCATCCAAATAAACCTAATATAAGCAGAGATTTTCTTTGTTAGACGACAAGACATTGGTTAAAATCAAACCCCTGGTAGTGCTGACCTTTAGATGAAAGAAAGAGGCGAAGGATGTGGCTGAGAAGAAACCAATAACCAATTAGTTTTCTAAAATGAATAGGTGTATGCACATAATTGCTTGATATCAATAACCAGGTAGCAGAGGGGTAAAGATTATTCCTTCATGGAAAATTGATATTGATATGGAGTTATGCGTGCCTCTGTTTATGCAAGGGGTATGGGTATGTGCGAGTATGTTCATGTGTTTGTGTGCTTTTCTGCAGAACACTTTCTTTAATATACAGATATCGAGTTAGTGTATTTCCATACAAATGCCAGGCATGCACAAAGAGGCAAAATCTTGCTAAGAGAAAAATCTGTTTGCTGCTGCTTTAAGAATAACATGAGTTATTATACACAATGAAATCATAGATCATAGCAATCAAAAAACAATATTTTAAGAGTTTGTACATTGATAGTTCTCAGGGCCATTAATATATATTTTAAAGAACTGTGTGGGCTGTGGAGTGCTGTAATTAGGTTTGCTCTACGTATTACACAGTTGAAGAAAGAGGCAGCATATCACATTGTGGGCCTACAGGGGCTCTGCTGGCAGTGGGGATTTAACAGAGTTTATCCTTTGTAGTTTTGAGTCTCTAAAAATAGCCCTTTTTTATTCGATGTGCAGTCTGGATGAGCTCTTTCTTTGTCTCTGATCTTTAGCCAGGGCACATGTAATGCTCCTTAATGTGCCTATAAATCACTACTGGTCAGCCAGCACACGCAAGAATGTAAAGAATTCAATGCAGCTTCCATCTATTTTCCCCTTCCTTCTTTTCGTTGAAAGTCTATCTATAGCAAGGCATTGTCCCTGGGCTCTCACTGGGAGATTTCTCTCTGTCTGCAACTGATTTTCTGTGAATTAATTACGTATTGAATTCAATGATGGATTCAGGAATGTACTGTAGCCTATTATGCCGCTCTCCTGTCCAAGCCCTTTGCTGATGCAGTGATATGTCTGAATTAGGCCTGACCTTCTTCGGTGCATAACCTGGGCTCTCCAACTGAGGTAGAACCCTGCTGTGAATAAACAGGGTGGCTAATGTGGTCTTCAGGCCTACTGTTGCTCAGCGGCTTGCTGTGACTGCCTTACACAGGCACTTTGACCAGATCTTTGCGAAGACTAAAAAGGCCTCCTGCACCCAGCAGTGCCCAGCAGTGGCCCAATTTCATTTTTTGCTAAGATGACGTTCACTATGAAATGCTGTTCTAGATCAAAAACACAATAAAAAAAACTTTCACTATGTGCTACATCTGAATTCATTGCAGAAACCAAACAAGGGTAAATTTGATTTCAATGCAACCGTGGACTCAATAGAGTGTGCAGTCCTTTTAGTTGCACGAAGGGGCCACCGGGAGGCCAGCTTCTGCTTTGCATAACGAACGCCGCTGCCTGGTGATGGATGGTAAGTAAGACACACAGCAGGGATGTTCTTCAGTCTCTAGTGGCCACCAGAAAAGAGACTGGAAATGGGATATTTTGGGAAAATTTGTTTTTTTTTCCCACCATACATTGAAAACTGTCAAGTACTGCCTTTTTGAGAACCTTAGATGTTTCAAGAACCATTTAGAAAGCTTAACTTCTTAGAGAATGCCATCACCTACAATTTCTTTTCTGCACCACATTTTAAAATTGAAAAGGGTTTCCCTATCATATTGACCAGATTCAAATTACTGAGGTCAATTAGGCCTGAATCAAAAAATGATTTATCGCCTCGTTTAAAATGGAACTGAAGGCAATATTTCTGCAAAAAAGAGTAGATTTTGCAATTCCTTGCTTAGTTTATAAAATGACTCACGATGACACCTTAATTAAACATAATTAATCAAAATGAGCTATCGCCCACACAGCCCGGCGCAGCGCCCACAAACGTTGCCCTGCCGATGCTAACTTCACTGTTGTGTCGAAATATTTGGGAGATGTGAAGATAGAAGAGCTGCAGGTTTTATTGTGCTCCACTGAGGAAGAGCGGGTTGGGGGGGTACAAGCAGCACCCCGGCAGCGATGACGTGTGGCTGCACCGCTGCAGAGGGATAGAGAGAGAGTGAGAGAGAAAGAGAGAGAGAGAGAGAGAGAGAGAGAGAGAGAGAGAGAGAGACTTGTCCGGATGATTAATGTTGGTGGAGTGGTAGGCGGGGGAGGGGGAAGGCATGTATGTATCTATAGATTGTTTTACAGAATACAACAGACACTTTTACTAAATGCAAAAAAAGTATTATGAAAAAAAAAAATCCAAAGTCACCTTACTGCAAATGGTTAGAATTTTCTTTCTCTACATAATTACGACCAGGATAAAAAGTATTACAAAGAGCAACATCATGCTTCTGGATTTTGGTTCATGCATTTGTTAAATTTATTCAGATTTTATTGCTTTTAAACAAAGACCACAGCCACAAACACAGATTGAACAACATATAAACAAACAAAAAACAACTGATGATTGACTGCCTATTGCTAAAATGTGCACCTGCACTGAACACTTGAGGTAGTTTCCTTTAAAATTTACCACCATTCACAGAATCTAATAATGCTAAATTAAATCAACTTAGAACTTCCTTAATAGAAGGTAAGCATTTTATCAATGTGTGCCAAACGGTTTACCTGTCAGTTTATTACAGAATAGAGAGTACATTGAACGATTAATCAAAGCAGAAGTGAAATTAAATCTTTATCTAAGACAAAGTATACATGCCTTCTTCTGCTCAAATTTTTCCAACAGGGTAAATAACTGAAAACCACAAAGTGTCCAAAATTGATTCTAGCTGTCAAAAGTTCTTCTCAAAAGTGTCTCTGAGCTTGTAGCCACAGTCTGTCCACCGAAAAAAAACAGCATTATTTAAAAATGTAAACCCTTATAGCACTACTATATGCTTCAGCATAATTTCTGGAAAACATAAATATGGGTTGAGACAAGCCTCAGAAAATGCATTATCTCGCCTGATTTCCCATTAAAGTTAAAAAATGGATGCACTTGTTAACGTTAGGAGGGTTCTTATGCTTTTTTAAACATGCTGTTTTCTGCACTCAGTAGATAAACTCTCAGAAGTGGGCCTGCATCCATGTGTAATAAATCTTTTTTCACAGAGTCTACTGCAGCTTATCCACAGAGGAAAACCCTCCCCGCTTTGCTGCATATTGGCTGATAACATGTAATTCTCCTCTGGCCCTTCGCCCATGACAGTGAACTTGGCTCTGCGGTTCTTCTAAGTCAACGTTCTGCCTGTAAATCAGCTTGTGAGGGCAACAAATCCTGCCTCTCCTCAAAGCGGTGGCAGCTGGGGAAGCGCATTTAATCAGACTATGGCATGGGCATGGGCAAACTGTCAGGCAGAGATACAGCTGAAGGAGTGGTGGACCAAGAACAGGTATGTAACACACGGAATACTGGTTGAATCATTGGTATGAGGGGGCTGGAGGTACCAGGAGATATCCCTCGTCTTGTTGGTGCAGACAAAGGTCAGAGACTGAAGCTAAGGGGGAGTCATTGGGTTTGGACATTGGCTGAGGAGCACTAATAAAGTCCAGATGAACAGGTGGAGTTGGCTTTGTAAGCAGGAACCACTCTTTGTATGAGGGTTCATCATAGTGGCTTTGAGGGAAGTTAATTGATGTTGGCTGTCGATGATGGAAGAACTGGAGTTTGGCTGAAGCTTTGATATCTGCTGCAGCACCAGCTTCTGAAATTGACGGGGCACTCATCCCCTGGGTAGAGTAGGATGGCCATGCTGTCACCTTCCCCTTGTGATCCTTTTTGTACTTCATGCGGCGATTCTGGAACCAGATTTTAATCTGCCGGTCTGTGAGCTTCAGCAGTGAGGCCATCTCAAGTCGCCGCGGGCGACACAGGTAGGCGCTGAAGTGGAACTCTTTCTCCAGCTCCAGTAGCTGAGAGGAGGTAAAAGCGGCTCGTGCACGTTTCCTGCCAGAGCGGCTGTCATTCTTCCTCACCCTCTGTGGAGAACAGGCCTCATTGCTGTTACACACTGGTGCACCTGAGGGAACACAAAGAGATGGCGCTCTAAAAATACATCTTGTCTTAGAGTCCTTCTGTCTTAGAATATATACTTAATCCCCTCTGAATTGTTTGGAAATCCCCTTGGAGAGTCTCAGTCATGTTATGATTTTAGTTCACCAGCTGCTCCTTAAAACTTGTTTGAGCGGAACAAATGTACTTGAACAACATACATTAATATACATAGGCAGTCAGAATGAATTGTTCAAAGGCTGTTTATTGTGATAATCACTAACACATACCAAAAATGCAGAGGAATGGCCTTGATGACTGTATTACACTGCTTTTTCACATTTGTCCACTTTTTCTAAAATGAAGTCAAAGATTTCCAAGTTTGGAGGCCAAAAAAACAATATACAAATAAAGAAGGTATCTCTTACACATTTTATTACTAATATACAATTTAAGAGTAAAACAAGATTTGAAAATGACTGAGGGCTTGAGGTTAGAATAACTTTCTGGTGGGCCACATCAAATGCCCTAAATGGCCAGCTTTGGCAGGCCAAATCAAATATCCCAATTAGTTTGTATAGGGCTTTTTACATCTGATGTTTTCGCAAAGCATCTTTCCAGATATCCAGTAATGAGGCATCTTACATGCTGTTTAATTCAGATTGTGTTTACCATGACATCCACTCAACTTCCTCATTCATCAACCCACTCCAACACTTGAGAAGTAATGTGGCATCATGCTTTGCGTCATTGAGTGTAATGTGTATATTGTGTATAATGTGTAATTTTTTAATAATCAGAACATCTCCACTGAACTATTTATATTAACAGCATAATCATAATGAAGCCCACATAAGGTCAACATGAGTTTATATCTTAAAAGCTAGGGCTGTGGACGCAGAAGAAAAGGCAGTTTCCCAAAGTAGTGGTCTGCATTATTTACAGCCTGACCTTCATATTAGTTTATTCTTTATGTGCATGTGCACTGACTGCAAATAATTATCCATTCATTGTCTTATGTATACAAATTCAGGACCGTTAATACAATTAACTCTATTATTCGGCTCATGATTATGACAAAGGTCTTTGTAAGAATGCTAAAAACAAAAGAGTTATGCTCCTTGTTCTCTGATCACTGTTCCAATAAAAGAAATATATAGAAATTATCTGTGGCTCATGTTCAGTGGCTCAGAGGCTTAGGCCCTTGTGCCTATGAAACCGAGCTACTGTAGCACACATCTACTGTAGAAATGTCTGGTTTTGTATTCTCTTCTGATTCCCATATAAATCATGCAGAACACCTCTAGCCCAATCATGTTTTAAATGGTGAGCTATGGTTACATCACTAACACTAACTGGCCTACAAAAACCTGACATGCTATTTCTACTGTTAACAGAATGTGTGGAGATAATTCATGTTGAAACAGGCAGAACAGCTCCAGCAAACTTACCAGGCCTGTGTTTAATTCCCACTATGAAAACTAAAGGTAGTCATTTCCATAACATATTAATTCCTGTGCAAGTTCTTGGGTTGCTTTTTTTCTCTCTAAAGGTAATCAAATTGAGTATTTTCACTCCCATAAAACACAAAAACTAATCTTTGGGGGGAGAGCAATATCACAAATCAAAATCCCTGTACATTTCAGAAATGTTTAATAATTGCGTTTTTAATTATTTTGGTGAGTAAGAACATTTAAGCATTCCATCGTTATTTAATTGCCTGTCCCATGTGCTCCTCTGTGGCCATACATTCAAATATACTGTTTTTCCACACAGCAGTTTCTTAGAATGGGGATGACTTCATCTCAGGCATTTGTCTTCTTTTTGCTAAGCCTCAACAATAACTGAAGCAGTTAGTGGTTCTCATTCATCTTAGTGGACACTTATGAGCATTCTCTTGAACATGAAATAAAGCTTTATAGTAGTTTTGTTCATTATAAATAATGGCCTTATACTCATAGTTACAGCCAGAGCGAACATTATTGTCCCCCTTTTGGACAATTCTGACCTTAAACTTTGTTCTTTGACTTGGAACATCAGTAGAACCCTTTGGGATGCTATATGGATTAATTTTTACATTTTTTTCTTTACAGAACCATAGACATGAGATTTAATCCAGGGAAAGACTTGTTAATACATTCAAATGGTTCATTGTGTTGTCTTGTGCTGCCTAATGAAAGAAACCTGGGGGAATCTTGTTCTTTAATAGTACAAGAGACAAGAGATCTGCCACACATTACTGCAGATCACCGCAGTTATTGAAAGAGAAGGTACATTCATATCGATTCATTGATAAAGAAGTGTGATTAACAGCTCAGCCCTCTAATTAATTACTGCTTGTCAATTAGCTGATGCCACAGCAGATGTGACAAATCATACCAAAGTCAAATCCAACCTGGCTTAATTCCTTATTGATCAAGAGATGATTTATAGATCTGATTCACCGCTCTATAACTGCACCTACATATGTATGCAACTCATTTATCCTTCAGCAGCAAACTGTTCAAACCTGATTGACAGAAGTCAGGGGTGGGAGTAGATTGCCTTTCGTCCATCCAAGGGTACAGAGTCTTGAAGAGCAGGTTTTTAGAACTTGTTCCATTTGTTTTCATCAGATCCACCTGGTCCATGCAGCGAGGTCCGATCCCAAACGTGCTTCGGCTTGAATGGGATTTCTGAAGGAAAATAGGGTCCCACTCATGGCCTTCACCGGGCCCCGCTTGCTTAGGGTCACCAGGCTCCTCTGAGGAAGAAGGCACCAGCCCCCCCTGAAGAAGACATGGAGACGAACACTGTGGGTCCACGGGAGGAAGATGATAAAGCGGCTTGAGAACGATTGTGGACACATAACTATAATCAGTGTTCCCCTCGTGGTGTGATAACGTTTGCATTCCGAAAGCTTCTCGTCTAATTACTCACGCCGGATTATTAATCTTAGTAAAGTAGGCTGCACTCACACGTATTTAATAGTCTGGCAGCGAGGGTGAACCCTGCAGTCACGTGGGGCCGTCCTCCAATAGTCCGGCGAATGGGACGACGCTCGTGCAACTTCTCGCTGAAGGAGTCACGGTGCCTCCGTCACCAGGCTGTCCCTTTTCAGCTGCTACCTCCAGCCTTCGGCGACCTGTCTGTAAACCTGTTAGAAAGAGAGAACGCGGGAATGAGAAAGTTTAAAAAGTGTAATGTTTGGAGAGTCAGGATGGTCAGGGAGCAGCGGGTGAGAGAATGAGAGAAAGAGATACACACAGCGAAAGAGTGGAGAGATAGAGAGAAACTCAAACAGTCGGAGAGAAATGGAGCGCGTGGATATTTGGCATCTGGTCTGTCTCTGTTTTTGTCATCTGAGGATTGGAAAATATTCAAAACATTGTTTTCGTGAAATGAAACGAGGGGGGAGTTGAAACAGAGCAGTTTTAAATGTGTGACACTGTCATGGTAGGTATAATGCAATTGCAAGAAGTGTAGATTGCTAATGTAGACTACCGTGACGTTTTCGCTGTGTCAGTCGTTGTATTTTTTTCTAGTTAGGGCTACGACTTTTTCTTTTTAAAAATGTATCGAATTCCAAATGAATCTTGATTAAAGGTAGTTCTTTTCAATTTGTCAGTGTCACGTCGTATGCTTGTGTAACGTTACGGATGTGCTATATGTGACTAAATGTAGGCTATTTGTACCATAAATAATACGCATTATAAATTGTAATTTAATAACACTTATTAGGTGGCTAAAATGTCTTTTTGACATTCATCAACCAACTTGTTTGCACTGATTATTTTAAATCCATCATTATTTCTTTACCTGAAGTAATTCTCAATCAGTGGCATAATTGGGTGTGGCCAAACAAAGGGAATTTGACAATCATAGCCACGAACAAAGCACAAAAGAGGAGCACTTGGATTTATAGTATGCACTTAGCTGTGACACGACTTTCAAAGTTTGCTATTTCTTGGCGCCTGATTAAAGCTGCTGTCGCTATAGTCTAATCCTTTACTGTACTTATATATAGAATTTGGGGATAAAAACTATTAAAAACATGAACAAAGGACGCCAAATCATAACTCAAAATAGATCTTAAGAGATGTTCTTGTCGGGCCGTGATGGATTTTGAACACAGCATTGAGTCTGAGTTGTTTCAGATAAATGGGATTTGATATTAAAAAACGTAAAAGCTTATTAATCGCTTGGAAATTATACACTCTGACGTCATGTAGTCCATCCAGGAGTCGAACCCATTTGCTGGTCTACTGGTTTGCTTAGTTTTAGATTTTAAGGTACTTAATTCACACTTATATGTGTGTCACACGGTACATGTTTACTCTGTAAATAATATATGCAACTTAAAAAAATAGACACTTGTTTTGATTTTAATAAATAGATTCGAATGTTTAAGTACCATTGATGATGTCTTTTCAACTAAACACTTCACTTCACTTTCACTAAATGTTAACATATGTATTGAAACACATCTTCAAATACACATCTGTAACTTAATGTGCATGGAAGCACATATAACATCGTGTGATTTATACATGATCATGTGACACCTTGGAAACGTGTGTGAAACACATGAGAAACATGTAAATTAATTAACTGTGACGTGACAATATCACAAAAAAATAAAACGTGATATGTAATGTATTTACATATGTATAACAATGAACAAAATATGCATTACATTAGTGATCCGTCCATATGTGGATAAATAAATAAAACACGTGGTTTCTGTAGGGCTGGTATAGCCTTGCCTGAACTTCAACCATTCTCTTCACACACTCATTGGAAAGGCTCTACTGAAATCTCTACGCACACACAGTTGTATTGTTTCAAGAACAATACGCTCAAATGAATAGAAAGACCAATTTAATATAATTACGCAATTAAAGGTTTCGCTTTGGGACATCCTTAACTTAAAGACGCCTCTGAAACACTCCAGGCTACATTTTCCTATACAGTCAAGTAATGCTGAACATTTCAAAGTGGAAAAGTCCTGTGAAACAAAAAAGGAGGCGGGTCGTATTTGAGAGGGCCTTACGATGGAACAACACATGGAGCTCGCCAGGTATACAGCAGAGTCCCCAGCGTTGAATTAATACTGCGTTCATTTAGGCTCCAGCTGGACTCGAACGAAACGACAGGTGTTAATTAAGCACGGTGGGTGTTCATTTAAGTCTGGGGGATTCGCCGTAGTTGCTGTGCTCCCTCTACCTGAATACTGCACCAGAGCCACATTGCATACAGACAGCCTATCTTGAGGCGAAGATCTTCGCGGCTGTAGCGTTAGAATATTGCTACTTATGCCTCCTCGTAATTTCCCCCGTAAAGCCTCACTCACTATTTATTTAATTTCGGGCGTGTGGTTTTCCCCACGAACAAAATAGACCATTCATAAAGCCTTTATTAAGGGAGAATATTGTGAGGGGGAGTCGTACCCCAGTCCTCTTCATTTGTAACTCTAAAATCAATCTTGTTTTAAGAACGATTTGTTATTTAGAGTTCAGTGAATTGCTGTCACAAGGCTTGTCAAATAGAAGCATTCACCGTACATATTACAAGTCCGGCTTCTGCCGAGCTGCAGCGCCATTAACATGAAATATTACTGCGCTCAAGTATGCACCGGCGAATGTATGCGAAAGGCCTGCTCAATTCTGCAAATGAATTTAAGACCCAATAAGATAAACTCCACCTGACGCTGGGCTGCTTACAGGACATGGAGAGTCTGTTGTGATGTCTATTATTATTATTATTATTACTTTATTTTCAAGGGTCCTAAAGTAAAAGAAGTAGTTCTGCACTACTATTGTTTAACTGGACTTAAAGCAGTGTGGAACAATCAGAACATATACGTGCTATATACGTGTTATGTTATACATTCTGTATCTTAAATATAAAAGAGGTTCATTAGTGAAGGCAGAGGTTATATACAAAACCGTAACAACCTAAAGAACCACTTAGATGCCTAAATGGTTATTTCCCTTGTTATTATTGTTGTTGTAGCCTGTTCTCCTGGAGTTGTAAGGTCCATAGAAGTGGGCAATATGATGCTATTTATCATTATAACAATAAGTGATCCTATAATAAAGGAAAAAAGTATTTTAATGGTTTAGTATATATAACAGTAATAACCAATTTGAATGGTTCTTCATCTGGTTAATTAATTATTGCCTTTAGTGGATGACTTCTCGTATACAGTTCTTTAAGGAACCTTTTAAAAGGGTTCCACCATTGTTATGAGACATTGAGTGTGTATGCCACAATATGCTTTTCTGAGCATATCTTTGACATACTGCATGTTTCTTTTCAGAAAGAATACATTTAGTCTTGCTTAACTGGAACTTGGAACTGGAAGTTGTTGGACATGTTGAACAAAAATAAACCATACTTATGCCTGTTGTGGTGGTACTATTTAAATCGTATTGCTTTAGATATCAGAACAATAAATATTGTGACATATCATGTATTGTGATTATTTCTTGAAGAATCATGATATATTTTGTTCCATATCACCCACCATTATGTCCTAACACCATCTTACTATTTTCATTAGGAAAGGGTTCTTCAATAGAGTGGAGATGAAGGAAGTGGTCCTAAACAGAGCAGTGACAACTGAAAGAACCATCTGGGGGCTTAAATTGTTCATTATGTGGTTAAAGGTTTTTTTCTTTCAAATTGATAAACTTTTACAAATGATTCTACCTAGCACCAAAAAGGGTTTCAATATTGTTATGATTTAAATTCCCCACTTTTTTTTATTACCAAGGACAAAATATATGAAACGTCTCTCTCTCTCTCTCTCTCTCTCTCTCTCTCTCTCTCTTTCTCTCTCTCTCTCTCTCTCTCTCTCTCTCTCTCTCTCTCTCTCTCTCTCTCTCTCTCTCTGATATACACTATGAGCCCAAAAGTGTTGGGACACCTGCTCATGTATTGTTTCTTCTGAAACATATGATATTAAAAAAGTTTATCCTGTCTCTACTGTCCAGAGAAGTCTTTCTACTAAATGTCTGAGCATTATTGTAAGGACAAGAGCATTAGTGAGGTCAGGATGTTGGATGATCACCACCCTACCTCATCCCCAACTCCCAACTTATCTAAAAGCATTGGCTTGACCACCAGCTTTCCAGAGAACACATTCCACTGCTCCACAGCTCATTGCTTTGCACATGCCTGGTATAAAGCATGCCAGCCTATAGATTCATGTTAATCTGCTCCAGAGAGTCCTATTCTGGCAATACTACTCAACAGATACTGGAGAAGTTGTATGTAAGCATTTGCTTATCTGTATCAGCAATGGGTGCAACGTAAAGTAGCTAATTGCATTAATTTCAAAAGAGTTCCTCAAACATTTGGATATATAGTGTATGTGCATATATGTTCATATATCGGATTTCTGTTTGGAAGTGTTTAAGTGTTTGAGTTTGAGCCTCCTCAACCTATTTCTTTTTTTGCTGTTCTTGTTACTGTTTGAATGCAGATGGTGATGGGAATTTTCCTAATTAAGGTAAGCCCGTGTCTCACGCCGCTGAGCCCATTCAGTGGATCTGAAAAGGGATCTTTGATGTACTGGCTCAGCACGACCATAACTCAGCGCCTCCGCGAGTATACGCCAATTCTCCATGAACTCTGTTTGAACCACGACGCTGGCAATAAATCATTTTTCTTTCTCTCACAAAAGCGCGCCGGTCGCTCTGGGTGTCAACCCTTTTATAATTCCTCCTTACCTTCTGCGCTCTTGTGGTTGCTGACACAAACAGCTGCATAAAACATCGATAAAAAGGCCCACGCTTACGCCTTGGCTTCCAAAAGATAAAGCTCTATGCAAAGAGGGGCTAAACACTAGAGTGTGGCAGAAAGTAGCAAAATCAAAGCACAGCACCAAGCTAGTGTTTCTGTGCGACTGTGTGTGGTTGAGTGTGGAGGGGGACTTGTGTTCTCTTCTACACATCCTATTTGTTTTGACCACATTTCAATAAAGAGTCGTTTCGTAGCCAAGAAATGTTCTCGTCTAGTTTTACGTCTTCACGGAAAATAAATTGAGCTGTTATTGCTTTCATTCGTTTTTTTGCCTCATAAAAGCAGTGTATCTTTCGCCTTGCTGCGGCACAGCTCGCACGACATCCGACTTTCCCCAATAAAAAGCATTAGTAAACTGTTAATGTTTTTCAATGCTGGAGCAGATAAAGAGAGAAAGAGAGACACCGAGTCCAAGAAAGGATGCTAATGGGCAGAGGATGTTGTCGGCTATAACGATACATACAAATTGACCTGTCTCTGCAGAGAAAACATGAAGATTTATGTGACCCGCATTGCTGTAAACAATGTGCACCTATATGTAAACGTTTGAGTTATGGAAACTCAAACTCATTGACATACGAAGGTTATTTTCCAAACCGTTTGGGAGTTGGGAATGTCCAAGGAGCATCATCTGGATTGCAAACTGGTACCACAAGCTCAGGAGACGCTCACGTCAGAGGAGCCTCATAAGCCCAGCACTTTTTGTTCAATTATCTGATGTAGCAAACCTGCTAGACAAGGGCATTAACAGATGTGTTCGATCGGGACCCTCCAGGGTCCCTAGTTTCAGTTTAGACTGCTACAATAGGTTCTTTGAGCGATGCCATAGAAGAACAACTTTTGGTTCCCTAAAGAATGAGAGTGAAGAACCTTCTAGAGGTAAGGGGTGTAAAGGTTCTTCACACTGGCACATCTCTTTTAACAAATGAATCTTCAGGAAACCAAGTGTTTCTTCTATGGTTTAACTATTTTTAGGAGTGTGTCAGATCTTTTTTTTGGCTATGTAGTCATACGTTCAAAACTCCTTTTGACACTTTTTAAAATAATATTTAGAATGTATAAAATGATGTACCATTTTGCTGCTTCTCTTAATTTCACAGATTTCAAATAATTTGTAGGAATCTGTAAACAATTAATAGTCTTTATGAGCAGAACTGTGGATGATTTTGTGATTGTGATGGAGAAAGTTTAGAACATTGAGAATGATGTTATAAAAATTACATTCATATAGTTCTGAGAAATGTAAAACAAATCAAATATACATACATATAACATACCAAATAAAATATGCAATACTGTAATTAATAATGTGTTGAAATCTAGTGTAAATAAGTAATAAAAAGCTGCGTACGTAAAATTTCGTTATATTAAATTTGGTCGGTTATATTAAATCTTTATTCTTATCGTGTGTGGAAGTATTTATAATACACGTTATGCCCATGCTCCCTGTCACTTCATTTGTTTCAAACTGTGGGAATAGACCCAAAATAGCACCTTGTCTGATGAGGTTTTCTCAAGAGGTTTTGGCAAGATGCCTTTTACGTGTTCGAAATAATAAAGAGAATGAGTTATGAAGAGAAAGGTACAGTGACATATATTTGACCGCATCAGAGTTCAACTAAATCAGCTTCTTCATGTCTTATTTGATAAAAAAAAGTTTTAATTAAGTAATACGTATGGTAAGACGTAATTCTAAGATTTTAATGATGTTTTTCAGGTGTTCCAAAAACAGGAGTAACTTTAATTCGCATGCATTACTTCTAGACTTTCCTTGGGTTTGTTTTTGAGGACAAACCGTTGCCATTTATTGCATGTGTGCAAGCACAGAGGCCACATTTGCGCTGCGTGTAAAATGTTAGTCTAAGAATGGCACTCTTGTGTGTTCGCCATTGAAAAGATGACATTAATCACCGCTCGCAGCAGCGCGTCTCCTGACCTCCTCATGACCGCATATGTTTAGAGCCATTGCAGACACCCCAGCGGACTGGACAAAAGCCCTCAGCACCCAGCCAAACACCCCAAAGATGAAACACCCCTTTCCACCAAAGAATCACTGGTTAAAAACTACATCAACAATCGTAATATCTTGTTTTTCCTTAACACAGGATTTTGAGCTTTGATCCCAAAAGCTAATAGGCTATCTCTCTTTGATCCCAAAAGCTAATAGGCTATCTATCGTGCATTGTTACTTGAGCGATGCCATAGAAGAACCACTTTTTAAATAGAAATATGTTACAAAATTTGACCTCTAAAAAGTTTCTTCGCACAAAAGTTATTTTCTTTCTAGGTTCTTTTATGGCATTGCTCAAAGAACCGTTTGAAACAACTTTTTAAGAACGTGTGGCTCTTAAACCCACTTGGTTCCTGAGTGTCTTCTTTCTTATTTCTCAGAATTAAATATAGATTTTCATTTAATTATTATTGGTCCTGAATAGCTTTACACTGTTTTGTGTCTTGGCCTGCACTCTCAAGAAGGAGTAGTGTGTGGCTGTGTCTCATTACACAGAGACATAGATCTCTAGTTGAAGTCAAGACATGCTATGTGCCTCATGTGATATTGATAAGCTTAGTAGTAGGTGGATAATATGGCTTTGGAGATTCGTTCCTCTTGTTCCAAACATGTCACAAGACATTTAATGACCTATGTCTATTAAGATTGTAGATGTGAATGTTCTTTGAGATATATCTCCTGTAGGACATGGTCACCTCTTCTATATATCTTCTATAGGTCCACCTATTTTGTAAAGCTTTAATCTATTTTTAACATCTGAGTGACTGAGAAAGAGGAAACATCTATTTGCTGTTTAAACACATTTGTAGTGCAGAAGTGTGGATATCTACAGGTGGACCTCAATCCATTACCTTGATTAAACTTAGTATACATGCTTAAATGAAGTATACATAATTCTTTAGCTTTTCATACTTTAACAACTTCTTAAACTTTCTACATTATTTAATGATTTAAATGTAAACAGTCAAAATTGTAAAATGGTTAATTGTAAAGAGCCCTATTGATATTTTAAGATGATGGTAAATGCAACCAGGAGTCATGCTGCCTACAACACAAATATAGCCACTTATTTCCTATCCAAAATGACTTATATGAGTTCTCTTAGGAGCTCCTCAGACTGTACGTATGATTCTCTAGAATGCATTTTATTTTAAATGTAATTATTTAGTTGCTTTGCTTAACCATCATGCTGAAATTTTGAAAATGTGAATTCCCCTTTAACAGAACTAGTGGTTATTTCAAAGTATGGGAAGAACCTGAATCTTAGTTGCAACATGGAGAGACTTTGAGAGTCCATTGGTTTCGTTCTAAATAATTACCATTGGTCTTCTGGTCTTGTGACAATGAAGATCCCTCTGGATGCAAAAAAGAGAAACTAGGTTTAAGGTTGAACCTCATCTCACTATTCCATTCAATTGTCTAGGGATAAACGAGAATATGCACTCAGCTACATTAAAAAATGAGACTTCCTAAATGGTTCTTTAGGAAACCTTATATTGGTTATGTGAAACGTATTTGCTTTTTATATGGTTCCTTAAAGTGAATTATTTCCTAAAGAAAAGTTTTTTTTTTTGGTTATATAGTTCTGCAAAGAACATATCTTTACACATGAACATGCAACTCTACTCTGTACAAGCGTTTACTGTAGTGTCCTTTAGTATATATATATATATATATATATATATATATATATATATATATATATATATATATATATGTGTGTGTGTGTGTGTATATAGAAAGCTTATTTTTTTTCTCTTTTTATATTGATATATATATATAAGATTGTCTGTAAATGGAGGCACTGCAAAATAAGAATTTCATTGTACAGTGTAACAGCTTGTTTCTGCTGTGCATATGACAATAAACTTTAATATTTGCACTCCTTTATTTATATAAATGCATGTACACAAGGACACATAAATAATCATATAAATAGAGATACAAAAACGGATAATAATTAGTAAATGTAAGATATATCCTAAAACGATGTCTGTATTTGGTGATTGGTGATGATTAGTAGCTTCTTGTCAAAGACGTGGGCATGTTATGTTAAATCGCATATTAGATTTTTCTTCTAACATTTTTATTTAAGAAACTTTAGAACTGCAAACGTTTTAAGAATACCTGCAATTGTGAATTTCTTTGACTTTTGTATATACACTGTTTACCACATTTTGTAGCCAAATTGTATTTGATCCATGTTCTCTGAACTCTGAATGTCCCAGCACTTATCAATCAAATCTTATCAAATGGATTTAATCATATACTTCTATTTATATTTTTTATATTACCTTTAGTCTTTTGGTCTAATTGAAACTACCAACAATTTACAAAAATAACTAAATTCAAAGTTGATTTGATTGTGAATACATGTATTAAGATTACACCTAATCAAACAAGTCAACTTGGTTATGTTATGATGTTCATCTCAGATATGTAATCACTTTTGGATATAAAAAAAAACATAATTAAATGAATGACTTTGTACATACATTGAATCCTGCATACTTAATTCCTCATCTTATTGGTATCCTTAGACGTTCGTGTTTGCTATCGCTGATTTTCGCTCTCATGATCCAGTATTCTCTCTCTTAGTAAGGAAGGCCGTTGGGCATAGCGTTCGGGGTCACTGTAAGTGTAAGGGTTAAGGGGCAAGACCTCAGAACAAAGATTATGGAGATTGTGTTAGCTAGTCCATCCAGTCGGTGTGCGCACACACTGGTCACACTCTTATAGAAAACACGAACATGGACACTAATATTAACCTCATCTGCAATTGTAGACTAAAATAAAAGTACGGTCTAACTGTAATTGCTGACAACGGTGATCGTGCGAATGTATGGTTTGATTTATTCGCCCTGCTTGTAAGAAGGGCTTCGTCTCTGGGAAATTGCATGTTGACCTCAGTTTCAACTCTTCGGCTTTTTTGTGTCGCTGCCATGGCTCCGTTTACACAGACCACCTCTGAACAATACTAAAGACTGGGACCTTTTAACACTAACTTTGAGAAGACACTTATCCAATAAAAAGGCATGCGATTCAAAATACATACATTGGTAGCAACGACGAACATTAGTGTGCAGGCTGCAGGATAGCATACGTATCCTGTAAAACAGCATACTATTGTTTTTAAGGATGTGGAGAGCGTCGTACATGTATGCATAAATCTGGGAGGTTTTTAAACACTGCGGAACTTTGGGGGTTTATGATCAATTAACTAAACACTACTGTTGAATACATATATTTGGCTATTATTCCGTAGTGGTATCTCCCCCTATCTTGGATTATCTCGTGCAGAAAATATTATAAACAAATTTGGAAGTACAGCAGATACAGTGTTCGCGTTGTACACAAAAAAATCAATGTCTCCACATTCATCGCAATTTCCGGATGAACGGACCAATAGAAATAATACAAAATATTTTCCATTGACTTCCACTGAAAGCTAAAAAAATCTTTCAGTTTCAGATATACGAGATTTTGACGATACAAAAAATAACTATAATAAAAGATTATAACTAATGGATACATTTGCAAAACGTGAGGGAATACGATTTGTCAATAAAATCATATTAAAACCACATTCCACTGTTATAGCTTGTTACATTGTCAAAATAAGGACCCAAGCACCCAAAGCATGTATGTCTTGATTAGCTCAGCTTAGTAGAGCACAGTTCTTCCAGCAGCCTAAATGTCCTAGGGGCTCAGTAGTAAAAATGCAGTTATTATGCAGGTTGTCGCAAACTGTTGGCTATGATAAAACAAAAACTTTTTATTACCGTCAGTAGTACTGAATGCAGCGAATAATTATAAATGCTATAATCCGATAAATCCGAAAAAACTGAGCAAAATCTGACCATTTCCATTGTACCTAATACTTAACCACACCTGTGCTTGTTGTGTGCCATTGTAGTTTACACCGTCTTCAATTCGTGTGCTCTTCTACGGGCCACAGTTTACAGCATTATGCATCACATTTAAAACAGCATAGCCTGATTCCAGACCGCTAAAGACTTAAAATCTATAGACTGGTCTGTCCCATATTTCAGAAGGGGAACTGAGAACCCGTACTTAAACACTAGTTTCTGCTTATTGACTAGTCTATTTAAAGAAGATCCAATCTAACTAACAGAAATCATTTAATCGCCAAGACGACTGCACTCTCTGTATTCACTGAGAGATCATTAAATTGGTCTAAATTCCCCAATGTGCTTAATATGGCATTGCTGTGTCAATAATTGTTGAGCAGAATAAATCTATGGTGGTTTTCGTGATGTGGGTCAAGGTTTACTTCTGATCTTAAATGGATACGTGCTATTATATATATACTTACATTTTAGATGTATAGAATTTACAAAACGATATTGCATTAAATCTGGTTATTATTCTTTTTTTTTAACTATTTTAATTATTTTATTACGTGATCTCATGCATATAACTGCAAATTAAAATAAAACAAACTAAAAACACTCTATATCATAATCACATTAACAAGCGAACGCAACGTCCCTTCACAGGCATTTGGTTATGAAATAGTTCACAAATATTACATTAAATTTAGATATATAACCTTTTTGTTACAAACCTAGCATTTGCTTTGCTTACGAACCGCCATGAACTCCACTATAAATCACAAGGCTAGTTTGAGGTGCCACTGCAACCATAACTAAAGTAACTTGCATTATATTTAGTACATTATCTTTTTTTTATCATTGCATATACTGGTTATTATTACGATTCAAATTTGCCAGCCTTTAACGTTTGCCATTGGTGTTAACTTTGGACCATTGTTCAAAAGCTGGAAATCTGGTTGAGAAGAGGAGCTCTGCACCTGCGCACGCGCTAACGGTTCTGCTCCCTTTCCCAATGAAACGTCACCTCAGAAAACTATATGCAAACCTATACAACTGAGGGTGTTCTCTTTAATCCAATAAACTTTACAACAAAACAAATAATAATTTCCGAATCTCTTTTTAAAAATTCTAATTAATTATATTGAAGTAAAGCAGCTGCAAATCATTATATATATATATATATATACACACACACATAAATACATACATACAACAGCACATGCTGGCTGCTAACTACTGATTTAAGTTTATTTCTATTTATTTACAGGAAATACACACTTACTGCTGAGATAAACATTTTAATTACTAATTATCCACAGGACTGTATATTTACTAGCTATACTTTAGAAAAGATTGTGTATTTATCAACCTTATCAACAGCTATAGCTAACTATCTGTTGGCCAATGTCAACATTAGTGGAAGGCCAAGCTAAGTGTAGCTTGGTATTTGAAAGGTAACTTAAAAAGTATAAGCTGGAATGGTTGTCAAATCATCAACTTCTCGCTTTGTCTACAGGTTGTAAAAACATAACTTTTTCAAGTTAATTTTCCAAGTAAGCGAATTAAATAGTTACAAAGTAAACTCTCAATAAAACATAAAAAATATTTAAATTGAATGATTGAATATTAAATCATTCCAATGCTTTACTACTACGCAACTGTGCATTAAAATACAGGATGTTTTTAGTCTGACGTCCTACAAAAAAACGTCGTAACGTGAAGTTCTTGAAGCAATTTGTTTTCAAAACTTACTCACAAGTCAGCACAGAAGTTTACGACTTTAGGTTCGTGGTCCCCCGGAGAAGTGATGCCCCCCTGAAGGATAAGCAATCCTAAGAGTGGCCGAGAGTTCACCGATGCTTTGGTGTCATCCCGTATGGAGCAAACCATTTAGATTGTCCTGCTACCACATCAATATAACCCCACAATGAAAGCAAGCAAGTGTCCTGGCGGCTTACTTAGGAAGCCTACGAGGGTGCACACAGAAGGTACACGTTGAGAGAGAGAGTCGGGTCACAGGGTGGGAAAGGTCGGCCAACCCGGCTAAAATGAAGCTAATGGGACAGAAAATGTGGCCGCAGAGTGAACTCGCCTCTTCAGTGTTGCCCCAAGAAACTTCAATAAAGTAGCCTTTCAGCACCCCGACACGCAGGCGACAGCATCTCGAATGAGCGTGTCGGGATGCACCGATTTAGGCGTGCACATTCATTTCTCTCCGCTGTCCGGCGGCATAATGGACCCTCTGAATGCAGGTCATGGGCCCTGCTCTTTTCAAGTGCCTCTCCAAAGTCACGGCCAAGTCAGGACGGTTAGCCAATAATGCGCTATTTCTGTTCATTTTTAGAAAGTATATATTTTCTACAGAGTTGCATCAATTCATATATTTTTCTTTTGCTCGAAAATACATTTTACGATTGACTAAAGCATACCTGTATTCAACTTAATGCGTTACGAATAACTATTGGTGCCTCCGGTGATTGATGGTCTAGAATACCTCTCTCCTTTGTGCCTCGCAGCCCCCCTACAAAGTAAGCCGTTGTATAATCTTCATTCAAGTCAGGGTGATTTACAATTAATCAAAGCCATTCCTTATTTATTTATTTGTTGTCGGATCAATCACTAAACAGCTAGGGCAACGCACGAAACTGAACATTTCAAGCAACGAATTCCTAACCCCTTTATGGTTTATGTTGTATATTTCACATATAAAGCCAACTTATCTGGATGCATTCCGTGAAGAAAAGCACTCACACTGAATGACTGTATCTCCTGCATGGCGCATGGCAACTAGCCTTGGGCAGGCCTAACGCTTTTGGTTGTGACTAGCCCTCTGGAGATGAACTGGAGATGACGTTGCCTCGAACAGTAGCGAGCGCCACATTTTAAAAGAAGGCGTGCATCGTGGGGAGTAGTCTTAACATTAGCTATGAAGCTTTAACCAGCATATGTAACAGTGTTTACACAGTACGTTGTAAACATGCTAGAACAACGTATTACAATGCTGTTATATATTGGGCAATAACATGAATACGAGTTCAATTCTTATGTTCCGTGTTGGTGTGATGCTGTTTTTTAAAAAAGATAGTTAACATCGATGCTACTGAAAATTTGGATTGTTAACTAGGCAATAACCGTTGGCTTACAGTGCCCAAACGACTCATGTTTGAGTTTTTTTTGGTCTTCAAAAAAACAGCTACCTATCACTGATGCGCCTTTTGCACTAAAACCACCCCAGCAGTTAGCCTACAATGAAAGCATTGGCCTACAATGAAACATGACAGAACAGCATATTGCAAGGCGGAGTTTAAATGTCCTGGACAAAAACAAGCCTAGAATGTCAACTATGGGAAACGTTGTTGTGGAGCTTATTACTGGTTATATGAAAACCAGCTAGCTAGCATTGATTCTCAACACGCTGCCCTGCATTCTAAAAGCTAGCCTATAAAAGCTAGCCTACAGCAGTGGCAAAACTGCTCACACTATGGTATTAACCTGACAGAACAATATTCTCCAAGGCTGGTTTAAATATACTGGGAAATAACAAGCAAAGTAGTTCAATTCTGAGGCACCTTATTGTTGTGATCCAGCTAACTAGCAATGGTGCTTCTGAATACCATGTTACTTGCATTCACTTCCTCAACTAGCACCACCATCTAATTAACTTTATGAACTGCTGAAGACTATGACTTTGAAATTCCAGCTTAAGTTTGCATGAGAGCAGGTGTCATCAGCAGACCCTTAGCATTTTTTCCACATAAACAAACAACCTTTAACGTGTTTCTTAGTTCTTTAGTATATGAAAGCAAACAAATATCGTTAGGAGTAAACCATGCTTATGTTTGTGTAGGCCAGTGCTGCAACAATCACTGCCCCACTGGACCACTAAGGTTGTTGTTTAAATCTTGACTGGTGGCATTGATTTTCAGAGGCATGTGCAGCCAGGTTTTAGCCAGTAATGAGCAGGAAGGCATCCTCTCAAGTGAAGAGCGATAAGGTCCCACTAAAAAGGCCACGAATTATGAGCCACGTTAATCGAATGCATGTGAAAATAATGAGCTGTGTCCGTGTGCAGTAAAGGGCGCACAGGGTATCATTTGGTGTAGGCAAATATAGGGGGGCTGTTAATCATTAATACAACGTCTTATTTATTCCATGCTAGAAATATATGTTAATATCCCAATAAATGCATTGGAGAGCCAAGGGCATAGAGTTTCTTAATGAATAGACGATACTGAGGCTGGGGCTTTATAGGCCCACTGTTAAAAATGCACATTGCATTATTCACATAGATTTAAACAGTGGTGTTTCAGTATAACAGCTTGTTTTCTTAGTTTGTGATCAAGTTATTATTGTTTTAACTCAGACGTTATATTCATGCCTCCAGGGTCATCTAGACGCCTCAAAAAGGCTGTGTTAATAAAATCCACCCCGAACCTATGTAAAACTAAGAGACACTTACTTTTATTGACCAATATGATTATCACAAATACACTAAACTCGTTTTTATTGCATCTCACAATAATCTGCTTTTAATAGCCTAAACACAACGTCATCACAACAAAACTAAATGATAATTTAAAATCTTAACCTTGTTTACCCCCCATACGACAGTGAACTCATAGCATGTTGTTTTCAGATCAACAGAGACGTTTCAAGATCAGTAGCTTATCGATGCCATGTCGTCAATAGTGTTCTTCATTTACAGTAGAAAAGGAAAAAGCCCCCCCCCCCCAAAACTTCCCAATCTCCCCTTTCAGTCTCAAGTGTGTGAAATAAATAGAACAATTGTGCACTTCACCTTGGCAGCCGGGCTTAGAGAGGCCCCTCAATAACATTTGAATATAGTGTTCATATAACCTGCTTCGTCCGAAAACAATAATTATCTGGAAAAAGGGAAATAATTCCTGCTTTCAGTTTCGATAAATTAAACCCTGTTTCGCGTAAAAAGAATAGGTGTTCGCAATAATCCATGCTATATAACATGCATTTTATATAACTGTGGACTTAAAGCAAACCCCCAGACGCACAAGATAAGCTACGAAAAAACAAAACAAAACAAAAACAAACAAATATATATTATGTTCTATAAATAATGAGTCATTTTGGAGCTCGTTCCTTTCCCGTCCTCCTCCGTGGGATAAGATCCCTTATAACCTTGTAATATCCTCTCCCCGCTCGGATCCGGAGAGCTCCTCGTTGGCGGACAGGGTGCTGCTACTGGTTGAGGCAGCCGCCACGGCGCCCGCCGCGGAGCCTGCGCTGGAGCCGGAGGACATGGCCGTGGAGGACGAGGAGGACCTGACTTTGGTGTTGGGTAGCCTGTGGTCTTTTTTCCACTTCATGCGCCGGTTTTGAAACCAAATTTTTATTTGCCTCTCGGAGAGCACCAGGGAGTGTGCAATCTCGATACGCCGCCGTCGCGTTAAGTAGCGATTATAGTGGAATTCCTTCTCCAGTTCTAACACTTGCTGGCGGGTGTACGCGGTCCGGGACCGCTTGGGCTCTCCTCCATTGTAACTCGAGTTGACTGGAAAGAGGAGAAGCAAAAAGGGGGAAAGAAAGGAAGGGGAGAAGAGAGGAGCGAGGGAAGGGGTAAGGTAAACAAGCGTGTCTGGTGGAAAAAATCTGTATAAATGGTGGCTTTAGTGCGGGAATGAAGGTGGTGGTTGAAAAGGGGGTGGTGGTAGATATATTTAAAACTTATACAACTGTGCGTAATGAGGTTAAATTCGCACTGAAATCAGTCCTGAATTATTAATGCAACATAATAAAGCTTAGTTTTCTGTCTTTCTTCTTCTTCTTTTTCTGGTCCAAAGTCTCCCTCCCTGTTTCTCTCTCTCCTCTCTTTCCCTCTCACACACATACATAACACGAGGAGCCACATGGTGATACGGCTGCCCAGAGTATACCTCGGCTATAAAATTTATGGTGGGTGTAATTACCAATGCCGAGTCGTAAATCCGCCTCAATTGTGCCATTTCAAAGGCTGCTATCCTATGGTAGCAGGGGCTGGCCAGGGAGATGATGGGGGAAAGGGAGCGGAGAGGCAGACGGAGAGATAGATAGAGAGAAAGAGAGAGAGAAAGGCAGAGAGAGAGAGTTAGGGAGAAAGAGAGAGCTTTATGGTGCGTGTATATACGAGTTCACATACCGGTGCTGACGTGAATCTTCTTCATCCACGGGTAGACCACAGGCTGCTTGGCCGAAGCCGCGCTGTTGGGGTGCTCCGGGGTGGCTTGGTTGCAGGCGGAGGAGGCGGCCGGCGGGGTGGCCGGAGAGAGGGGCAACTGTGGGGGCTCGCACGAGGCGGGCTGCCCTTTGCCGAGCAGGTGGCCCGAGTGAGGTAGTCCATGTCCCCGCTGCGTGTCGGGCTCTGGGATGCTTGCACAGTTGTACTGGCGTTCCTGGTAGCTTGCCCGCGGTGGAGGGTACAACTCCTGGTGGTGATGCTGGTAGCCCGCGTCCCTGGCGCGGCCGTAATACTCGGGACTGTGCTCGGGGATGTAATTGTTTTGCGAATATTCCTCACAAGGAGGAAATTTCGGATCGATGTAGTTAGAGTCCATCAAATACGAGCTCATGATCATTAATTTCTGGAGTGGAAAATAATTTTTCTAGCTTTGTCGTTTTTCTGCTCCATAAAGCCCTCCTACTAGCGAGCGACCCTGTAAAGTTACTTTTACCACGTGACGCGGTGGCCCAATGGCAGTGGGCGAAGCAGTCCCCGGATAAGGAACCGAGGCATCTCGCTCACGCAGACATACCTTCTATTTGCCGCCATTGTGTAGGGAATCTCTCTCTCTCTTTCTCTCTCTCTCTCTCATACACACACACACGCACACATATGCCCAAACACAAACACACACACAAAGAGAGAAAGGGAGAGAGCGAGGCCCACCCTCTTTTGCCACACGTGGACCACCACTACCTTTTGCCGTTTGCTTGATAGAACGATTCATAGTCTGAAAGACAGACAGCTACCAAACATGACAATGGGTTAATATAGTCAGTAATGCAAAACATGCAAATGAGGTTCATTTCAGACGATAACTGCGATAATATCTCTTAGACTTACTCAAATGTGGTTACCCTTCTTCAGGTTTCAGCTTTAAAAGTAAGCATGCAATAAAAATACTAATAAACTATTAGTATTAGTATTATTATTATTACTACTACCCGCTAGAAGTAGTAGTGGTAGTAGTAGTAGAAGTAGTAGAAACAGTAGTGCTACTGTTGTTATCATCTGGTATTTAAGTCTGTTTTTATCCCATAGACTATTCAGAAACAGATATAATAATCATAATAATAATAATAATAATAATAATTTTATTATTATTATTATTATTATTATTATTACTGTACACTGGAGTCTGTAAGCATTTCTATTCAGCAGCTTTGACTCCTGGAATTCTTTGGTCGTATTTCATTATTGTTGTAGGCCTAGGAATTGTGTTTTAGTGTTGCCGTTTATGGATTGACCACAGCCGAGATCCGTATGGCTTTGGTGAGGAGGTTTCGATATTTTATTGGCCCATAAAAGCTGTAAATCCGTCTTTACGAAGAGGAAACACAGCCAGCGTGTTCACACTGTACGTTTACTTTCACAGTCACATGACCCTTAAGCTTCTTCACTCACTCATCCATATCCGTTACCAGACTGAATGTGAACATATCACTTTAGTGAGCGCCCATTAAGTATAAATCACCCCTGTGCCGTTTTGAATGTGTATTATTGTGTGTGTGTGTGTGTGTGTGTGTGTGTGTGTGTGTGTGTGGGAGAGAGAGAGAGAGAGAGAGAGAGAGAGAGAGAGAGACAGAGAGATAAACCAACTTTGTTTCGTGGCTTTCAAGTCGCCCATGTATTCCTGTAGAGACGTATTTGTGATTTCTATGTATGGACACAAATTCGGTTCTACAGGGTACATATAGACAACTACATAGCGTCTTGGGTTATGAGGTACCATCTAAACACAGGGACGCCAGTTACGGATACTTAGACCAACCAAAAGTCGTTTGGCCTGCTTCAGTAAGCGTCATTTTTCTCCAGAGATGGAGTGCCCTTGACATGTTTCTCGCTTTTGATGGACTATATATGTTGAAGAACAAAGCAATATTTGCTTTGCCATAAATGTTTAATTTGCACTCGTTAAAGGGGAGGGAAAATACTGCATTTGTTAAATCATTCCCTATTCATATCAGTCTCATTTGAAAGGCAGCCTATTTTTCAGTTACGTACAGATGAAGGATTTGAAAATACACTGGAAATTGACGGAAACATTTTTAGAGTGCATTACAAAACAAAGTTTTATGCCGGAACACAAGTTGTCAAAGTTAAACCATTAAGTGTCACTCGTAAAGTCTTAAAAAAAGTAATTGCAACAAGTGTTTCAAGTTCTGTATAACTAAATCATTAATTTATAAATAAAGCCATGAATATTGGTTTAGTGTGGAAAGTGAAAGTTATTGAATCAGAGATGTTAACAATGGTGCTGTCAGGAACCAGAAAACCATAGACAGCTGATATTTGAGACAGGAATTTAGTTTTGAGATAAAGCATAAAACGATGTTAATAATGTTTACATGTATTAATGGAAGAGATGTACATGCAAGGTGAACTGTGATATGTATGTTAATATAGTCCACATAGAGGTTCAGAAAGCTATCACAACCATTTAGAAATCTTAATACGTTTGTTTATGGTAACACAGTTCATATCAAACCAAACTGAATATCACATCTCAATAATTTAATCGCGTTCACATTTGGCAAAATACGGTTGAATTCGCTTTTACTACGAACAGAATATAGGAAAATCAAACATCGTATGCAGTATCGTAATATCGTACGCGGTATCAGATACTCAGTCGGTACAATTTTACTGTTTTGTATGGATCAACACACTTACAGACTGGATGGTATGCAATAAAACGAGAGAGAGGGAGAGAGAGAGATTTTCCAGCGTCATTTTCTATCAAAGTGTAAATTCCTAGGTGCACCCCACATGAATATTCAGTCCCAAACATGGCGTGCACAAAGCGGACGCGTGACAGCGCAGATGAAAAATAAGTTTCTGTTGTTCCCTGGGGTTTTATTGTGCGCGTTATTACCATATGACCGCTTCCTAACCTGGACCTCCACGTCTTACTTCTTTCTCCAGTTTACACATAAACAAGTTTAGAGGCCATTCTTGCCTTATGGATATGTCCTTTATGGATCACCGAAAATTGGCCACTTTTTCAGCGAATGCCTGCACGTCCTTTTGCGGCATAATTTAATCTGTAAACTACCGAAGTCCATTTATACGCTTTATCTTGTCTTGTATAGTTTCTTGATTCAAAAGCTATATCAGAACTGTAAGCATACAACAAACGAACCTATAAGGAACTACACACTTGCTTCATTTCTTTCCTCCATTTAATGGTAGACTACCACTTGAACCCACAGTGATTGAGATTTGTTTCCCTCACTCAGTCCGCCGCCACACCCCCCCCCCCCTGAAAACTCCCTCATCCACCCACTCGACCCAGCTCCTGTGTTGGGGACGCATTTTAATATTAGTTAGACAGCCTGACCCGCAATTCACCTCTCGCGTTTGACTCGTTCCAATAGTTCACTGCCAAGCTGTTATTGATGAGCGAACAGCGATGAATTTCTTCTGCACACAAATGGCCTCAGATCCAGCACCAAGCTCAATAACTAGTTATAATGTAGAGAGTTGTGGGGGAAACGAGCCCTGCGGGCAAACTTGCTTGATATTTCATTTGTATGTTAGTATGATTTTTTTTTTGCCAACACACACACAATGATAGATAGGAAGATGAAAGCTAGATGGATAGATAGACAAACAGACAGACAAGCGTATAGATGTGCTTTTCATTTTCAGTTTTGAGAGACTATTTGGCTGTTGTGTTAAATCTCTTCCGTCTATGCTGAATGATTATATGTGCTTTTCAAGAGAATCTCGGAACTGAATCCTGACACACACGTAAAAAACAATATATATATATATATATATATATATATATATATATATATATATATATAGAGAGAGAGAGAGAGAGAGAGAGAGAGAGAGAGAGATTATGATAAAAGAACATGATAAAAGAACATCTTATATCTGTAGCTATGAAGATATTTGTATATGATATGTTTCAGTTTCTACCTGAAATATGAGCACGTGGCATTTAAGAGCATGTGGCATTACCAAAACAACCAGTAAACTAGAAATAAGTACCTCAGTCTGTATTAAGCAGTTGTAACAGTTCTTTTTCTTAGTCTGGGCCTGAAACATGACCTTTTATTTGCATATGTATATTTATGTAGATCTATAATCACCAAAACAACTAATGCACTACCAATACAACACCCACTGTTATTTTAGCCACTATTTTTCTAATGCATTAATTTAAGAATTAATTCTTAAAACCTATACCTAAAGTAAATAATAACATACACAAAAATATATTAACACGGGTTCTTATTCCCATACATATTAGCTAATTGTTTCTCAATGCATTTTCTTTACTTAATGCATTGTGTTAGTATCCAAACTGACCTGATTCAATTCTATGCGCTATTATCCACATTTTGTTTTACACTGGAAAAGAGGTTCATTTTTTAAACGTGTCCATTATCAAAATGTGCTAGTTATTTTCAGAATGACGATTATTTTGATGTTTTTAAAATGATTCGACAAGGTATACGAGTATATAGTAATATTATCAAATTCTCTAATGTTGCTGGCAAGAGGAAGTGCCAAAGGAATCTCTGTAAATTACTCATGTATGTTTTATGAATGTATGTTACTCATATAAGAATTCTACATTCTAGGTTTAAGGTTAAAGGAACAGTGGAACTTCTCAAATAAGTTATATGCATATTTCCAATCGGTATTTTTGTTTGTGAATAAAAGTAGTTGTACCTACTAGTTGTACCTGTTAGTACACAATGCAATTAAAAACAAATGATTCACAGGCTCCCGACTTATTATTATTATTATTATTATTATTATTGTAATTTAGCCATTGATTTTAGCCATCGATTTTAAATCAATATGCGGTGGTTTTGGTGGTTTAATGCACTCAGTCTCTGGTTTTGTTTTCAGCATTTCAGCATCTTTATTTCCACATATTTGTTCGAGAGACTATTGTTAAAAAGCGAACACGTAAAACACGTTTTATTGCACTGTGAATAATAAAATAACGCTTTAAATGATTTATATCACTCAAATATAAATGGACTAGAGGTAAATGTGATTGGCTTGCTTGGTGTAAGATTAGTAAGATCAATAGATCATAGACTTTTTAAAACAGTGGTTGGAACCATTTCAGTCCTTATAATACGTAGGTTTTTAGCAATTATTAACAAACGACGAGGGTCTTTTTTCTGGCCTTTCTTGCTGTTCTCAGGGAACACTGCCCTCTGTGTTTGCTTCGTAGCGAAACAAGGGACAGGTAGATTTGGACGTGTCAGGAGAGGATTGAAACCAAGACTTACCGGTAGAGCAAAACCTTGTGTCTTCTTTGCATACTTTCATCTTTTTCTTTTCTATCATAGATGAATAGAGGAGACAGTAAAAGAGAAAGAAAGAAAAACAAAAACAATTAAAAGGGGAACCAGTAATATATTGATAGTGCGCCTAAATGCTAGTGATATATCGAAAAACAAAGAAGTAAAAACATAAAATATATATAATAACGTCTTAATACATTACAACAATGACATCAGAAGTGAATTACCTACCTCAGTTATAACATTATGAAGAATTCAATAGAATTTTAATTACACCATATAAGCTAAAACAAAGGAAGAGCTCTCTCTCCTTTTCTCTCTCTCTCCCTCTCCCTCTCTCATCTTTGTTTCTGAGGGTGACTTAAGTGAACTGTCCTAAGGCATGATTCTCTTAACTAGGACAATGTTATGCATTTAGCACAGGTTATTTTCAGAATGATTTCCTTGATGGATTTGTTTATTTCTGGCAGTAATGGAAGACCTAACTCCAAGCCAAAAATCGCTTATTTCGTTAAGAAAAACTATTGAATAATGTCAGATCCAGACTTATTGACCTGTATACTTTATAATCAGCCACCATATTTCTCTGAAATGAAAAGCAGAAAGGAAGATTTTTAAAACCATTTGATTGCTAATTAAATGTAATATGTTTTTTTAATGATTTTAAATAATACCTTCTTAGTCACTAAATTAAGTTTTTAAAAATGTTGAGATGATGAACTTTTATGTTTTAAAAAATCAAATATTCTTTTATATATTGTTTTTTTCCCAGGAATCCCAAACACTTCTAATCTGGATGTGTTGCAAAGACCTAAGCTGCTACAGTAGGCCAAATACCAGTCTGTAACTCTGTCATGCATTAAATGAAAGAGGTTTGTTATCGCTGAATTTCCTAAACATTACCACGCTATGTAATTTACCAGTGACTTGTTGGGACCTGCTTGTTCCTGTCCAAACAGGAACATAAACATGAACAGAATGTGGGCAGTTCTGGGAAGTAAATCTACCATTTTCACTCCTTTGGGTGCGGTGGAGGGGTTCTGCAACAAAGGGGTTATTTCTCCTCAAAATCAGTAAAGGAGGACAGCTAAGTTGACCCTAAATGCAAGAGAGCAAACAGACGGATATTAAAGAGCACCCCCTATTGGCGATTAATGTTTTCTAGGATTCTTTTCTGCTTTGTTATTCTAAACAATGCACATGTATTTAAAAATTGAACCTTATATATTATACCTTATGTATTAATTTATATCTTTTGTATATATTTATGTGTTATTTTCTATAGCCCCTTTCTATAGCTCAAACAGAAACATTGAGGGGCACATTAAACCCAAAACATTACACAGACAATCTTACTATAAGTGCATTTCAAAGAATATTAAAACACTAACTTTTTCAGACCTTCAGTACCTGATTTCTAAATAAATTACTATGATATATTTTCTTTTGCCAAAGGTAATTTAAAAACTGCAAGGTTAATTTGTGTAGTTATCTGTAATAGATGCTATAAACTTCACAAAAAAATCACAAAACCTAAGTCTGCTTATGGTCTGTTTGCTGCTTTCTTGGCTTAACATCCTTAACAGTTAATTTTCTCTTTTTGGCTTACTATTCCTAGTTCAGCATACATGAAATTTAAGGTTACAGTAGATATTTCCATTAAGAGGAAACTATAGAAGAGCCTGAGGCCTTATGTATAAAGAGGCAACTCTTTCAACTTAGAAACATCCCCGATCATGTAGTCAACACAATCTGTGGATTAGCAGCAGCCAGAACAAACTTCCTGTTGTACTTATGAAACAGGCCTCCATGCCAGCTCTATTAGACATCACATTTGGACAAGTTTGTAAACAAACAAGGTGTTTCTGAGACACAGGAAAACATCTGCTACTGTAATAATAGTGAAACACAGGTTCAGACCTGCAACCTGCTACATCACAACTGAAAGCATAACAAAGTGACCTTCAGCATGTTTTATTTCATCATTTTCATACCCATTCTGACCTGTATGTTTCCTTCAGGGCTAATGACCATCAGCTGACATAAGGCAATGTCTCTTCTAAATTTTGGCCAAAACTGGTTCTTTTAGAAAAGCCCTTTTTGTATCCCACAGGAACGTTGCATTGGTTGCGAAAAAAAGCCATTTCTATAATTGAGATTTACACAGTATGGGTATGAAGAACATTTATAGCATTTATAGATCCTCCAAACACTCTGATAAAGAAGGTGCCATAGTGTTAAGTGAAGCCATAAAATAACTACACACACATCCTGGACACCTCCTCTTCCAGACTCTCCCGTCTGGTAGAAGACTGTGGTCCATCAAAACCAGCACAACACGTCATGCTAACAGCTTCTTCCCCAGAGCTGTAGCGCTCCTCAACCACAGTGGACACCTCCCACTGTAAACCTCAAAACATACAACTGAACTGTACCAAACCGTACTGAACAGCTATCTTGCACTCTGCCTATTTGCACTATGTCTATTTGCACACTGTACAGATGTTCCTTTTCTGTAAATATCAGCTCTTTACTTTCTGTAAATATCAGCTCTTTATTACCTTTAGTACTTTTTACTTTTTTTATTTATCCCCTACCCTATTTATTGTTTAGTGTCATTTTTCCTTTAGTTTAAGACTGTGTTCTGTGTTTTTTGTTACTTGTCATATGTGCTCTCACCAAGACAAATTCCTTGTATGTGCAACATACTTGGTGAAATAAAGAGATTCTGATTCTGATTCTGAACTAAGAATGTAATAGTTAATATAGTTAAATGCCAAGGGGTGAATCTTCCATAATAAAAAAGTATGCATGGTCCTTGCTCATGTCTGACATGTCTGATACATGTGAGATAATTGATTGCCAGTATTTTGTGAATGAATGGTGCACATGAACTGACAATCTTCAATATTTGCAACTGGAGTAAATAAACAACTTCTTCTGACTTTTCCCAGATACATGTTTAAAAAGCTATGGTATTTCATTTGAAATTTGGATGACATGATATAAAGAATTAGGCCTAATTTATGCAGATAGAAATGTATGCTCAAAGTTGCAAAACAATATATACACACACGCTGCTACTCATATAATATATAAGTGTTGCTGTTTGCAAAAACCTCAAATCTCCCAAACTGCAGCTTTACAAGAGAAGGAAAACCATGTCTTAACCTTCAATGGAAGTCAATATAAAATGATTAATTTCATTTTAACATAAGGGCAGATTCACATTAGGTCAAAATTGAAACAGTGAACTTGGAGATGCAGCGTTTTTATGTGACATAACACAAAAACACATCATTTCATTCAATGTCAGGTTGTTGGGTTAACAATGTGTGTGTATGTTCACAGGCAGAGACTACATTCCATCTGTGTCCAACACAAAAATGGTGATTGTGGTTGTCTTGACTCCTATATATACCAAGTGTATTATATCATCACTGTAGTAGCAAATAGACATTCAATATCTCCAAAATTGTAACTATTTGAAAGAAAACAAGAAAAAGAGTTTCATAATTAAATAATAAGTAATTTAGGACCATTTCTATTGGTCCATTCATCAGGAAATCTTCACACAGAGATACAAAGTAACCATTTAGTTACTATTTAAGTAGTTATTTTTAAAGATACTAACATTAAACCTTTTGATGTGTTTGAACTACAATGTCTTCAATCAATCTACATAGCTAGCATCTTTCACTGAACAAACAACACATACTTAGGTGATCTCTAAAAAGCTGTATGAAAAGTGACTTTCTTGCCATTTAATGTCAGCTTCAAGCTAGCATTCCTGCTCTAGTTCTGCGTCTGAAAAACTACAGAGATGTCTCAATTGCAATGCCCTGAAGGAAAGCCCTTTGACTGGCCATGGTATTTACAACTCAACGGTATTTACAACCAAAAGAATAGACAGAATCAGTGATGCATTCTCTTAGGTCTCAGTAGCATAGAAACCACGTGACTGGACAGAAGAATATCACAGTAAACAGGAATGGTCAAACTGCATTTCAGTAATCACAATATTGTGTGTATTACACTGAAAATGTTTTGACCACCATAACTCAAGATTACAAAGCACTACTTACACTAGTACTAGTAAATTGACATTATTTTTAAATATACAAGTTACTGTAGAAATAGTTTTTGACACCTTTAAATGGAATTTTAGATATACTCAGACTTTTCTAAGACTTATATATAGATATAAGATTTTTTTATTCAAATGAATCACAGACATTAAAAAGTCTGGTTATTTTTACCCTATCCTTTATGGCATGTAAATGTAACATTAAGTTTCACATCAATATATTTGAAGAAAATAAGACTATACAATAAATTGGTATAGTATCTATACAGCACCACCCCAAGAAATCCTTTTTTCACTGCTATTTGTAGTGTTTTCTAGTACCAGTCTTGGTAGATGAGACAACCCTTTCATTACAGCTTTATCATGCCTTCAATAGTTCTCTAAATATTTTGTGTTTCCCCAGCCCTGGTTTACATCTTCACTACACATTTTACAGTAGACAAACCATTTAAGAGCAAAGAAACACTGGGACACTGCAAAATCAGGATTTTTGAAACACAGCCAAGCACAGCCTCAGTGTGAATGAATTCCTTATGCATGAGTGCAGGTCGGACTGTACCGAAAGGTCAGAGACATTTGAATGTGTAGATCTCATACATTTTTATCTTAAATATTGTTACCAAGGTTTTTGAAATATACTAAGATTGGATCTGAATGTATCAACTGTGTAAAACATGGTTTAATCAATGGATCTTTTAGTCACCTGGAAGCAAATGCATGACAGTTGTATTACATTTACCACCACATGAGACTGAGGCAAGAGACAGGCTGATTAGTTCATTTTCAAAATTGTACTATTGTAAAACAGTTTTTTGTTAATAAATCACAGAAAACAGTAAAATGTAAATCTAATGATGTGCAAAGGAAGCGCCAGAACATGGTGTTTGGCAAGTTACAGCAAACTAGGCTTAAAGAGAACTGTCAGATTGGAGAGAAGGCCCCAAGACTTTTTAGTCCAAATATAACATCATAAAGAAAGCTATGGCTTAAACTTTTCATACCCTGATTATAATGGTCAAGAAGGGTCTCGTCTGTCAAATAAGAAGCTGCAGAACATCTCAACTAAAATCAACAAATAACAATGGACAATTTTTTTTGGCTTCATAAGAACCAGCCTGTGGAATGTGAAAGTTGTTTTTAAACACCAAACACATGCATGGTTATGAAATACACAAGGAAATGTTTTGGTTAGTTGAGAATGATAGACTTTGGCTTTTGTTTGTTTAAGCATGTTGCTGTGCATTCATTGTTGTCCACACTGCCCTGTACATGACCCCGCTGCACAGCATTGCAGCTTTGCCCTGCACATGACCCCCTATAATGTCTCATCTAAAGATCTATGTGCTGCACTCCGGGCTTTTATGTGCAACCCAATACACAATCACTTAGACTGCTTTCTGCTTCACCAGCTTCTCTGTAACATTTAGGGGATTTGACTTAGCCTAATCATTTTACAATAAGAAAATGCTAAATACACACTCTACTTTTATATACACAGAGCCTACATACAACCAATCTTTTTGGGATATGGACCCAGTGTCTTTTTGAGGAGATTACAGATGATCAGAAGCAATCTATGAAATATCATTCAACACCAGCAATAACCATAACAGTAAAATAAGATATAATTCCTCTAACTCTTAACTTTCCAGCCCTGGCATGAACACCAGAGCAATTTAAGCAGAGCACATATTCGAACAGAAGAACAGAAGAAGAACGCATTAGGCGCTCTTCGAGACAATTTCTCAAAGAGTTATTAGATTACAGCGCTGATTAATTCCCGAGAGTGTTGCGAAGGAAAGTACATATTTAATTTAAAACGGGAGAAACGAGCTTATTAACTTACTGCAGACGCTTGGGATCCATTTGCGCGAGTCCAACTTTACCGGACTTCGGAGCCTGGCGCGAGATTGAGGCACACTAAACCGCCTTAAAGCTGCTCTCTCTGAGATAAGGCAAGCCAACAGCTGCGATTCCGGACAGTTAAGATTATATATGATGTAAATATATTGAGGGTTTGTCAGGTCTTCCAGGCCATAAACCCCACTCTAATGACCCCACGTGCTCTCCCTGAACCACTCGCAGGTCCAGCTTAAAGCAATTGGCATAAATAACCATCAAAACTTCAAAATACGTGGCAAGAAAGCTAAAAAGAGGGCTTACTTTAAAAAGCAACTTAGTAGCCAACAGTTCAGCAGAAAGTGTATGAAATGGGGGACTCAACGAGGGGTGCGGTGGCAATGTGGCAAAGGAAATCCGGTGAAAACTACGTTGTAGGTGAGTAACAGCAACAAGAACATATATGTGTTACATTTTCTATTTTCACGTATTGTTGCGTAGAGAGTCCAATTTATTTTATTTTCATTTCAAGTCATAGAGTACAGAAACATGGCCAGGGATAGCGAAAGAGCAGACAGACCCGTTAAATATCTTTTTTCAGTCAAAATACACGTTAAGTAAACATGGATTTAAAAATGACACATGTACTTTTTTAATACAATGAAGTCTTCACTGCTATTGTCTCAACCTTGGCTCACAGACAAGGCACGTGTAATGCATCTGTTAATCTTAATGACAGATTTTCCTTAAAAGACATAACTCATAATCAAATGGAAATATTACTGGGTAGAACTCAAAGTGAATCCAAAAAAACAGTTTCAACCGTTTGCTTTATTTATTTGCGTTGCCTTGCGCAATAGAGTCAACGTTGTCCAGAACATGTTTAAATCTGCGTGCGAGGTCTACTTTTCGTCCACCCGAAACCACGCGGCTCTTTGAAATGTGCGTGTAAACATCCGCTGCTCCGTAGAAAAGGAAACAGTTGTCAGTGTTTAAGAGGTGTGAGGAAACGCAGTAAAACTTTATTGGGGTCATAAAGTTTTATGCGCCTCTGTCTGAAGGAGTGCTACTGTAAATAATTGGCCCAAGGGATATGACCAAGGGAAAGCCCCATCGTGTCTCGATTGACGAACAGTTTGCCCCTACAGTACATTAGCTCGATTATTTAACTGCAACGAAATATGTTGACGAGCGTTTAAATAATAGTCATCGAGGCCTACACAACATAATCACGTGTAGGCTGAGGATAAGACGAGCAATAGCAAAACTAGGCCTATACACTTTGTTCTGCGCAGGATAATGAGGGATCCAGACTTGTATTAACACACACACTAAATACACCCTTAAGAATAAATGTTTCAAAAAGGTTCTTCAGAATAGAACCTTTCAGTTGAAGGTTCTCTAAAAAACAATTTGTCACATTAAATACTATAACACACTCACAATAATGATTGAAAGACCATCAGGTCGTAGGTTTATTGAAATTGTGAGGTCTTTTCACATTGTTTCTTTTATATACACAGAATGTAAACCAAGATTAGCATGTATTATCAGTTTAGCTCCTAGCAAATGATTTTTTAAAAATTAATAGACTGACATGATTTCACACTTGTGAATAACTTATTAAAGGCAACGCAAGATAAAATTTATATCAACATTGGAGTAACGTTACTGAACCTGCCGCTGTTGTTATTAATGGACCCCAATAGCTTTCTTTTCTGGTTGTCTGAAAAATCAGGCCAATCATTCAACATTTCCAGTTTGGACACAAAAAACACTTGTGTGACCACAAGTAAATAAAACACATGTACTTAGTTTGACAGTGGATGGAATATATAATGTACTGTCAATAATATGACAACATATGCTCGCGTGCAGTTCATCATTGCTGTGCTCATATTATTGGTAATGCGTTTACATTGTTAGACAATACAATAGGCAGACACATTCCATCAAATAAACAAAAGTAAAATACAGAACTCGCAAACCAATTAATTGCCAAAGCCCACATATTTACACATTTATTTTAAACAAAAGAGTGTTTTTTTATATCCATAAACAATAAACTATTAAAATGACACTTTTACAACCAAACTTGAAAAAAACTACACTTATAAAAATAAATTTGCTTCAAAGGTTTCTTTAAGTGATGACATAGAAAAACCATGGAAGTGACACTTGGGAAACTTGATTACCCTTCACTTAATGAATAAGGTTGTGTACCAATTTTTGGTGGAATGTTTCGTCACACTCGCACAGCTCTTCTCTAAAATGCTTCTTTATGGAACCATAAGTGTTTTTTCTTTGGCTCTTCTATAGTATCACATTGAAAAAAATCATCTGAAGCAGCTTTATTTTAAAGAGTGTATTGTAAAATAAATAAGAGGAGATTCTTCATGGGCGTGCCCCCAAATAAGCCCCTCCTTTTCCTCCGTCTCAGTGTAGTAAGACAATTCATATTACATAATTTTTTACAAATACATGTAAAGCCTGTTTTGAACGGCGCAAAAGAGCTGAGACATTTAAAATCTGCGACATTTAATGTATTGTTATAAACTTAAACTGGATTCCCTTCCTGTGTGCGCGTTTCCATGCCCTTATAATGAACCTTTGACTTTCAGCTTTGAGTCCTTCTTCCACTTCATGCGACGATTCTGGAACCAGATTTTAATTTGCCTCTCGTTTAAGCAGAGGTTATTGGCGATCTCGATTCGCCTGCGCCGTGTGAGGTACCGGTTGAAGTGGAACTCTTTCTCCAACTCCAGAGTCTGGAAGCGGGTGTAACTGGTTCGTGACCTTTTACCGTCAGATTCTGGGGTGGGCATCAGAAAGATATTGGTTATACCCACGAAAAATGGATCAAGCGATGTTCTCCCACATGCACATTTGCACCAATACCATGGTGAATCTGCCTATCACATGATCCACAAGAAATACGAAACTAATAGCAAATAAAAAACGTCTTCAAATAAAAACGTATGGAGCTGATGGGGCTCTTTATGTAGTTTGAAGCTTTCGTTGCACTCATGTGATCATGATGTGACTGTGGTGGAACTTGGGTGAAGAAATGCAACTGGGTTAAAAAAGTGTATGCCGAAATATATATTTCCCACATATTACTGCTACTGTTGCAGTTTTAAGCATTTTTGGACACAACTATTAGAGCAACTAATTCTTATTCAGCCAACGAAATGGCACTTTGAAAACACCAATAAAGGACGTGGACCTCGGTCCCATTTTTAGTGTTTTCCCTCAGATTTTAATTCAGATGTAAACCTGAAATGAAAAAAAAAATCTCTAAAATCTCTAATATTATAATCTAAGTTTGTCCCTTTCTCAGTTTTTGTTTCTTTTATACAATTATGACACAGTAAATTTGGCTGCAGATCACCTCTTCACCGTAACAGGACAGGTTTACGAGCAATGGATGCCTTTGTCATTAAATTTACGACCGTAAGTTTTATTATTTCCTGCTTTTGGCCTATAAAACTCAAAATGGTAAAAAGTATGGAGGGACAAATACACGGAAAGCAAGGTGGTGACGAGAATGAGAGGTGCACAGGTTTTGCTCTCCTCTAAAAAACGACAACAACAATTACGATAACATTAAATGTCACTTTACCGTGGCTAATGTGTAGCTTGGTCATCCACGGATAGATCTGCGGTTGCGACTGGTTCTGGTGCTCGGTCGAATTAGTTTGCTGTTTGATCGTTGGAGGGCTATCCAGCTTCATATCTCCAGCCTGGCTCTTGCCGCCGGGCTTGTCCGTAACTTCCATAACCTCCTCAGCTTTCTGGCTCAACAGTCCGTGACCGAGCAGGTTGTACCCGCGTGTACGGCTCGGAGAGCCCACCGCTGCGCAGGACTGTCGATGTGGTGGTGTTGTTGCTGGTGGTGCGTTGATCCTGGCGCGGTCGTGTGCGTGCATCGTCTCCTGTTTCGGGGAATTGGAGGGCACTTGAGAAGCAATGGCTCCACTGAGATCGAGCCCTCCGTAGGCATAATTGGACTGGTGGAACTCTGAGAAAGACCCATAGTTGCCAAAAGTGTGCATGGGTAAGGAGGATGCGTCGTGCGTTGGCTTACAAAAAGAGTTCCCTACGTACGAGCTCATTCTACTTCCGAAACAAAACAGCCTACAAAAGCCAGAAGAGGACTCGAGCACCAGAAGCACGCAGTACTTTACTCACATCAGATCTGAGATAAACGTAAAGCATATATTAGGTTGTTTGTTGTTTTTGCACTGTTTATTGCACTTGGTGGATCTCTTTTAGGAAGTTGAAGGGGGGTTTGTCCTAAATAAGAGCAGGATTTATAGGTGGGGGATAGCATTTTGCAGTGGGTTTTTTTTTCGAGGTGTAACGTGTAATGCCCAAATATGGGAAGTTTAAATAGAATCACGTGCAAATGTTGGCCAGTCATAAATTGGCTTGAACCCCGGGAGGTTATTGATGGATTGGGGGAACGTGTCCGATAAATTCGTGGAATGGAGACCATCTAGGGGTCTGGGTAAAATGGGGCGAGACAGTTAGGCAAGAGCGTCATCTGGTGTCTGATATTGGGCAAAGCTGACACAGTACACACGCACATACATACATACATACCCACACGCCAGTCCTATGGCAAGCTGTTGTTATGACATCAGCCTGTCATTTACTTTGTATTGATTTTTTAATGTGGATGTTCATCTCAATTAAGGGTATATTTTGAAAGATGTCAAATGTAGCTGTATATGTGTTCTTAAGTTTTGTGATCGTTCTGCAAGAGTAGACAGACGGCATACAAAAATCTTCTGTTCACTCAGTTAGATATTGATTGATGGTATTGCCCATGATTCTACAGTGGAATGATTTATAACTAAAATTTATATTTTATATTGGGGTTAAAGCAGACCAGATTCGTCTATTTTTCCTTTTTGACCAAAGCAACAAAATCAACAGCTGAGCAACGTTAGACAGGCAGAGACTTACTTCTGAAGCCTTATGTTTCTCGAAGTCACATTAAAACTGCTTAGAATCATTTGCAGTTCCTTCAAGACTAAAATACGCGTTAAGAAAGACTTTAACGTTACTTTAAAGTTCACTACATAAAGAGTAGCCCCTTTATAAAATGAAAAAAAAAATTCTCCAAACAGTATTATATATGCATTTATTTTGTATCAACTGTACATTGGGTTTCGTTAATGGATGATGAAATGTCACGCACAACCAACTTGTAAGCCAGTAATATATTAAAAACAAAACAATTTCTGTCTTTTAAAATATTTTATTAAATAATACACATTTGTTGTGACAAAAACAATATACATATACTGATGAACCAATGTATGTTTTTTTTATTTCATAGCTGCTTTTGTTCATTTTAAGACAACATTATAGGTATGGCTATAGGAAAAAGTTTTTGTGTGTTTGCTTTGTATCATTAGATTCACTAAACAGTACATATTTCGCCAGTACAGCGGCGTTTTTTGCACATCCATGCACTGACGGGATATAGGCTTAGACAATATGAAATGAACACAGAAAATAAGTTTACAAGAGTTTAGGTAGTACGGTTCATCCCGCCAATGCTGGTGGCTTTGTACAAATGAGCGACAACAAAAAAACCAAGACAATATGTGCATAGACTACATTTTCGTTTTCCTTCACATTTGGAATGCTGATGGCACTGCGTTTTCACAACTGCATTAGTGAGAGAATATATAGCAAAATAAAACCCATAGCCCACTGGCCTAACTAGTGTACAACTCGTTTTCTTAGAATAACTGTCTATAAACCTATAGAAACACGATCATACAAGGACGGGTTACCACACAAATCTATGAAATCTATTTGTGTTTTATTTTGAACTTTTCCATCGCTGCGAAAAAAGAGGCTTAATACGAAGTACTTAATACTTTAATACTTAATAGAAAGTCTCTCGCTCTCGCACTCTCTCTCTCTTTCTTTCTCTCGTTGCACGTGAATATTTGTGTGATACTGGTAGGGATAAGAAGGGTGTAAAAGGTAGTATAGCAGAATATACAGTCCATGCAGTTACAATTGCATTTCTGAGAGTTTAGGTAGTTACGTTGCAGTTTAACAGGCGTTTAAGAATCCAAACAAACAAAGAAACAAACAGACGAACATTTAAAAATGATTATTAGTCATTATTTTTGACTTCTTCTGTCTTCTCTTGAATGCTCTGTTTCTCAGCCTCCTGAGTAGCCACCGATTCCGTGCCGGTTACAGTAGAAGTTAGATTTGACTCTTTCTTCCATTTCATGCGCCGATTCTGGAACCAGATCTTAATCTGGCGCTCTGTTAAGCAAAGAGCGTTGGCAATCTCAATCCGTCTGCGTCTGGTCAAATAGCGATTGAAGTGAAATTCCTTTTCCAGCTCCAGGGTCTGGTATCGGGAGTAAATCTGTCGACCTCTCCTTCTGTCTGACCCGTACCCAACTCCTGTTTATAACAGCGGGGGAAACGAGAGAGAAAATTAGGAACCAAATGTCAACAACATTATTTTATAACTTTATCTGGTGATGAAACCACAATAATTGAAGGAGATTACAATTCAAGATGTTCCATGTATATATATATATATATATATATATTCTTCAATTATTGTGGTTTCATCACCAGATTACAAAACTATACAGCAATATATTTTATTTATGAATAAGTTTATAAGAATATAAGTTTATCATGAAACTATGTTTGGCGCTTGAGTAAGAGAGAGGTTAAAAGAAGGCCAAATGGGATTCCCCTTTTGAAAAAGGGCCCTTTTATAGTCTGACGATTTAGCAGTGGTTTATGGGGCCATAAAATGTAGCCGCTCCGTTGCTAGGATATATCGTAAAAAGCGAGCCCAGTTTCCACCAGAGGTATATCCTCTCGTAAGTGTAAACTCACCGCTGTGCGAGTTCATGCGCTGCATCCACGGGTAGATCTGAATGTTCCCTTTCTGATCCTGAGTTCCACTCCGGGCTTGTTCCAGGCTGTAGTCCTGAGCAACGTGGCTCTGCGCATTGAGTCCCATGCTCGTTTGCCTGCAACTGGGTAGCACGTCCTTGTCTTGAAGGAACACGTTAGATCCGTACTCGTACGGTCCCCGGCTTGACCCGAAGACGACGTTCTCTTGTGGGGAGTAGAAAGGGGACGCGTAAATCCGGTTCTGGGTCACCGTGGAGCCGTAAGACGAGAAATGCCTGACCGGATCATAGGTGGTCGTGTTCAGTGGCATGTTGGGCAAAACCTCTTGGCCGCTGGATAAATGGCACGAGAGCGACGGGTTCGCAAAATACGAATTCATTTCTTTCCCCCGTGTCGCCCTTTCATCAACTCTCCCTTCTTTTCTTATTACCCCTTTCTCTATCTCTCTGTCTGTCTCTCTGTGTCTATCTCTCTTACGCTTCCTCTCTGCGCGCCTAAGTAAGTGTGTGTGTGTGTGTGTGTGTGTGTCCCTCGCCCATATACGCAGCCACGCGTTCAGCTCCTTCCTGCCTTCCAAACTCGCTTTCAAATGAAGTTCAAGCGAGATTTCAATAATATTAATTTCTGGTCTCCGGTTAAGAGGCACAAAGCAAGTGTTATAGCCAAGGCTTGGCTCAAGGAAGGACAATATGACAACGTCACCTGACCACTTTCCACCAATTGAGAGCGCTGTGTACAGGGGGAATATGGAGCTTGTATCTTCCTATCCCACTGGTTTCGGTTGATAATGTTTAAGGAAAATAGTCTCTCTCTCTCTCTCTCTCTCTCTCTCTCTCTTTCTCTTTCTCTCTCTCTCTCTCTCTCTCTCTCTCTCTCTCTCTCTCACTCTCTCTCTCTCGCACTCATTCTCTTTGTTTCTCTTTCTTTCTCTCAATCTATTCAACCTAAATGTACAATAATCAATGCGCCAATGAGTACCATAATTCAGGAAGGGAGGCAAACAAACATGTTCAATGACTGTTCTTATGGGAATATTAGAGTTTTATGCACTCAATTGAGCAGAATTTTACCTCATCGAATTACCTGCAATATTAATGTGCACTGCATTCACAACACGGGGCAGGATGTCTTTCTTGTCATGGCACTTAGAAGTGTATGTGTTTACTTTATTTTACACTGAATCACTGGATTAGTCCTTACAAAACTGCTCGTGCGTTGTTGTGACGTTAAAAGAGATCAAATTCCCAGTCATGTTTTGGAAATCGCATGAAAGTTTAACGAGACACACGGATAATGAATAATGTAACCAGCGTTTTATGTTTTTCCATATATATATAGTAATGTGTGTGTGTGTGTTTGCATTTAAATGTCAGGTGGTCAAAATGAAAGAACTAATAAGAATGTTCTGAAGTGGTTTTGAATAAAAGCGTTTTACATTAAATTATTTTGAAAGTTAAGAAGATTTTTTCTTTTATCCAAAGTTTTGACAGTACGCGTGACAGCCACTATATGCTCCTTTAAAATGCTTGTTTGCTTTTCGTTTCCTTTGGCTTTTCTTGATTGTGAAAGGGAAATGTCCGTGACTTTCCTCTGCCTATTTATATTGAATTGATCATTTTCGCTGCTAAACGGACAGGAGTAAAGAGGGGGAAGGGGACATCTTAGCAAAGAATGCGTCAAACACGCCTAGGTGCCATAAAAGTCACAAAACCAACTGAAGACTTCCAGCTCTAAAGTAATTTACCGTCTTCACGTATGGGGGTCTGTGCAGGGAGCCGCTTATCTCATAGACAGTCTCCTGCTTTATTCCTGATCTAACAGGTTTACAGTGTACAGGCAGATTGTGATTGTTAATCCATAACTCCTATCATAGAATTTTAATTAACATTAATATCCCTGATACATTAAACCCCAAAACAAATCGGGTGTCTAAAATAAATGTGAGTACATATTACCTGATTTATGCAAATAAAGTTTTAGAGGTTGAATGGTCTGCAAAAAAATCAAAAAATGGAAAGACGGATGTTTTGAAATAAGCGCATGTGGAGAGCGAGAAACCCTAATGCAGTCCACATGACGGAAAGTGTGAGGCCAAAAACAGTGGTCCTGAAAGAGGTGCGCGCGACGTTAGATTGACAGAACAGTAGAGTTTAGCCCCTTCCTGACAGGGGGGAAGGCACTTAACAAGAGTGAGGTATGTAAATCTGTTTGTTAATTCAACTTGAAAATGCAGTGTTTTTCACAACACTTACTGTGAACACGAGGAATTAAACGAGGCAAAGCTTGAGTTGAAAAAAGCTTTATTATTATTTATGACATCATATTTCAAATAAAGAAATGAGAAATAAATGATTTAAACATTTGTTCAGATTACGTTTTAAAAACAAATAACTCATTTTTAATGGTTATCACTATATATGTAATGTATAATGTATTACGCTATATATTATGTATATGTCGTTTGTAAAGAACCATTATTATTATTATTATTATTATTATTATTATTATTATTATTATAGTGTGTTTTACAACGTATGCATTATAGTATTTTACAAAGACTTTTATAATGATTATTGATTATTACCTTCATGATTATTTATTTTTCATACTGCGGTATTGTAACATACAATACCATACCATATTGTAACATACAATAAAATATAATATTTATTAACACTGACTATGGCATAATGATTATATATGTATATGTAATGTGTATAATGTGATATACTGTTAATTAATAATAACAAATAAAAAGTAAAAACACATTTAAAATAATTACACTGTAGATTTCATAACATTGTAAATAGTGTCGACGGTTAACATACTCTCCAATAATCGTAAATAAGTTGAATGTACAACTTTTTAAAAATACATTTAAATCTGCGTTCTATTGTTTGAGACAGTCACTCTTTTATATATTATAAAAATAATTGATGTAAAAATGTATTCCAGCAGATGTGCAATAAAAAAGAAGCATAAGAAAATACATACAAACACTTTTTACTGTGTTTGTATGTATTTTCTTATGCTTTTTTTTATTGCACATTTCTTCTCTCATGCGTCTAGAGCCTAGGCCTGCTCCTCATCCTATCCGAAAATGAAAGATCAAAGTAGGTGACGTGCCTCTGCAAGTTGCGGGTCTTTGATGTTCGACGGTATCACTCTCAAACGCTTTGAAGTAAAAGCCTTTCTTTGTGTGGATATTTAATATTGCCCACTCCTCCTTCCCCTTTTTGACTATACCACTGTTAGCCTTTTTACCAGCGCGAGCTGTGAGTATGCCACGCCGCGCGCTCGCAGTGAACTGTTGGTATGTGGCTTTGGAGAGAGAGCTGTGTTTTATTGTGGCCCTGAAGACAAATCACATGGCTGTGTTTCAGCTTTGGAAGCGGCAATAAATAGAGAGCCCGTTTGGTCTGACTTGAACGAGAAGTGCTCATTGAGAGAGTTGCACCAAGTGCTACAGCAAAACTTTATCTTGTCCTTAAATGTGTGGACTAACAACTATTTATAAGGCTTCTTTAGAGTCAACGATGAGACGCAGGGAAAAAGAAAAAGAGCTGCCAGCAGCCGGTTTTGCTAAATGCATACTCAGCACATATTCCAGTGCTGCATATGAATGTTTATATTGGCCTGTTGACACGTAATGGATTTTTCACTACAGGAAATTCAAACGCCAAATCCCTCACCTCGATGTTCCAGACTCAAATTCTCTAACGTTTGCTGTCATCTGCGTCGATGGATCTATGCGAAAACAAAAATCCATAATTGTAACGTGACAGCTGTAACAATACTCTCAGATGCAGTTAAGCGCTTATTAGCAACGCATGACCCCAAAGGGGCATTATGGTTTTTAACCAGCACAAGATTATTTTGGGGGACGATGAGGCCGTGTTGCGGCCTCCCCGAGTGAGACGCTGTGCGGTAGGGCGAAATGCAGTGCCCTGCAGTTCTTCCAGTGGAGATATGGCTGGAATTGGAACTTCGCTTGGAATTTTTGGTACATTTACAGCGACTGTAAATTATGGGTCCTACGATTTGGACTGGACGTCAGCAGGCTGGCTCACGGTTTACCTTAAAGCTAGTCAGGGTTTATAAACGTGTCCTTTTTTATACGGTTATTTGGCACCTTATAAGACATTTAATATGTTATTGCATTTATATAATACAACATATACTGATAAACAGTATAAAAAATAAAAAACGTAAGCCCTAATGTATAACCAAGCACAGAACTTTACAATTCCTGACAAAATCGGCCGTTGTCTGGTCGCATAAACTGTTTTTTGCAAACATAATAAACATAATGTGTGGTTGTTTCTATTTATTCTCCTTTTAGGTATCAACCAGTGGACCAGTGGAAGCCAATGGACCAGTAGATATCAATACGTGAATTTCCCAAAAGCTATGATGGTTGCTCCTGTGTGCTTTTCATAACTCATCATGTCTCATGTTTGTTAATAGTTTGTCATAGCATTATGCTCACAAAGTATTATATTACATAAATCAATACTGAAATAAATAAATGGATTGCATACATTATATATTAAATAAACTGTACATATATTTAATTTGAACAGTGTGTACTGTTGATACTGTTTGATCTGTAAATAAATGCATGTGGATTAATTGTAAGAACAATCTGTCTTTTTCTGATCTATACCCTCTTACACACACCACTAGCTTTAACAAAGACTTTACGTACATCCATATGCCTGCCATACTGCCCCACGAAGTTATGATTTTCACTTTATGACGAGAGGAGGAAAGCATTTAGCTCTATTTTTATGACAAAGAAGGCTGTGGCCTTTCCTGGGCATCTGCGACTCACTGCAATTGCCTTGTATGTAGAGTGGGCACAAGGTGGCAGTATTGGTTGATTTAATCCTCCTGGAGTGACGTTGTTTGCAGATTTAATACAGCGTGTGTGCGTGCGTGTGTTGTTTGTGTGAGTGTCTGAGTGGTAGGGTGTTGCCAAATCAGCAATAATACACACATCTGGTATCAAGCAAGGCTTAAAGGTCATTGAACTCATTTGAATACTTTGTTCTTGGTGAGCACGGTAGGTAGTGGCCACTGAGCACTTTGCAATGAAGTATTTAATAATATAGTTTGTTATTGTTTTAACTGGGGAAAAGAAGATTAAGCTGTATTTTACAGCCTGAATACGTGATATGACTAGGAGAATGAATAGGCTCAAGGAATTTGCGCTTCTTTCTCCATTTCACACATACACACACTTCATTGCTTTTGTAGTGAATTAGAAAATAACTTTAACATCATGACACTTCTATTAACCATCAAAAAGGTGTGCGCAACCTGTCCCTTTTCCAAACGACTTTCCAAATTAGGGCCTTGTTGTCTTCACCATCAATGAAATATGGGAATACAGCTCTCTTATTCAAAACGATATCTTGAGACATGACAACAGTGCAACAACGACAGAACATTAGGGTGCACCTTGCCGCTTAAATGAATTTCAATTACAGCGTTCAATTACGTTACAACAAACTACAAACGTCATATAAATTACCTCAACCACACCCGTTTAAACCTCACTTAACTTACGCCATTTTAGACATCTCTCAAACGTCGAGGATATCAACCACACCGTATAAATCAAGCAGTGCTGTACTGACCCAAAACACCCATGCGATCTCAGAGGTGAAGGTAAGACTAGACCCTGCACGCCAAAACCGCACCACGTCAAGATTCAGCCTTAAAGCAGTCAATGGGAAGTAGGCTCCGCGCCACGGAAGGAAACAGTGTGTCCTGTATTAGATCTCCATTTCTGTCTAACTGAAGCCCTTTAAAGAAGCCAATAAGAAGCGTACAGTGGTTTACTTACCCCGCACTCTTGCTGTTGTGCACGATCGCTGGTCGAGCAGCCTTTGGAGTCGCTTGTGGTGATCTATTTATACAGTTCCAGCTTCTACGATCTGCGATCTGCTCCAGAAAATCAAAACCCAGTGGTATTTACAACTCTTCGCTCTCTTAACCAAGCATCGGCCCCCACCCATCACCACCCCCCACGCGTCAGCCATCGGTGCTGTCGCTTTTCCCCTCTTGGGGATAAGATAGGCAAGAAAGGGGCAAGAGGAGGCGGCGACTTCTGTAGGCTACAGTCATTGCTGCCGACGAGGCAGGCAAGACGGAGGATGGCAGCGAGGTGCTCAGATAATTCCTGCCTTGCCGCATAGAACAAGGAAAATGGGTCTGGTGCTAAGATCATTTGTGCACCGGCGCAAGCTCACAAGGCGATGGATGGGGAGATCCAGAGGGGAGACAACAGCATAAAGTTCATGTTCATAGAGTGGAGACCACGTGGTCCGCCGCAACCAATGGCGGCGTGGCTTCAGTCGTAAACTTTTATTACTTAGCTGTAAATTCCCCCTCTAAACAACTAGGAATGTGTTGGGTTTTCTCTACTTTTTCTTTTTTTTCCGCCCTTCCCTAACCTTTTTTCTTAGCACTGCTGGTTATATCTTAATTTTTTTTTATCTCTCTATTTAATCTAGTTAAACTCACATATGGGAAAAGGGTTAGAAGAAGAGTCACAAATGCTAAATATCAATTCCGTGTATCAAATGCAATAGTCATCATGTTACAGCTAAAAAACAAATTAACCCCTTATCTTACAGCATAAAGTCATCGTTGACCACAGCGACTTTTAATAAACAGTGAATAAAGCAGGCTTGATCATGCCTAGCCATACAGGGTCTATTCCGACTGACCATGTTTTTGTTTCATGAGGAGCACATGTCTGCGGCCATGGAGAAAGTATAGATCCATTTAGGGATATTATCTTCAAAAGAGAAACTGCTAGAATTGAAATTAATAGGATCTTTGTAAATATATTTTCATATTTCATTTAAAGGGAAGCAAAATGTAGGTTAATTTACTACAAGCAAACCTGGCATATACAAGCCAAAGGTCATCTATTAAATTAAATACATTAATTTAAAATGACATATTTATGAGCTAAGTCATTGTCTGAACACATGCATATTGTTAATAGGTACTGTATGCATGCTCATGATTAGCATGGTGTGATAAAGACGTAGCTATATGAAATATAAAAAATGTATGACGATGGCAATGTAGACGATTATAATTGCTGTCATGATTATTTCTGGGTTTAGACATATTTTGGTTATTGAACATTTTATCATATCTCTGTTTAACTAAAATAATTTTTCAACAGAAACAAATAACGAATTATGTGTTATTTGGAGTCCTTTATTTATTTAACCACTGTTCTTATTATTATTATTGTTATGTTATTGTTATTTTCAATACCAGACGTTACTCTCACCAACTTAAAATGAGGCGTTGCCAAAATGTTCGAAACTATACCAAAATAACTGCAGTCCAGCATAATGTTAAAAACTGTAGTCCCGTTAAAAGTAACACTCTGAACAACAGTTATTAGACAGATACCAAAGTCTTTTACAGCCTTCCTCAGACACTAAACCTAAAGAACAGTAAATGGAAGCACTGGAGTAGTCGCTATGCAGTAATAAATAGTAACAAGCATTATTTATCTTTATCTCCTCTTGCAAACGCACAGCCCGTGTACACTAGTACACTATTTTTCTTTTATAATTTGAAACTCGCTGTTGTCATTTATATTGTATCAGAATTGCCAATAGATTAACCAATAAACAATAGATATTCTTCAAGATGAATTGGAAAAACTTTTTCGTTCTCCTGTAAAGTTACCATTTCATTTTATTCCACCAGATACATACATAGATATATGTGTGTGTATTTTTCATTTGATTACGTACCTTGATTACGAATTACTACAAAACACAAACTCTCTTAAATAATTAACATACTTTAAATTAGCTTCCCAACTAATCATTTCACAGCATATACTCACATTGGCTAAATGAATGTACTTCATAAACCTTCAATTCCTGATGGCATCACCATTTCTTTTTAATTCTACATAGAGATATATACATACGCTAAGCCCAGCAGCTCCACGTCCATGTTGCTATCCTTGTCTCTTATCCTAGCACGTCTAGCCACACTGCCCAGAAATCAAAAGAAAAAACGTCTGCCCGGATGCCACACTGTCGGGTTTACACCACCAATAAACTTTACTGCAGGTATAGTAAAGCCCTGTTTGGAAAGTAACAACAGTTTGACATACAATGGCCAGACGGATGAACAATTCTCGCAAACAATTAGCTTGTTGGATAATTTCCGATACTGAAATAGCTTTAAAATGACGAGAAATCAATTAACAATCACGAACCAGGCTGCCTCACCGTAAAAGTGAAACGAATTAGTGGTTTGTATCCTGACGTGTGTCTATAATAAAGGTTATGTGCTTTAAACTAAAATTTCAATGTCTTACTTAATTGTGATCTATATAAATAATTTACATTGAACAAAAATAGTTCTCCATGTTTATTTCATGATTTTTATATTTTGAATTATATTTTGAGTTATTTTAGTTATTTTTTACTACATAAATCAAAAATTACGTTCGTCTATTAGGTTTCAAATTTCTTTATATCGCTACCAGGACTGGCTGCTTCGATGTTGTTGGCTTAGTGCAATCAGGACTGGTTTATTATGCACCAGTATATATTTATTACCTGCCATTACTAGTCGTAAAGGAAACGACACTTGTGAGTTGATAGGGCCCAATATACCCTGAAATAGTTCTCAAAGCACTAACCTACCTAAACGTTCAACTTTAAACATCAAATGTCGTTCGAGAGGAAATAAAAATTCGATTATAATTAAGTCGTCATAACATGCTTAAATTTTTTATTTTAGTTTAAAATGTATTTGTCTTGATATGAAAGGGTAATCTCTTTTCTTTAGAGGGAATTGTAAATTGCAATATCCCACAAACAATCTAATGCATTTAATTTTTAATTTAAGTATGGTTGTGTCACAATAATCTTTACTGTGTCCACTGTGCTACTAGTTTAAACAGAGTCTAACGGATGGTGGTGGCATATACATTTGAATTTATGGAATTTGACATTTGGATGAAAAACTTGACTTTTTAAATCTCACTTTAGGAATGGCAAACTATTTGGAAAGGTATTTTTGACAGAGTATTGTTCGAAAGGCAACAAGGATTTACGAAGGCAAATGCTGCAAAATCTGCAAATGTTCAAATGCTACATACTTTCTTAATGTTTTAGGCTAATTCTATTGTTCATAAAAGCTTAGGTTAACCTACAAGAGTTCAGGTAAACGACAATGATTGCAGGGCTTTCATTTCTTCGTTATGCTTTGTATCAAAATACCGATCTTTTTACATTTAATGAGAAAAACGGGAATGGAATAAGATGATTGAATGAATGGATGATTTGACAACAATTTGCATCGTCGGTGTGCATAGCGTCCTTTCTACCTTTCTGAATATATTAGTCCTTTTTGACAAAGAGCTATATTTCTAGTTCCAATCTGTAAAAGGGGTCTGGGGCTTTAGTCAGCATGCCTGGTTTTAACAGTGACCCTGGGGCTTACAGTAGTTTTACAGATAAATCTGTAAAGATTTGAGCTGAACTTGTCCCTCCTTTACATTGCACCAAATAACTTGAAATTTAACTGCTAGTGTTTAGGTCATTGATCTCCGCCTTGCTGATGCCAAAGCATACTTTCAAATTACTCATTGTACTTGAAACTGTATTGAGGTAAAAAATGTTTACAAGCAATGTGCATGTGCAACATTTTGCCTTGAAATATTAAATGCTAATTGGGATCCATGCGTCCCCTTTGCGTCTTTATACCCCGCATTTTATGACACATCGTTTTCTCATCACACCCATCGAATCTGAAAACGTACATAAATACAAAGATTTTCATCCCTTTATGGTAATTCTACTTTGCAACTCGCTGAAAAGCCAAGCAATGGGGTACTAGGATTTGAAAATTCGAAACAGAACATAGGCAAATAATTCCAACTACACTGCCATGGACAGGTCGTGGATGTATGAATATGGATTTCCAAAGATTCTCATAGAGTATATTAAATGTTTATTTGAAACTGTTCATAATGTCCTCAACCCTGTGGTCCAATTAGTGGGCTAGCATAATCGTCTTGCTAGTACAACCTAACGGGTTGAACTGAAACACGGATCAGAAGCAGGAGAATGTGCCATCATGTTTATTCTTCTGTTGATGTCGACAACAATGGCATGTACACACTCACAGTTTTGTCTATATTCACATGAGGAACAGCAAAAACGAGCATATTGATAACAGCAAGATATTACAAGACGTACATGAAGATTATACTCAGTGCAATTTAAAATCTACGCTATAACACCAGCACAATAAAATAAAAACATTTCCTTTAATAAAGTAGGGTAGTAATTGTAGCAGGTATGGTAATCTACACACAAATGTGCGCTCTCCATAGGCAGTTTAAGTTGTTGGGGGAAATCTGTTTTTGTTATATTATTGTTGTTATTATTAGTAATAATAATTATTATTATTATGTTTATTAAACAAAGCAGCTCTGTGATATGGAGGATAAACCCTTTCTTGTAGGCAAAGCTTTGTCTAGTTAGGTAGTGCCGTGGTACAATCTTTTGAAATTGTTAGCTTGGCTCTGAGCTCGCTAAGTCTTCACAAGACTCAAAAAAAGTTCGGTAAACGTAAGTGTTTCAAAGGGCAAAATGATATAACTTAAGTTTACTCTATAAGAAGATTTTTACGAAATCTTTAGGTAGAAATCTATATTGCAAATCCCCTATGATTAGGTAGCTTCTTTGAGATTGCAAATCTCCATGATCCCAATAAAATAATCAAAGAATTACAAAATGTAATCTTGCTCATTTTCACCACAAAGCGTAAGAATAAACTACAAGTACTAATCGATAGTAAATATGTGAAATTCAGAATACATATTACAACACGTCAATGCCGTTTTTAAGTAAAATGGCACTAATGAGACATTTTTTCATATTCTGAAGAATACTGAAAGAACACTTTACTCAAATACTGGCTTTTATTGTATTATCTTCGGTCGTAGAGGCATCATTAAAATACTGGGACTAATTCTATGTACAAGATTAACACAAGAGTTTAAAGTCTGGAAACGTGATAATGCCAGTATTTCACAGGGTCTTGAATAGAATTTGTTACTCGTGACTATTTTCGTCACATATTATTACTATTCACAACTTCTTGCTAAGAATAAAATGCAAGTTACACCAATAACCAAGACGTATCTTCTTCCCCAATCAAAATTATGGGTTGGTAACAGCTACGTAAATTAGGATAGTTTTTAGTTTCCATATTGGTAAAACTTCTCAAGCGTTGATAAAAAAGAGCTTTCTGGGTTGATTGAGAGTGCTTTTATGTGGAGACTAATGTCTGTAGACTTTTTTCTCTTTCTTTTTCTCACTCTTTGACCCAACTGTTTGGCGCGTCTGCTCTTTCATTGGTCATCCTTGAAACCGCTTCTATTTCTGCCATATAACCATAAAAAGACCATAAAATCACTCCTTGCTTTCCTCTTTCTCTTCCGTTTCCTTTTCTTCTGCTTCTTCTGCCTCCCCTTCCTCGTTGCCCTCTTCCTCTGCCTCTGCCTCGGCCTCTGCCTCGCTTCTCTGGCCCGGAAATTTGTCTTTGTTGTTCTCCTTTTTCCATTTCATCCGCCGGTTCTGAAACCAAATCTTCACCTGCCGTTCGGTCAAGCTCAGCGCGTGGGACACTTCGATCCGCCGTTTGCGTGTGAGGTACGGGTTGAAGAGGAACTCCTTCTCCAGCTCAAGAGTTTGGTAGCGGCTGTACGTCTGCCGTCCATTGCGTCTCCCGGGGGCTTTGGGTGAAATGGGAAATGGATACATTATTGTGCTGATCAAAGGAAATCAAGTGTGTTTCTTCTCTTTGTGCTTCCATTTTTGTTCATGATCTGATTAATATGAGAAAACCAGCAATGTGTAATCGTGTGTGTGGTACAATAACCTGCAATTAGAACGATTTGTGGATCTGTTTCACACTCACACAGACTCTCTCTCTCTCTCTCCCTCTCCCTCTCTCTCTCACACACACATACATACACACACACGCACACACACGCACACACACTCTCTCACACAACTCACGATTCACCTGTATGATATAGGCCTGAGTAGGTCATCGTCAAGCCAAAGTGTATTTCAGAAATAGAAATGATAAGACCATGATTAACACACTCCCTTAATCATTTAGAAACGAATGACATCGTAGCCACTGGAAGCGTATACAGCATATAGGTTGACTGGCATAAGCACATTTCAGTAATATGAACACGTTCCAAGAAACCAATAGAAGAAAATCTAATATAAAACTAATTTAGCTTCAGTTGCATGTGCAGAAAATACTAAAAAGTGTACTTTAAAGCCTTTTTGCTAATTTGTCTCACATTCTTTCTCTCTCTCTTTACATACACACCCAGTTCATTATAACCGTTACAGACACAACGGTAGCTTATACCTTGAATAGCCATTTAATAACGATTCATAACTCCCCGTTCTGAGCTAAACGTGCAAAATGGTGAATGCCCTAGCTAAACACAATCGTACACCGTTACTTCATTGCCAACCACACATAAGACGCGTCACTCGATCTCATTCAGCCAAAACACAGTTTGGACACAATTGCCGGTATTACCTTGTGCTTATTAACGACGCTATGACAGCTATAAGCATTACTATCTCGAATTCGGACTACACTGAACCAGCCTGGTTGCTTTTGAAACAACATGATGTCTCCTTGCAACACGAAGTAGCAAGCCGTATGAGCCTCTAGATTGAACGAACAGTCGAAGATTGTCTTGGGAAGTCGATAAAAGCTGTTTGTAATAGCAACCGACCTGGTTGCGCACTGTAAGCGCTGATAATGCTACTAAAGTTGGCTCTTGGCGCTGCTAAACAATATAGCATACATGACGGATAATAGCTATAGCACACAAACAAGAGAAATAGTGTGTGTGTGTGTGTGTGTGTGTGTGCGCGCGCGTGTGTGTAAGAGAGAGAGAAGTGAAAATAATAATAATAATAATAATAATAATAATAATAATAATAATGAGTGCTCTAACCGTGGGGTCGCATCCATGGAAACATGAGGCTGGGAGAGGAATTTTGATTTAAATGGCCTTGTCCTTCTCCGGGGTTAGAGCTACTGGACGATTTACAGTCTGGGTACTGCGCTAAGCTCGTCTCTTGCTGGGTACCATAAAGAGATTGCCTCGGAAGAGCTTCGTATCCATAAAATTTCGTCGCGTCGCCGTGACACGCCAAGGCGCAGGGGTTCTGCTGATAGCCTGGGTTGGAGATACCCGTGGTTCCGTGGTGGAAAAAGTCCTGTACGTGATGGGACGGGTGCTGAAAGCCCGGCGCGGCTGCTCCATGTCCGTACACCAGCGTGTGGCTTCGGGCAACGCTCTGTGGGAACCTGCAGTCGTAATAAGTTGGCTCTAGCGTCTCGCCACCTTTGTACTTGGAGAAAAGAGGGTTAACAAAATAGGAGCTCATGTTTATCTTGCATTAAAAGAGAGAGAGAAAGAAAGAGAAAGAGTGTGTGCGTGTGAGGCAGAGAGAGAGATAGTCTGTTGGAAGTATATTCCTCTTGTCTAAACGGTGGCAACCTATTGTTGCTGTTCCAAATGGCATACGGCGTAGAGCAACCGGAACTAGATGGAGAAATGCTGCCCCTTCGGACAATTTGAGGCAGCTCCCACTTCGACTCCCCTCTCCTCGAGACTCTCTCTCTCTCTCGTGCGCGTGCTATCGCCAACCTTTTCCCTTTTGCAGCCTCAAATCATGGCGTGCACGGCGAATGTGTGTTAAGGTTAAAGCAAGCTGGCTAGCTCCGCCGGCTGAGTCGCAAGCGCTTACTTTTTTAGCTTCCTCCTCAACCACCCCCACTACAATGAGCACCCCCCTCCACACTCTTTTCCACCCCACCCCACCCGCTTCATCTTTCCACAGCGTCTACAGACGTCTACCTTGAGGAGTAAGACACTGTTGACCCCTTTCTAAAAAACAAAACAAGATTTTAAAACGCGTAGCATATATTAGGTATTTAAGCCTTTATATTGCTCATCATCTTTTATTATGAATATGAAAAATATTGTGTATACTGCTTAATCATTTTAGATTAATATAAAAATGAGAAATTAAGCACTGTGAATGTTCGTAGTCTGATTGTTGATTTATGTACAGATTTGGATTTAAATGCCACATAGGTTATAATGGCATTGCACTCAATGGATGCTGTTATATATGCTTCCATATAGACACGTAGTTAAAAACCATTTAAAAGCAAGATCCGACCGTCTAGCAACGACTGGACACAAATGTAGAGGAGCTGACCTGAAAGATTGCACGACTGGTACTTTAACATTTGCCTGTCCCTGAAATGGAGAGCGAACGTAAAATAGAGCGAGACTACCAGAGAATCACCAAATACATTTAATACAAATAAAAAGAAGGAGGCAGTTTACTTCAAAACCAAGTTTACAATACACATACTTTATTACTACTTATTGTTATTATTATTATCATTAGTAGTAGTAGTAATTTTATTTTTTAGAGGCAGTACTTATTCCACTACTAGCATGGTAGCAATACTACGGTTCTGCAGTAGTGACCGTTGTGGTAATGATAGCATGGACAACAGTAATTACAAGCAATTGTTACTTGGTTCTTTCGTTGTATAACTTTTATTACGTTGAGACTCTCCCACACACCACACACACACACACACACACGCACACACACACCTGTGTGAGCACGCAGGGTGCTCCGTATACCCTTGCAAAGAAGTTGTAAATCTGCCTGCCCAAGTCAATAAAATTGCGCATTGGATGCTTTAGTTATTTCAGTGGGCACATTTAGACAAATTTATTCGTTGTTGTTGAGCATGTTGCACCGCCCCCCACCCAAAAAAATGGAAAAAAAGCATGTGGGTTTCTGGCGTTACTGACGATTTTTACACGTCGTCGTTAAAAATGAAAGTCACACAGTTAAAATTTATAGACCCCGCACAGTCTATAAAGATGAAGATTGTTGGTCACTTTATTTTAGTACCACGGCGATGAAAGGCCACCACTGCCCGCATGTGGACCGTTGATATGATGACGCGTTCATTTAGTAGAAGAAGTAATAATAATAATAATAATAATAATAATAAAATTATAATAATAATAACAATAACTATAATAATAACGTGTTATTATGACAATTATTGTTGTGACTGAATATTTTGGGGATTATTATAATTACTTCTACAGAATGAACGCGTCAGCATGTAAAAGGAAGTCATTCATGCAGCGACGGGTCAGTAAAAGCAGCAGCACTAGCAGTAGTAGTAGGGCTAGTAATAGTAGAAGCATTACCTTTGTTATATAGGTTAGTATCATGTATGGAAAATAAGTTTTAAGTTATAATCAGTGGTATTCTCTAATATTTTCTGCTTTGCTTTTATTCTCTGGTCCAAGATCTGAATATTTTCTGCACTGCTTTCATTTTCTTGGTTCCACAGCAAATGTTAACATTTACGGCAATGCTATTTGAATAAACATTTGTGAAGAAATGAGCACTTGGATGAGAGGCTAGATTTGTGTTAACATTTCCCAGTGTCTTGCATAATTATTGTCAGACGTGACAGTACATCACATCGGCCAGAGCGTGAACGTTCGGCACACTGGTCTTTAAAACGGCAGTAACTGACGCGGCTTTTGAACGGCAGAGAAAAAGACTTGGGGAGTAGCATAAAATAAAGGGATACAGTGCATTTGAGAGTCTAACGAAACAATCGGGAACGATGAAAGCTGTGGTATTTAAGGTAATGATAAAGTGGAAGGGAGTTTAATACATCTTGGTGTTGACGTTTTAGTTTTATTTTAGTAGAAAAAGTGATTAATGGCGGAGGCCGCCATTCTTTTCAGCACTGCTTTCCCAGTGCTCATCGCAGGCCTCAGCGGCCCAGGGTGCGCTAAGTGTAAGCCAACAGCACCATCTAGTGTTGACTTCGCTTATTAAACCTACCAATCAGGACATTCGACGTCAATCAAAAGTAGTTCAAACGGACTGGCAAAACGCATTGCTAAATGTTTATTTCTGAATGCATAATATTTAAATTTATTACTTAACTTTATTTTAATAATAATTTGTATACCTTAGTTGAAAGCGATATTACAAAACAGCGTGTGGATGTTGATGTTTTAAATCGAAACATTATTTTGCAAAAATACACCAAAGTTTTCTGTACATTAAAATGAGTTACGTTTACTGTCCTGGCGTTATGTGCACTACGACTCTGAATGCATCTTGAGGGTGTTGGCGGAAACGCGAAATAAGCTGGCAGCTTGGTGTTGTCTTGGCCTAACACACTAAGTGGGACGTTTTCTTTGAACGGGACCTCCACCAGCACACTAGGCCTAAGCCATAAAGTAATTTAGCCCAGACGTCTAGCCAGTTAGCCAGGGTTGCTTTGTTCGTCTGCATCTGCGACAAACAACGCAAACTCCAACAGGGCTGTAAAACTAGCATTTTTTGTCCTGTGCGGAAATGCGCTGGATTGGGCTTTGAAATCTCTGCATCCTGTGCGTATTGTTAACAGCCACAAAAAGGCAATTTCGACTGTGCTCAGGAAACCAAAGCCAGACATGTCTTATTATTTCACTTAAATTCACTGCACGACCTTTGAACACGCGTCTGTATACATATGGGCTGGAGAAAATACCATTATATTTGTTACCATTATGGCAAATGAAAAGGAAAAGACATTTAATTCAAGGAGGACGGCATTACTGATATGCATTAATAAATGTCCCTTTTAACTCATAGTTTATTAAACACATTTGGATCACAACTCAGTTTGAGCATACGTGTACCCATTACTCAGGTTTATTTTAAATCTACAGGTCTGTTTAATTATATACGGCCATTTTACACGTTATTGCTTTAAAAAATATATCTTTTAGTTTTTGTTAGATTTGATCAACATCTTCGAAGTTACCGAATAAATTTGAACTGTGTGTGAAAGAGCAAATTGATTGGTGTGTATAATATTCTGCAAGAACCAGTTCATGAGACGCCTAACGGAAATAGTAGAAGTAAAAATAATAATGATATCAATAATAATAATTGTTATTATTATTATTATTATTATTATTGTAATAATAACGATTTTGTCATCAATAATCATTGTAATAATGCTTATTATTTGTATGATGGCTGTAATATTGGTCGTTGGTTTTCTTGTTGTTTGCCTTGTAATAAAAATTCCAAAAGAATCTAACGCCTCGAAGACCACAGGAGTTCTGGTCTTTCCACCAACCTCAGATCCTTGGTCAGGGTAAGAAAAACATGCAACAGCTCAGAAAATGGCCAACTCACCAAGGCCTTGGGTAAATAATTTCTCACTGTGGCCACTGTATATGTACTGAGTGTGAAATGGCCGACCATATTGAGCTTTGTAATGATATATAACGTTTTTGCCTGTTTTTGGACAATTTCTGACATGCTGACATGCACATCGGCCAACACTTTACAATGTAGGTTTGTCACCGTGCATGACTTTCCCTGTTGAGCTCAAACCCCGATACTTTCCAGATGATGACATTGTTACATGCAGAACAAAATCACTTCTTTTGCTGATCTAGCTTCTTTTGCAAGTGTTCTTTTTTAAGCGGTGGTCAAAATAAGAGTTACACATTCAGTCACGTTAATATCAAGTGGGTGGTTGTATATATTTTGGCAAATCCATACTGAAGACTATATTTACAATTGAAACAACGCAAAATGCACAGACATACAAATAAAGCAACAGGGATATCACATCGACAGAAACATGTATTATGTGTTCTAAGTGTTATTCGTTACAAAATATATTGGAGTTTTACACATGTTACAAATGAAGAAAACACAAACATTCACGTCAAAATCATAAATTACGAAATTGAAAATAGAGTAGTTCAAGTATTTTTTTGCTTACACTTCGGGTCAGCTTCTCTACAGGCTACAAAGTCCTTACTTTTGCTCATCTACATCCGAACAGATGCCTAAATGTGCAATTTAATATAGTGTTATTATAAACTCAGATTGGTAAAATCACAGTTACCAGAAATTAAAATCATACCATAACAAAGTAAACTGCCAATGTGTTAGCCTATTCTTACTGTTACAGCGGGAAGGCGGCAACTGTTAAGACATTTGAGAACAATCCTCTATTTCTTTTTCCTTTAGTCTCTTTTCGGTGAAACAAATTTTGGTCGATTATTCTTTGCTGTCGCTCTTTTCCTTGTTCATTTTCTTCATCTTCATCCGTCGATTCTGGAACCAGATTTTGACCTGCCGCTCCGTTAGGTTCAGCACTCTGGCCACCTCGTATCGCCGGTCTCTGGTTAGATACATATTGAATAAAAACTCTTTTTCGAGTTCTAGCGTTTGGTATTTTGTGTAGGGGCATCGTTTTTTTCTTGTGGAGCGCGCGTGGATCCAGTTGGCAACGGGGTTGTCTGCAAAACAAAATGAAAAAGAGAATAAATATTTAGCATTCCTTATATTTATTATGCATATTTCAGTTGTAGTATGTTAGACACAGATAGCGGAACTTGAAAAAATAGAAATGTAAAGCATTTGTGGTGAAAAGAAATATTATGCCAATTAATAGATAGCCTATATTACAGTAGCTGAAACCTAATGAAAGTGCACAGAAAGCCTCGTTTTCCCATAGCTCTCAAAGTGCTTACTAGCTGCGAGAACTGGCGTCGTAAAATAGTGAATACATCTATTCGCTTTATAGGCCCATAAACAGCGTAATATGCCTTGTGGCTCAAGTCTGCAGACAAAACGTCTTGCTATGCACTGAATGCAGTGCTTACGTTCAGTTTGTCTTGTATTTTTTGATGAGGTGCTCAAACGTGAAAAATCACATTATAAATATATTTAACTTTGTTTTTTAATTAGCCGTATTATCATTTGACATTATTGAGAGAAATACACATGATTAATCCTACGTGTATTATAACTTTGGAAGTAATGTGCCAATAGCATTTCTCATAACAGTACTAAGCTGAATTTTTAGGGTGGATAAACAATCTAATTCGCGTAAAAACAAAACATGCACGTTATTGCATGTTATCTTTTCTTAATGTTATATAAGCTAACACCCAGTGATCAGCACTGGTTCTTCAGAATGCACTGCCTCACCAGACCTGTCTTTCAAGGGGACCATTTTTATAACCCGCTACCCGTTTTACAGCCCTGTCTTATGGCGTTTTGCCTCAATGGATAGCCCCCAAAGCAGACTTGAGCCAGCCGAGAACGGCAGGGGCTAGATGAAAGGGTATAGAACTTGGTTTTTACGACGGACGACAGCCAACAAGCTAAGCGAGGGCAATAAAGCGAACTGCATCTCAAACCCAGTTGTAAACAAGAATGTCTTTTACTTACTCGGGTCTAATTCAGTCTTCTCGTCTTTGTGCTTCCCGGAAGACAGGGTCTCAGACTCGGGCGAAGGTGTATTCTGTTGCTTTTCTCTGATGTCGACGGCCGAGCAATATAGATAATCCGAATAAGTGCGTCCATTCGAAGCCACACAGTCTCCAGTTCGAGGGTCCTGGAAGGCGTCAGGCTTCAGTCCATAGTGCCTGCTGTTAGCTGGGTAGCCTGAAAAGGACACGGTACCGGGGATAGGCTCTAACCACGAGCGGACATACCTTGAGTCTGTTCCTAAGTGAGGCTGGTGAGTGTACGGGTGGTAAACCACTGACGACTGAGAGTGACCGGGGGCCCAGGAGGTAGTGAAAACGGGTGGCTTCGGAGCAAAGCTGCATGACGGATAATCAACGCAGTCCGGTACGAGAGGCGTCGGGCGTGAACCGGAGGATATCGAAGCAGTGGTGGAAAAACGAGTCGCCAGAATATCCTCGCTCTCGTGGTTGATCAAGGAATCCACATAATAATTGCTTATGGGACCCGTAGTAGACATGGCGATGCTGCCGTCTCTTTTACATGCATCCGATTATTATATGGAGTGTATGTGTACTTTTTTATCTGCCCATAGAACAATCAAGCCAGGTAATTATTTCTGAAAGCTCCTCTAGCTGCGATTGGACGACTGCGGAACACGTGATCACATTTACCCCCTGAAAAAGCACACAGCAGATCAATGCGCGGTTGTCTTGGGATAGCGTTGCACTTCGGGATTGCAGTAGGTTGCTTAATTCTAATGTTGTTTTTTTTCTTAGTGACTCTCATACGAAGTGGTATGACACCATATTTGACTGTCGTTGACCTTAATTTCTATACTGAAAGGCTTTTTTTTGGTATTGGTTTAGAGAGTAGAAGTGTGTGCAAGGTCTTACCCAGGCACTATTTTTTGGTGTAATTAATCTTGGCGGAACATGTACTGCTCTCTGCTCTGCCTTGGGTTTTGCGCATCCTTTCCCTTATAATGCTGTTGTATGAACTCACTTTTACCTCTGTAAGTGTGTGGGTTTGAAAGTTTTATTATCGAAGACGTTTACACTGATTATAATATAGAGATAGATCTTACTGAAAGATAAGTGGGATTAACTTATCTTCGGGCAGATGTGGGACTTTTGGCTTGCTGTTACGCACTGGAACCCACGGTTTACACCAGTTTCAAATAAACACAATTCGGGATATCCCTCATAAAATGGAGTTTTTACAAAAATCTCAAAGGTGGGAATAGCAAAGCGCTTGCAAAGTTGGCCACTACAGAAGCTATATTCGGCAAGTGGTCGTGCATGCTTTTATGTCCTTCAATAAATTTTTATGAGGACCATTTGATTGTTCATAAACGTGTCGTTAATGAAACTGCAGTTGAGTTTCTAGCTTAACATAAAACAAACACCGCGCTTGTGAAACAAGTCTCATCAAACCTGAACGTCGAAGACAGCACGAAGGACCGAGTGGAGTGCTGCAGTTTGTATACTAAAAGCTTGAAACCTTGGAATTACTCTGTAAAAACAAGCCTATGCAATTGTGCTAACCCACTTGACCAGTACTTTCACACGTAACATGAAGTACATTTAGACATAGACATGGTTGCTTTGATATTTTTTTTAAATAACAGGGATTCGAAACCTAATATACCATCTGAACTTGCATTTGTACAAAATAGTTATTTAGTTGTTTTGACACTTGTTTTGAGATATCACCACTTACAAAAATAAATATTATTTTTGTGTATGTCGTTAGTCTAGTCTAATGTTCTATGCTAACACCTTGTGGTAATTATTTGTAATATTAATAATATATTTGTTAGTGTAACAATGCGTTTAATGAATATTTAAAATGATTTGTCAACGCTTTGTATTTTTGTAAAGTGCACATCTAACTTTTGGGGTTGCATTTAATGGATTTTAGTTTTAAATACAAAATTAAACATGAACACGAATTCATGCGCGGTGTTCAGTATTGCACGCTTGCTTCTAAGCGCATTTTGACGCCTGGTAATGTAATTTTGGGTAGCAGTCATTGTCAGTGTTGGGCCCAACCTCGAGCTGGCCACATGAGGTCAGGCTTCTTTTCCATTTTGCCTTGAAATTCCAGCCATTATCAAAATCCAGTCTAGCAAGATAATAACAAGCTCTAACAACAATAAAACAATAATGATCGCCTTTATCGTTTCAAATAATTATGTAAATTCATGTATATTTAATCTGCATGAGGCATTTTAAACTTGCTTCTAATTTAAATATCAACTTACCACTGACAAAATTGTGCTCGTAGTAAAACTTACCTTAAAAATATTATCTTTCGTTTACTGCGTCTAACACTTTAAAACATTTTACCTGACATTATTTTGTTGTATTAAATTTTAATTAACTATTAGTCTATTAGTTTTTAGAATTATTTGGTGACATCAGAATTGGGAGGCAGCCAATTATATTTTTTCAAATAAGTCATACCAACATAAAAAAAAACGTAAACAAGTCTTGTTATTAAAAGCCGTGGGTAACACTGCGAATAAAATGTATTATATATTATGTTTATTTTCTCTAACATTTAGTGTTTTAGGGATTTTTCAGTTGCGATATTTAAAAACAAGTCATACACATGCTTTTGAGGCCTACTCCAAAAGATCCTTGGTGTTTTAAAATGGCGTTTTTTACCTAAACTTATTACGGTCTTCACGAAGTGGCGAGTATTAATGCGATATGTTGTTCCTCGTTTCTTTGTAAAGCCATACAATTGTGTTTCACTTTGCTTAATGGATTTTTCTTGGGTATTATATCTTTAGACAAATAAAAATACATCATGCAGAAAAATGTGTCTCTTGTTTGTATAATGGGTCATCGCAAAGCACAAAAACATTTAATGAATTTTGTAGTGAGTACAGAATTCTATTTCATGCCACGATATGAATTATAAACTAAATAAATCAGAACAGGCCAGGCCCACTATTTACTTATTATATTACTTATCTGATTATGTAAATGTCAGTGTGTACGGTGCACAGATATAGTATTACTTGCCCATTTCAAGCCCAATTCAATTTATTCAAAACATACTCGTTTTAGTGATTCAGTGTATATATATATATATATATATATATATATATATATATATATATATGACATTGAATCACTAAAACGAGTATGTTTTCACTGAAACATTCAGACCATTGATGAAGATTTTAGGAGTGTCAGACTCAGATAGAGGCCATAAAGTGGGGGCAGTGTTGACAATACTCAGCGCAGTCTGGTCTCACTGCCATGCACAAACATATGTGCGGCTAGACAGTGATTTGATTTCTTTTTTTGTTTCGTCTTCTTCTGTATGACCAAATTTTACATTGTGGTTATTGCTACTGATATATTATGCAATTCTATACAATGATATATTTCGACTTTACAAACAGGGAAAGTCAATATCAGGTTTGCACAGAACTAATAAAGCTATAGATAAATTTGCTTGTGCACCCCCAACATATTTTATCTATCTTCCACCTTACAAAGGCGTCAACAGTAAAGAAGAACAAATGAATATTTGTGGGGTTTTTTTTAGATTTTTTGTGTACAATGATTTTACTGAAGACAGTACAATGAAACAGAAATAACAAACAGCCAATCTGCATAAACATGGTACTCAATAACTAACGCATGCTAAAATAATTAATATAGCATAGAGCGTTATCTTACACGTGCTTAAATATCAAATTTAATATCCAAAAGCAAAAACAAAACAAAAAATGTTTCTTTGTGCATTTATCCTTTCGTAGCATGTTTTAGCCTTTAGATGCCAGTCGTTTGTAGCGATGATTAAAAAGGTCGTTAAACACCACGGCACCTCCCTTTACGTGTCAGCATTACTGCACACGCATTATGGCTTGATTTACTCATTGTTACTGTCTTTTAAACCTTATAAGCCCACTATTTCAGCACGATTTCTGTCTTTATCAATTGCCAATTAATAAATGTTAGCTTCAAATGACAAGGATACACTACAGAAGCTCTGTGTGTGTGTGTGTGTGTGTGTGTGTGTGTGTGTGTGTGTGTGTGAGAGAGAGAATTTGCGCATCTTTGTCAGCAATGGGTGCAACTTGAAGTAGCTGAACGCATTAATTAGACAAGGGGGCAATGGGACATACAGTGTATGTATTTTGTACTTCAAAATATTAATAAATCTGTTCGTTACATAGCTATTATTTAATGTAAACTATTACGTTCAATTCAATCCATAAATGGAACCATATGCTGCCTGATGTAGACTAATTAACCTTCGAAATGTTACTCTCCATTATGTTATGCAATTCGGTATTGAAATACGTAATGCTAACTGGTAGAATAGGTAAAACAACGTTACAAAAAACGGTGGGATTAGCATATGTATTTATGCAGCTCACTTTTACTTTACGTACAGTCTGAATCACGACTTTTCCTACATTACACATTTTCCTCATGTGTTTTAGCACTGTTGTGGTCTGTGTGAAAGGGATACAAAAGCGTGTAGTCCACAGCTCTAACCCCTAGATCTGAAGCTATGCACTGTGTTTAATACACATATGTACGTCTGGTTTAGGCTAATAAGGCCATATCTAATGCTAACATTTGCTAAGTCACGATCAATAGGCTAATACCTTGACCATGCACTTTGATACTACGCACTGACAACTTATACAGTAGATTGGGAGGTACAAAACCTTAGGCTGTTGGAAGGAAATTGCCTCTATATCCGTGTGCTAGGCGGCAGTGTCCTGTGGGGGTAATTTCGTGTGCTGTAAACTCTTTGTTGGTGACGCATTCCAGAGGAGATCCCCATTCACTCAACTGAATGAAAATGACTTTGGATTCCAGACTGTCTCCTCCAGTCGCAAACAGCTGAAGGAAAGGGAGGGGGTTAAGAAAACAAGCAAATAAAAATGGCGAACTCGATACACAAAAGCAGGTTGTGTTACCATGTATGTATCTTGACGTTACATAGTTACACAAGTCAACGCGTCTCATGGTTTATTTTTTAAAAGAGGCATAATATAAGCAGTTCTTCTATCTGTTCCTTCAGCATGTGCACTTATTATTCATTGACAACAATCAGGACAGTGGTGCAGGCTAACATAGAATGCCAATCTCTTGATTGGAAAATTGTTAAATAGCTAAATGAACAGGCATTTAGCTTGTATTTATTCTAAAAACTGAGATGCTCTACAGTTCATACTATTCAACCAATACTTTATTTTATAAAGGTATATAATGGTAATTATTCCAATGTAGGGTATTCTTTATATATTTTGGATTAAGTGGGAAAAGATTAGTAATTCCTGTCCTAGCATGACCTAGGTTAACAATGCTTACTTTGAAAAACAAGTATATTTTAAAATAAATAGCAAGGCAACCTATATTGATTACCCCAGTGCTACAAAAAGCTGCAGTCCTGCACGTATTATTTTATTTAAGAGGCTGCTAATAATAATAAACCATTCTTTAAAAACCATGCTTTGTCAAAAGCTACAGTTGCAAATTACTTGTGTTCTGACTTTATGTTCAAGCTTTGTGGTCCAGACATTACGTAGACAGTACCAAAAAAAATCACATTACAGCAAATACTCGATTTAACATCTGCCAAAAGAAAGGCAGATTACATCAACAGAATACGAATGCACATCACATGCCTATAATCACTATTGAAATCTTGTAGAAATATAATTTGTTAATGTTATTTTTGTTATTTTTTGTTGTTTTGCTTTCAAACGTGCATTGTTACCATCAATATCTCATTTTAATTGTAAAATAAAACACAATATAAGATTAACAGATCTATTCATCTAAAACACCGTTATATTAGGATGCATATATTGCATCGTAATGCGTGTAAAATCATTCACTTACAACTGATGTTTTGCTCATTTGTGCCCATTACGTCGTGTCAATCGTCAATAACAAATATCTGGTATATCTGGATTTCCGTTTGTGTACAATTTTGTTGTCATTAATTTTGCTGTTGACCTTTAGATAATCCGCACACACACACACTTCTTATAACTTACATTTGTTTTACTTTCCCTGCAGTTTAAAATACACTCTCCTGTACGATATTTGTTTATTATCTCAGTGTGGAAAATATGCATCTTTGTGATTAGTATATGTATCCTGTCAAGTAATGAAAACTACATTTGCTTCATTTGCTCTTATTTTCGTCAAATCTATTCCTCCGCCTCTCCATCCACGGATCCACCTATTCATCCATCTTTCCATGCACCAGTCTATCCATCTGTTTGTTCATCCCATGTGTTCTTCTCCACCTTCCCTGTCTAAATTTTTTGATCTCATTTCAACATTAATGTCACTCTTAACCCAAGTCCAAACGTAAACTAAAACCTGAAATCAAAGTTTGATCGTCACTGCAACCATGTCGAAGTTTACCGCGTGATGTTTACAACCTTTTCTCTCTGTGAGAGCCTAAAGTCGTTTTACAACGGGGCACTTAAAAGGCTTAAAAAGGAAAGAAAAAACGCCGTGGCTATAACCGTTCAGTTCATTTACAATGCCATTTGCGAAGACTTCGCTGCACAGGGTGTAATTTAACGGCAATTGTCGCCCTTGATGAAGACGAACTGACGTAATCAAGGCAGTTTCTTGTTGTCGAGCCAGGAAGCCAACCCCAACAACATGAAACTACCTAAACCACGCACCAGCTGCGCGTAACGACATTATCCACTGGGGAAGACAAACAAGACATGTTCTAGAGCAAGTAAGATATTTTAATCCTCCTTTCAATGTCATAGAAGCAGTTCCCGATCCCAAGGATTCTTCTCTTTTGCGCTCTCTTGTAGCCAGCAATTCAATCAATCTTCTGAACTTTTAATAGGCTAGCATTTGTTAATTAACCTTCACATTACCTTTCATAAAGATGTCTACATGTTTAGCATGCCAGTGAAAATGCAGCAATAGTAGCATTTGTTAGAGCTTTTAATGTTTGAATAGTCCAAAGAAAATGTAAACTGATACCAAGCATACTCATAAAAGCAACAAGCATATGAACATCTGATATTAGCAACGTCAGTTAAACTTGGGTGGGTTTACCAATTATCGCATGGTAAAACTACTCACCAAAGCTATAGCTGTTTCAGCAATCAGGTGAATTCATTTCAAGCAACCAAAACTATAAGTAACTGTATCAACAATCAGAATAAATAACCGCAAGAACACCAGCACAACCATCACTGTGTCTATCAACCATTTAACATAACAAAAATACGTCCATCACATCAATATCTCTCCAAGATATTGGCCAACATTAGACAAAAGCATATATATTTTCAAACCGTTGCCCTGCCTTTTAACGTGTAAACACAAAAAACTCTCCTCAAAGCACTAGAGAGTAATAAAATACGTTGTCTTACCTTTTTCGTCTTCTTCCAGGACGGTCTGCTTATTTGTATTATGATCCACACATTAATCATAGCCGTCGATGTCGTCGTTGTTATTGTTTTTGTCGCTGTCGTTATCATATATCCAGGCTAATAGCTTCTTGCGCTTCTCCATAGCGATTGTGGAAGCTCACTGCCTTCACTAGCCGCTAGACAACCCGCAGAGCGCGCCAGTGAGGCCGGTGCGTTGCAGCCCCGGGTATGTGGATTAGCCCTCCTCCACTTCGCTTTTAATGCATCTTTACTGCACCAGCACATTATATTTGCAGATCATAAAATCCACCCCCAGCGCCGTTCCAGGACCGTCATGACATTACAATTTTATGACCTTGACTTACTGTGGTCACCTGGATAATATTTAAATCAACGTTATGGGTCTCCCACTCTTATTGGAAGTGCTACAATCTTTGTCTCGCTCACTCTCGCACACGCACTCATACTCTCTCTCCCTTTCTCTCTCTCTCTCTCTCTCACTCGTTCTCTCTCTCGTTTTTTGCCCTTACCGTTAATTCTCTTTCTGAATTGAATGCCAAAGAGGATGTTCAAGGGGAAGGAGATACCAGGACATTAGATTTCCAAACCCCCTTTTTTATTAATCTCTCGGGTAAGAAATCAAATGGACAAAATCAGCATGGGCATGCAAAATACAGAGTATGCCATTTTGAGGGCACACGCACACTAATTGACAAACACGCTAATCTAAGACATCAGGTAGACAACTCATGTTCGGCAGGCTAAGAGGAAAGCAACGTCAGCTTTTAGCAAGCTAACGTTTCGCACCGGTGTCATATTTACAATGTTTTAGTCTGTGGTATTGTGCACGTAGGCCTGTTCGAGGGCGCTGAAAAACATATTTAATATTGTGTTTTAAGTGTCCCTTAATGTCAAATGCCAGGCTAACTCTCAAGCCCCTGTTTTGTGCTGTAATGGGCTCTGTGTATGAGAGAGAGGGAAAGAGAGAGAGACAGAAAATGTATAGATAATGCACTGAACAACTGTACTTTACATGATTCCTATTAGATGACACTCATGTGTTACATCAACCTAATCCTGGTCAAATTAAACCAGTTTTATTCACATGTGAATTCACATCCCCATACAAATTCGAAAGCGCTATTTCTTTCAGTGTGGCAGAGAAGATGCAGGAAACGTTGAGTGTTGCTTATTTGTAGTCATAGTTGTTTTCTTTGTTGTTTGTTTTGTTCTGCCTTCAGTTGAAGTTATAGCCAGTTAACTCCCGGACTCGACTTTCCCTGTTGAGCTTCTTCAGTTTCATCCTTCTGTTCTGAAACCAGATCTTGACCTGTCTGTCTGTAAGGTTGATACTCTTGCTGATCTCCAGACGGCGCTCTCGAGTCAAGTACATGTTGAACAAAAACTCCTTCTCCAGCTCAAGTGTCTGATGCTTTGTGTAAGGGCACCTCTTCTTGCGCCCACTTTTAGCTTTTAGCCAGTTCCCCGTCGTGTTTTCCAACTTTACTTCATCTACAAGAGAAAATGCATTGTTTAGACTGGAATATGGTGTATATTGGTAAAGGAACAGAGTGTATAGAGCTTTAAAAAGATATTTCCTTGATGGGCTTTCCTATTGCGTATTACAATGTTTGCAAGATACTAGTAATATGTAGGCTATGTAATACATATTATATAATATAACTGAACATACATAATGCCATTATTAGCAATTAATGTTAAAACCTAAGCCGTTGTTTCATGTCGTCTGGCTACCGACTGAGTGTGTGTAAATTCGTGTTGTTGAGTCTAAAACCTTAGAAAGGCCCAGCCATAACGTTTTCCTATATTTGCTAAAATATTTTGTGGCCAGGACTGTTTGTGAAAGCATGTTAAAAGCGATGGTTATTCTTAAGTATGTGAATTTGAATTCCCAACCACATACACATCCACATACAACAATAATGACAACAGTGTTTTGAAAGGAGTTAATTTTGTGATTTAAATTAGTTCCTATTTTTGATAGGATTGAGAGCAAGTGCGCGCGAAAAAGTCCGCGTGGAATGTTAAATGTCAGGCAGTAATAACGGTAAGGCGAAAAATACATACAAAGAGAAATGGCATAATATTAAAGCATTGTTTACATTTTATTTAAACATTTGAAAAGTATCTGCAACTTTCTTATTTTCTTTTTACCTTTACTATTTGTCTTTTATCTCGAAACCAGACAGTGAAATAAAGACGAGCAAATAATAAAGGTTAGATTTTACAGGCTGTTACTTCTGCCATTTATGAAACTAACAAATTAAGTGAACGTTTATAACTAGCCTTTGAAGTCATTTTTACACGCCACATATTTATTTTCGTTCTAGAGTTAACATTTAGATTATTGGTTCAATTTTACAGACTTGAGCACTTGAGGTTAACTAAGATTACATTACAACTACATCATTGTTAGTTGGACTATATTTAGAACAGTCAGCAGCCGCAACAGACAGCCGTATCGCTGCTGGAAACACCTCTTTATTATTACAATGCCATGGGAAGCACATTTCGCCCCGGGGTCTATTACACTTTACTTCCTTAAACATAAAACGATTGCGCGTAAAATTGTATCTGCACAGCTGCCCACTGTGGCGCATGAAATTACGCAACCATTTAATTAACATTACAGTCAGTTTATTTTGTTTTGTTTTGATGTTGGTGCGTGTGTGTGTGTGCGTCTGTGCGTGCTGCGTGCTTGTGTGAGCCTGTTTATTTCGATGCTAAGTGCCCCGGTGCATTTTGTGTCTTTATGTGGCCATGTTAAACACTGTTACCATCGTAAACACCGATACAGAGGGGCGTTTAGACGTCTGCTTTGCGTCTGTTTAGACGAAAATGTACGCAGAACATTTCTGGGCCTGCAGGCTCAACAGAGTGACCAACTGAACTGATGGCTAATTCTAGTACCGTAACGGGCGTTCGAGTGTGAAACCTTGAACCTGCAGTTAATGCAAAGGCTTCAGTTTTAAATAGTGGTTTTGCAGACAACGTGCTTTTTTCTTTGTGTGTTTTTGTGCGTTCGTGTGTGTATATTTTCAGGACACACATTTCTTGACTAGCTATTTAGGAACCCTACAGCAAACTCTACAAACACTACATTTTTTATGATAAAAGAAAGTTGTTGAGTATCAAAAGACACTTTGTTGATTTAAAGTTTAAATAAGCCAAAATGACCCAAAAGAAATAAACGTAAATGTACATTTTTATGCTTAGAATACATTTCTATTCTGAATCTGAATCTGCTAAATTAAACATATGGCATAGTTTTATCAGTTTGGACCCTAAATATGTCATAGAGAAAACAGAAGAAGTGTTCTTTGTAGAGGAACTATATACCAAATATTAAGATGTAAAATTAAGATGAGAAATGAAGATGTACATAAACGTTGATCAAACCTTTGCATTATACATAATGATACATACACAATTACTGTTAGTGTGATGAATTTAACATATTTGATGACAAAACGGGAAAAATGTGGCATGTACAAAAGGTATGATCCATTTAAAACATTATTTTATTTTTTCGATATGTTAAATGCTGTCCGTCTCTCTCTATCTCTATATCTTTCTCTCTCTCTCTCTCTCTCTCTCTCTCTCTCTCTCTCTCATTGTAAAGAGCAACAACCAGATTACATATATATATATATATATATATATATATATATATATATATATATATATATATATATATATATATATATATATATATAATCTGGTTGTTGCTCTTTACAATGTTCACATTTACATAACAACCAATATAAATGATGTAATTAAATCTTTTTACGTTGACTACCATTTAAAGTTATTTTTTTTTCTTCTCCTGTAATCGTTTCCTTTTTAAGATCGTGGGGGTTTTAAGTGACAACAACTCTGTGTAGAACATAGTATCAGACATCTACATATATAGAATACAAATGGGTCCAAGTCCTGCCAAGGCATAAAAACAAACGTTCGTGTACGTGTGTGTGTGCCTGTGTGTATGTATGCGCGTGTGAGTGAGAACTACCTTAGTTGGATTACCTTTCAATTCGCTCTCAGATTCGTCTGTACAGCTATCTGTCTTCGGCCCACCGTCTTCCTTCCTGAGCTGCCTCTGTTCTGCGCCCTGTTCCTCCGTTGTGCTCTCCTCGCCCGCTGCGTCCTGCTTCGCTTTGCTGCCTTTGCCATAGGCATCTGCAGCTTGTGCCTCTATTGGCGTCGTTATTCTGGGCAGAGGATTAAAGTCCGAGCCGAAGCCGTCTCCCTGCTGCCCCCGCTCGCTCGCGTACACCTGGTTCCCTCGGAAATAATCGGAGGCGGAGACGCCACTTTGATCCGAGTGACTGCTATTGTCCCCCAGGCGGATGTAAGTCGTAGACGGCTCCTCTGCAGATTCTTTGGGGCTATCGATGTCAGTCTGGTACAGACAGGGCAGAGCCTCCTCTTTGACGTGACTACTCGGGAAAGAGCAAGGGTGCAAAGGCTGGGCAACAGGTTGCGCGCTCCTGTAAGTTTTGGAGCCCGCTGTCCAGGCGTCCCGCTGCGACAGGTAATGCGCGTGCTGCTGGTGGTGGTGGTAGGCTGCGCTCACCGGCAGCGTGCTGGGCGGCAGCTCGTCCCGCTTGGAGTGAGGTGTTGCACCTACGATACCCACGTTCCTCATCATCTGACAGCCATATTCTGCAGGCGATTGCATATACATCCCGGTGTTCGTGGAATAGCCCTCACCTCTGTACGGCGATGTTCCCGCGACCAGCGAGTCCATCAGAAAGGACCCGGCTGCCACGTTGTTCGGACATGACATATTTGCCGGAGGGCGTAAGGATCTTTTATGCTTTAAAGTAATCCCGCTTACGTCGAAGACGGTAAGGACAGTAGGACGCTGACATCTTTTGGGGGGGCGAAAAAATATCAGCAACATAATTATGGATTCAACGCGCCCTTGTCATGTGATTTTCAGACCAATGGGCTTTTGGAAGTGGCCTTGATGCTCTAGACGGCGCTGACGTCACCGGGGTCAAGTTAGTGAGCGCATGAGGCGCGGCGTGGAGCAATGGCGCCATCTAGTCGACGCGCTCGTGCAAGGACATGTCCGTCACAGACAACAAAGAGTTGCAGTCGACTGGGTAAGACTTCCACTTACTTGGCTTGGATGAACACGGGAAGGCAAAACGAGAAACGCATGAAGTGATGAACTTGATAAAGGTGGGAAATGACCACATAACTTTGTTACAGCTTTGCCAGACTGTACAGGGTGGGGTTTCACCTAAATGTATCTTGTGTTTAGACAAAGAAGTCTAATTATCATATTGCGCATTACGGAGCTTATATTTCTTCATACCACTTCTCGATATTTGTCATCTAGTTGGCTGCTTGTCATGTCGTCGGAATGTTCGATGACACATTCTTATTCAAAATACGTACATTTTAGCAAGTGCTGTCGTTACAGTTGTTTTATCAGGTGTAGGAAAGGCCAGTCTGCCAGCTTGTAAGTATCGAAATTGATCATTGCTTATTACACTAGCAAGATGGTCAAAGATTGCTGTGTAAGACTAAAACGCTGACTAAAACGTAAGGGTGGTAAAGAGCTGCATTGGGCCTGTAAAAACGTTGGTTACTATATTTAATTATATTGAAATTGGTATATATATATGTATATATATGTATATATATGTATATATATATATATGCTTTGATAGTAATTAAAAAACAATTATTTGATGTGTACATTTGAAGCGTTTTTTAAATGTTAAAGGAAGAGAGCTTTTTTCCTCCTACATGACATTCCAGCGTTATACGACGATTAACTCGCCAGTCTCTACCAGTATTATACGTTTTTCTGATGCGTCAAAATATACATTCATTAGAATTTGTGTGGACTACCATAATGCCTTAGCTATATTTTTAGGATTACAGAAATTGCTTTATTTTTGTCTATTAAAACCTGTTCAGATTCTCTCTTTCAAAATTGCTTCAAACATATTTAAACCTCATGGGCACGGTAGTGCTGGTTTACACGTAAGCCAGCAAGTGTTTACATTTTAAGAAACTAGGATGTTGTACAAATGTTGTTTGCACAGCCAAAACATTAACGACTAAATAAATAACATTTACATTGTTTCTAAAAAAAAAAAAAAAAAAAAAAAAAACAGGAATACAGTTGTATAGGTTACTCTAAAATGTGTTTTTCCCATAAATTTGCTGATATGATTTATTCGTCCAGTATTTTGCTTTAAATACCCATATTTAAACCCGAATTTATTTCCATTAAAAAGACAAAGTGAAAACACGCAGATAATTACTGCATTTACGCCGAAAGCTTGTTATCTTACACGTGCAGTGTCCACTATGGTGTTTTTATATGACCTAGAAATAACTACAAACACCACGGATCGAAATCAATACTTCACGGTAAAAAGAAAGAAAGAAAGGAAATCTACGTTTCCCTATCAATTTCATGTGAATTCATTATTATGAATGTAAAGTCATCTTACTCTATGTAACTTAATAATTGTTACATATTTTGATAATACACAACAAACTAAGAATATTCATAGGACTAGTGATCTATAAAGAGAAAAGAGAAACATTAAGCACACATTTATTTCAGTAATGTCGTCTACAATTGAAACAAAAAAGTTTATTTTAAAAGCCAGGCGTTGTTGGTTTGGTGAGCAGCGCGCGTTTGTTCGCTGCCGTACCGCTCAAAGCGTTGTCCGAGAGGTCACTGCCAATGACCTTTCAGGAGACTCAGTGGATTACTTTCATTGGTCGGTTCTCCTGTCTGTCATTCAAACTGACCAGCAGTTTCCCCTGTTGGATTTCTTTAGCAGCCTTGTGGGATCGTGGGGTCTGGAAGTAGATGCAAAATAGATGCTCCATAAACTGTGGCGAGATCGACAAGACATTTGCCTGTTCACCCCCCACCCCACCCCCTAATATTCTGTTTCAAACCTAGCACCTGTGCATACATGTCCCGCGTAGTGCTGCTAAACTTATTTGACAGTCAGTTATGCGCCTGATTAATTAATTGTTAATATTACTTTATAGGTGTATTTAAGAGATAATTCAGACTGAGTGTTTTTTCAGGTCTGGTACAGATCTGCTAATCCAAAAAGGTAGCCTAACGCAGGGTGAACGTAACTCGAAACGTAATTTCTAATATAAACCTTTAAATTGTTTAATGGCGTTAATTAAAATGTGGGAGGTGCATACACGTAAGTAAATGTACTACTTTCGTATTATATAATAAAATATCTGACTGCATTGATTTCCATGTTTGAAAAAAAGTGACACAAAGACAGCCATCGATATTTCAGAGACCTTGTTAAACTAGCGTTGGTCAGCAAAAAAGTGAGGTTTGTTGTCAGATATTTTTTTTAATCATTGTTTTTCCTGAATAATGTATTTTTGTGAAAATATATAATAATCTAATTATTTCTTAATGTCAATAAAGTATGTATAATAATAAATAAACTGTACATTGTTGTATGTTGTATTTTTAATACTTTAACAGGTGAATGAATATGAATGAATAATTAGGAATTGATTAGAGAAAGTATATTTTCCCCTTTAGTTCATATTCAGTGATATTTGCCACTGTTTTGTAATTTGGTTTGTACATACATATATTTGAAAAGAATCACTCGGTACCTTATGTGCACTTCAAGTACTTTAAAAAAACATTTCAAAGTAGCGAGCTTTTCCTCACCCAAACCGGCGTCCAGCCACTGCGCCGAATGGGAATTTATGGGTTTTGCATGTTACGTCTTAAAGATAATTATAAATCAGAGAGTGGTAATCCGAAAGCACATCAGCATTTTATTAAACTTTAATATCATAAAAGACCACACCAATAACTGCTGAGCACCAGTGACGTGGATATTTACAGCTTTTCATTACGTCCATGGGAGTGGAAGTAGGTAAAGCTCTTCAAGCAAACAGTAATAGGTAGGACCTACAAAACCCACCAAAGACACACACAAATGGATTTAAACACCATGCAGTACATTTTATATAATGTAAGAAAAATAACAAATACACTAACAAAGTTCTTACCTTTTGTTAAGAATTGTGTTCATTTAAGCAAATTTGTTAACATGCGACTAGTTCTCTCATAAACACGTTTTGTTTGTTTGCGCCACAATATATATTTATATATTACTTTTAGACCTGAGGAGCAATGATGTAGCAATTCAGGCGCAGAGTCGAGTCTGATGGCTCTCCGTTTCCGCCATTTCTTCCCTGTACTCGGGACTCGGGTGGGATCCACCCCGTGCTACAGCTATACTGATTGGTTTTGGCGAATAAATTAAATTCTCTCCACAAGATATCAAACGACGCGGGCTAAAAGCCAGCTCATCAAAACTAGGGTTTGTTTTAAAAGGTCATATTTATCGATCACACGAGCAACAGACTATACTTTGGTTTAGTGACAGTTATTCATGAGATGACACACACATAAATGTTGCTTTCGAAGAGGCAGGGACGACCCCTCTTGTAGGCGGAAACGCCAATGGCCTCTTCTTTAACGTGACCACGGCGCAAGGAAGTCGACAACTTCTCGACGTCACCAAGCCAGGGCCAAGGTTGGTGGGTGTGACAAGAAAAGGCTTTTAGCCTTGATCCTTAGCCCACCCCTTCCCTCTATTATCTTCTCTCTCTCTCTCTCTCTCTCTCTCTCTCTCTTTTGCTCTCTCTCTGTCTCCCTCTCTCTTTCAGTTCTGTGGGCAAAGCTCACTTGCAATGAATGTCCTCAGCTAACACCCTCTCACGCACACACACAAAGACACGTCAGTTTCCTAATATGGATGTAAACTGAATGGAATAAGTAAACGTGCGTACCAATTCAACCGTGTAACATAGCCTACATACAGGTTTTTTGTGTAAATGGGGTTGCCTGGTGTACTCTTTCTGTTATTTTTCACTAACTGTGTTCAAACCCCTACTAAAATAGCTCCCTGTATGGCCTACTGCTCACTGGAAAGCATCAAAACGTAAACGGCCAAAGTACACGCCAAGCCATTCTAACACATTTCATGCATGATAATAGCACATTTTACAGGGACAATAAAGTGTATTTACTGGGCGTGCTAAAGCTGGCCAAGGTACCTGTGTAGTTTTAATGTGAAGGGTCAAAGTTTGGCTTCTTAAACATTCCTCTTTGCTTCCGCACTTGCTCTCATTGGTTCTCCACCCTGGTCCACACATTTCCTGGCTAAAGGGGTCCTTGATTCCACTTTATTGCAACGGGTTAAAGGTGAAGGCCTTGACATTATTGAAGTTCAAAGACAAAGTTTTTTTTATAATTATTCTTCCCTATACACACACTGCACACACATGCAGAGCCCACAAAGACCATATGTTAAGAACCACAAAAATGTTCGCAGAAATCTAAGTGTGTAATGCACACATATCGGGCTAGACCCCGCCTCCTCTCTCTTTCTCTCTGTTATTCACACACACATCTGTATAGAAACACGGTTCTATACAGCATTTCAGTATTAGTAGTGTTAATGGATTAAAGTTAATTAATAAAATATGAACATCAACACAACATAGTATATTTTTTTATACTATGCATTTCTCGTGGCAGCGATTTTGCTTAATTAACCTGTATTAATGTGCAATACAGTGATATATTTGAATCATGCAAATTCAAAGCGCGAGAGAGAGAGAGCGCGTAAGAGAGAGAGACTCTCCAGCAGCAAATGAAATGAAGGCGGGGACAACCCAAGATGTCTACTCTTTCTCGTTGGAGAAAAGAAGTCTGCATGTGAGGGGACTGAGTTAGCGGTGTTAGTGGCGTTGTTTGTACACGTAGTTCAACCAGTGCTCATTTTCGAACTTCTTTCATGTTTCTTTGTTCCAATAGTCAGACTTTCTTGTTTACTATTTGCTGCGGAAGTGAACACCATTCCCCACGAACAGACGGTGCAATTAAGAGAAGAAAATAGCCATTTAGGGCCTCTGTCTTTATGGCAGTGTCTAGACTAGAAGAGTGGCGATTCCATTTAGTAGGTACTAAAGGAGGTTATCTTTTTCCCTCTGTCTTTCTCTCCTTCGTGTCCATGAGATACAATTTCAGTGCCCTGGTTGAAAAGCAGTGTCCTGCTTATCAAAAAGTAAAGATGCACCAACACAAAGAACTGCACGTTTTTATTGCAACCTGATCAAATAAATGCTTTTTTAAAAAGTTCACCAACATGCTCTCATATGTGTGTTTTATTATTCGACTGTAAAGTGTTTTTCTTTGGAGTGATGTAACTGTTTTACAGCACCTTTGCATACATTTCTTAAATTGCTGAAACGTTAATTGCAATGCAACACACTAAGGACCCCCACACCCTCTAAAATGAATTCATAATCCACTAGCAAATGTTTTGACATTATTTCTATTTATTTCTTAAGTGAATTATCATAACATATTGTACACAGACCCAAGTGTAGCCTAATCTTTCGCTCTCTCTTTTCTAGAAAGAGAGAAAAGACTCGCTCACTGGGCATAACATAAAGCAAATAATTTAAGGAAACGAACAATAGGCTAAAGCGCGCGAGGTTGCTCGGGCATTATAAAGAAAATAGCAGCAAGGTTATGGAAAACAAATGTGAGCTTAATATTATATTTACAGTCACGAATGCACATTGCATAGTCTCTGTACAAGGAATACATTATTACTGATTGTACAAGTCACAGTTTAAGAAGACGAAAATGTAAAAAAAAGAAAGACTCCATCCCCCAAGTACGAATCGACTGTTTTTATGTTACATATTTACAACACTTAAATGCGAGGTTTGCCCAACATGATGTCGTTCGCTACTTTTGAAATGTTGCTGTTTTATTCCAAATGGCAGAAACGTAAACGTAAATTTGAACTTGGATTTCAACTAATGCGCCGTTTATGTTTCAATTATTTTCTTACAAATTTAGTCTGCATTAATGTTGGCTAACAAATACGTCACATATAGGTGTATTACATTGGCAGAGCAAGGTTGGACTTGACCAGACACGGTTTTCGGAAATATCAAGTAAAGTCAACAGTTTGCCTGCTGAGATCAGTTCGAGATTTATAACAGCGGGTTCCCAGAAAAATACTGCAAGCGGTCTCTGCTCAGCTTCTTTTCTTTCATTCTCCTATTTTGGAACCATATTTTCACTTGTCTATCTGTCAGGTTTAACATTCTGGAGAGCTGCAGCCTTTTCTCCTTGTTGATGTAAACGTTAAAGAAAAACTCTCGTTCCAGTTCACGAATCTGAAATTTGGAGTACGGACATCTCTTCTTCCGCTGGCGAGGGGTACCTAGGAAAAATTGAAAGGACAGTTTAAATATAACATGTTTAAACAAGATAAAACCAACACTATTGCACTACGGCGTTTGCATCCAATGCACGTAAAGGCGCGTCAATGTCGAACAAATGCATTGTGAACTTGAAATGTGACGTACAGGGAAAGGGAATTTAAGCGTTTCTGTTTTTTTTTTTAATGTGATTCAGTTTTAGGATGTGAGCCTGTGTGAGTATTGTCTTTGGGTGTGTGAATGGGACATAAATAAAGTGAAGCGGGCAGATATGAAACCAAATTTGTAACAAGCAATTAAACACGAGGTTTGCGCAATATATATTATTGAAATTTCAGTTAAATGGTTTTTCGCTGTTGGGTTGATTCCAGGAGCCGATAGGATTTTTTTTACAAAGCTACATAATTCGTATATTTGAGAAAACACCCTGCAATGGGCCTCTAGTACCATTTAATTCCAAGGACATGTTGTTAATCTGTACTCAACTGTTGGCTATTGCCTGGTAAAAAATGGCTCCATACCGGCTAACATTTTGAGGCAAGAAAAACGGTCAAACGAAAATGTTGCTATTTACTTTTTGAAAATGTGTGCTTCTTCATGTTTATGGCGCTTAAAACGTTCGGCGAGTAACACCAGACCAGCAGATAAAAACAAAAACGTAGCATTACACAGATATAAATACATACATAAACTACATCTGCTAATACGACAGGTTTTTATAGATAGATAGATAAATAGATAGACAGGTCATCGTACTATTGTGTCAGCTACTATTGTGTCAAATGCATAGCATCCCAAATCACAAAACGAATCGGTCTGCATAGGCTTACCTAGTTTGCATACAAGCTGCTAAAAGAAAATTCACAGGAAGCAATGTTCTGCCCAATTGATTTTACTCCCGCCAGCCCAACGCGAAAACCCCCTAAAATGCCCTACGCAAGTTCATGATCAAAGTTAGCATTTGTCACAATAGCGCGCTCTTAAATTTTCACAGACTCTGGGATAGCAGCGTCTGTGTATAACATCCCCTATTTTCAAAGCACTTTCCCATCGTAAAAATTCTTTTCGTTGGAGGAAAGAGCTTTGTAGGTTATAATAAAATCCTTTGAATGCTTATAAAACTCCACATAAAATCTGACCGACAAAACACCGGGCTAGTCCCTTAACCTTTTCCCATTTACAGCTTCGGTACATACTCGAGTGGCTGATGGTCTTGCCTGCACTGGCGTCCTTTGTAGCTGAAGAGGTACACGAGGCAGAATTTGTACGTTGCTCCTCATCCTCCGGCTCTTTTCCCGTTTCTTCTATCCCCGACACGTCGCCGGGCTGCTGGGACACACTCTCCAGCTTAGCCCCCTCGCTCTTTTGTAAACAATGGTCTGACTGATTGTCCGCACCACAGTACGCCGTCTCAAAGAATCGGTCAAAACCTTGCGGAAGCACGTTGTTTTTCCCCACGCCCGAGTAGAAGCCGGTCGAGGGGTGGTTAGAGCTGGGATGGTGGTGGTGGTGGTGGTGGCTGTACACACTCTCGTTCTTCATGAGCATTTCTGTCATGGTGGATGGCGGAAGGCAGTCCCTGTGCACCAGATCCTCTCCAGAGTAACAAGACGCATAGTTGCTTCTGTGGTGCCATTTGCTGGAGGGGTCCAGGCCGTAGGAGACGTCTCGTACCGGCTGCACTTGAGACAAATTTGTGGAATAAGGGTAGGTGATCTGCCGCGAAGGCCCCTGTGGTAGGAACGACGAGACGGTAGAAAATTCTGGGACGTAGTAAGTGCAGCTGGGGAGGTAGATGTTAGAGGCACAGCCAGTCCTGTCCCCAAACTCGGATGTCCGGTCTTTACGCGTCTGGGAGCAGAAGTTGCTCAGATTCACAGAGTTAAACATCTTTTCCCTGTACCCCGAGCTATAGATAGATGTTTTGGATTCGAGCTGCAGAAGGAGAAAATTTGGGAAGGCGAGATGACGCGCAATCCGTCTAAGTCGCCCCGTAACACGTGATCGAAAGTAGATATTGTCATATATCAATTTGGAACACTTGGATGCGTAGGAGTGGTTCACTTAGGTACGATCTAAGAGATTGGACCGATTAATTTGCAAAACACCACAGGAGCACGACTCAAATGAGTTACAGATTTCGGTTTGTTGTCTTTCTTCACTTTTTATGATAATGGAGGGAAGCATTTCTCTCCTATTTATAGGAATGTTTGAGAGCCTGTAGACTATATGTAGCGGTGACTTTATGATTTTATGAGGTAAGACGTTTTAACTTTCTTTCACGTTTCTATTCTTTTGATTAGCTTTGAATGTACGCGTATAAGCCTTTGAGAATTGAAACATTTACGACGCGTTTAATTGTTATTAATGCTTTAATTCTGGATAAGAGTGATGTGCTAAGGATTGTCATCAGCTATAATGTTGAGGAAAAGTCGGACCTGTATATGGATATAAGTATCAGTTGTTAGTTCCATTTTGTGCAGTTTGTACGTATTTACATGTTTACCTGCATTCAGATGCTGATTACAGCAACCATGGACTAAACAGCTGAGAAAACTTGCATTAACTTTGACAGTTTAATATTCTCAAGTCTTTGCAAAAGGCGGGAGTTACATTTATTATAATATACAAACAATATAATTGCATCACATTCAAATTATATTGGTCTGTATTCTGTGCCTGGATCTAATTATTTAAACTAATGTATATGTACTGCACACATCATTCCCGAAAGAAAGTAAAATATTGAATAAAAATAAAACAGTACTGAACCATGTATGTGTGTTTGGCTCTCTTTTCACTGCACACCACCCTGAAAGCATATAAACACAGACCATGACTATTTACGTTGACACTTCACGACTATAGATCTAAACATGATAACTAAGCACCAGTGTTTATATTGCTGTAGTTTTTGTTTCTTATGCAAACTATTAAAAACGAATACTGTTTTTTTTCTCAGAAGCGAATCTGTTGTGAAATAAACAATTGCATTTATTATTTATTTGACAGTCAAGATTTATCCTTTTTTGTTGTTGAATATATTCCGAAATTAATAATTTTAATAAGAAAATATAAATAAACGTTGCTCCATATATATGTATGGATTTGTCATTTCATTTTGCCCGGTAAACACTTGATAAGCTAATCTGATGAAGGTTATTACTGATACCCTTTATAGACAAGCATAAGTAAACTAATGATGCAGCAATTCTTTATGAGGAAAATTGTTTTCGTTGTCTGCACTGTAATGACACTGAGGTCTAAATAATTCATTCTGAAAATCATGTCTCTATTATCCCCTGTTTATCTTTAAAACGCCAGGGCTGGCAGTTTTGCCTAATCAAACTACGTTGTACATCACGAATGTCAAATTGAAAGCTAGTGAATGGATACACAGAATCTTTTTAATCACATGTACCATGAACCTAGAATTCAGACAAATTCAAACTCGTTTAAACGTTTGTTTAAAGGGCCTATCACGCATTTTTGAGAAAGCAATTTGGTATTCATTTTAGCTTGTTTAGAGCTTCACATACACAGACAAAAGGTTGGCGTGCAAAATGCCAGCAACCAAGTACAAAGAAACCAGACAGCTGCCCAGACACAGCACTTGAATTTGACCACTAAAATTCTCACTGCAGCCACCATAAAAGAGCGTAATGACTGAAAAGGAAAAACAAAAAAGCCTTTTCTCCAAAGAAATGGGACACTTTAAAGTTACTAAATAAATTCATTAAATAAAATTACCAAAGAAATGCGCATGTCGACACAGGTGAAGTTGCTAGAAGAATTGTGACCCTGGAGTTTTACAGTGATAATGTATTCACTGATAAATGAAGCTATATATATTTTAATCAAAAATAGAAACATGTGGTGTGGATTGAAACGATACAATATATGATATATATTCGAAAATATAATTTACTTCCTAAAATATCTAAATCTTTACCTAATGTAATCTTTACCCATCTTGTCAAGATCCACAAACAGAACCTCACTGCGGTCACTGTTATCTTAGTACAGGGCGTAATACTGATTGTACGACTTGATTAGTCTTGCATTACGACAAAGATTTTGTTGGAAATCTGTGTATCCTATCTGTTCATGATCTTACATTGCACTTCAAGTTTCCCACTCGCAGTAGGACCCTGAAGTTCAAACAAAGGCTCGCCCCCCCCCCCCCCCCCCCTCAAAACAAGCACCATTTCCTCGCAAATGGTCAGCCCCTGCTGGAGATTTCGACAATTGTGAACTCTATGAAACAACCTATACGTTCTGAATTGAACAAACGTTCGCGTTCATGAAAAAATAACACACATGAAAGCATTTAGACGTATTTAAGAGCTCGACCGAATACAAAGGTGTTGAAAATATTTGCCGTGTTAGTTACGAAGAAGACCCACAAGCTTTACGGCTGTCTGTGGAATCTAAACAATGTCCACTTCGGTCTGTAATTACAAAGTAAATGTGTACTGCCCGTCTTGAAAAACACAGGTCTGCTAAAAATGAGTCGCACCTTGGTCCCAAAAAAAAACCTCCAAATGCTTCTTGTAATAATCAATGGTGCTTAGAAGACAGAAAAAATGAACCCGACCATGAATTTGCATAGCCCTCAAGTGGCCAGTTTCTTCGGCAACCCGTGCACGTTGTGTCGAAAACTAAGAAAATAAGCTTAACATAAGTAGAGGTTTCGTGCTTTCAGAAGTGATCTTTCAAAGTCAGGACAGCTCAGTGTTGGCTCACTTAGTCTACGTTTGAAAAGCAGGCTAAAATGGGAAGCAGTGTAATAATATTACTGTCCCCTCATGGCCTAGATAAATTTAATTGGATGTAAGTCGGGCTGTTAAACCCGCTTGTATGAGCTGTGAACAGTTTCAAGCAACAACAAAAATGGCCTTTGTTTTTTACTGAGATCTCGAGGAGTGCACGTATTCCGAGTCTTACAACAAGGCTTAAACATGCAACCCGCAATCCATTATAAAAAATTTATTTTTTACAAACTTTTTTTGCATTTATAAAAGGAACATCTGAAGTCTGAATTTTGGAGTGGTCACAGTATGCTTTTACTTTTTTGTGAACGTATAGGCTATGCCATTAATTTCGCAGGAGTATATATTGTTGTTAAAAGAAAATAATTTCTATTTTTGCCTTTTTATTTCATTTATTGGCCTTATTTATTGTTTGCAAATTATTGTAACACATCACTAGACCCATGCTAAACAGTTAACTCTTTTTGTTTTTTGGTTATGTTTTCTTTTCTAACCCATAGCAATTTATTAAACGTAAATAATGTAAAAATGATATTTATATATATATTTTTTTTTTTCCTGATACTATTGCCATCTATGTAACAAGTAAAGAAAATAGCAATGAAATTAATATAATGCACCTACACTTTTACAGCAACATACACCGAGCGCTCTTTCATAAAGCCCATAAATATAAATTTAGACCTAGTTTGAAAATATGTTTTTTTTTAAATATAGGGTTTGTGTCGAATTTGCTGTCATATGAAAAGTATAGAAATAAGACGAAAAGTGAACCCTTTTAATTTGTGCTCATGGTCATGGCCTTGCACCTCATGGTTGCTGCGACTTGCACCCGTATTGCCCCACATACAAAGGGGGAAACTGGCAAAACTGGCTTTTTGACGCAGGCAAAATGCATGTTATCAGACGGAGATTCGGCATGTCTCTTTACTGTGCCACCGTTTGTCGTGCCTGCTTTCCATAGTATTTGCGTTCAATTCCGAAGACTAAGACGCACCCCCGGAGAGAAGTTCGATGTCGAACATGAAAACCACTAGCGGTCAAACACACACCGTAGATCCAGGATCCAGGACTTTGAGGGTTTCTGTTTACGTCCAAAACGAGGTTAGCGTGTAAAGATCATTTGGCCTGTTTGTGATATTGTACCATCTGTCTGTTAGAACACATGGACTGTATATATGGCGCTTTTAGTAAACTACACTATGATTCTTTCTACACGATGAATCTTTCAAAACGTGTTTTCGACCCAAGATAAATATAAATAGCCTCGAGGTCAATTATTGGGTGATACATTATTTTCGGTCAGCCTGTTGTGGAAACAGTACTGAACTGAAAGAGTAACCATGTACGTCCGCGATAATCCTATACTAATACTTCACGCCTCTTAAAACACTTTAGAATTGCCCTGCTTGATTCAACAAGATGTCACAACTACAGCCATGATATCCATTACTTCACTAAGCAAGGTAGCATATATATAAAGTCCATTAAAAGCGCGTTTAAAGTGGAATAACCTTTTAACAAATCCACAAAAGTATTTGTCATGCAGAAACGTCTAAATAATAGACTGGCAGCGACGAATCATTTTTACATTGCATTTCTTATTTTGTAGTGTGAATTCTGTCGACACTACAGTATTGGATACGTGGAACCCATATATGGTGCATTCTAACTTGACCTTCAATTTCTGTTTTGTTCCCGCCCACCAGGACGGGCCTAAAGCAAGGGGTGGGATGGAGAAAGAGGCTCATCCTAATAACAGGGATGCCAAAAGCTCGCATATATTTATTGGGTAGTGAAACATGGCTAAACACCACATGCACATTTGAGTTTCTGCGTTTCTGAAGAATCTTTAGACAATTCAGTCTGTGGAGACCAACATACACATATATGTATATGCCGTTGTGCATTTTCTTACACTGTTCATACGGTCATCTTTGACCCATGGACCCATAAGCAATATTAAGGTGATCATGAACAAGATATACAAAATAGCTTTAATTGTATTGTTGATATTTGTTTATTTAGTGTCCACCACAATTGTTCACTAAGAATATCAAAGCAATGGGCTTCATTTCGAAGAGGTCCAAAAACTAAATGAAGAACATAACATTAATTACACAGTTATAAGTAGCCCACTCATTTAACCTTTTATAGTGCGTTTAGTTAGCATGTGGGTTCTGTCTTGAAGCACCGATTTGTACTGGCCTTTTCAGCTTCACAAACACAAATAAAAAATATATATTAATGTTTACACAGAAATAACTTACTATATATTTTCTAATGGAATAGAAAGAAATGTACAACATCTGCCACTTCCAAAAGTAGCAAAAAGGCAAGGGTCTATGGGATTGCATGCACCAACATCAAGTTTCTTAATATGTGTTGACGCACCCTTCCTTTTTAGCAAAGTAGTGTTCCAGCAGCTGACTTCATACATTAACCGAGAGATCATTATTTACCATAACGTTACAAAATCACAGTATTTCTATAGTTGGTCAACTATGGGACATTCAAGGGGAGCTTTGATGAAAAGTATGAAATGCGTTTCGAATGCATTTAATATGCATTCGTATTCGGACGCAAACGCAACAGTTAAATATTACAATCCCTTAGCAAGAAATAGCAGCACTACTGCTACTACTATCTCTGCTATTACTACTACTACTACTACTGCTGCTACTACTACTACTACTACTAATAATAATAATAATAATAATAATAATTACTACTACATATTACTACTATTGTTACTGCTAATAACAATTATAGCACTTTAAATTTTAAACCCATCAAACTGATATCAAAATGAAATGAAATTTTATTCCAGAACCAAAATGATTAAAACATGGCGTTTGGTTTGTAATTGCTCGATAACATGTATTTAAACCTGGTAACTGTGCGAAAAAAGTGTTTGGAGACGTTTTGAAATCAAACATTAACCAATAGAGAAAATTAACTATACGTCGATCTTTCTCTTGCTCTCTCTCTTCCCCAACACACGACTCAAGAATTTGACGCAGCCGACATACTGGAGGTGTGTGTGAGGGGGAGGAGGTGGCGACCGAGAGCTTACTAGACCACATGACAACACAAGTTCTGTGTGAAGGGCACGGTGGTGCTCAATGACCTCTGGGCCGGAGAGACAAGCCCCCATAAACAGATTGAGCCAGTCTCAAAGTCAAAAGCGCCGCAGCGCATAAAATGCCATTGTTAAGTTTGAAGCGCTTGCGCTTTGAAAGAACGTCAGGTCCAAACAGGCCTACTTGACATACACCTACACTTAACTTGAGGCCAGTTCTGTTTTTATATCCACGGTAGCAGAAAGTTGGACTAAATAATAACACTCACAAAGGCCCAAATACGAAAACTAGACAACACTGTAAGGTTGTGAAACAGTTCTTGGACATTGTCACTTTAGCTAACCACAATAAATGCTTTTGCATGTATTTTGTATGAGAATCAAAAACGACAGTCCAACTCACAGCTTTGATTTGTTTGAAGTTTCTAATTAAGCCGTCTTTTAAAAAATAACGCAATTAGATAATATAAAAAAGGGATTTATCAGCCGTTGTTCCGAGGATTCATTATGCCCCTAAATCAAAATTTAGGCTCAAATGCGCCTGTCAATGAGGGAAAGCAAAACCGTCGCTGTTTTCCCTAGCTAAAGCTTGTGGTCCTGGGTTTTGGTGCTAGTAGCAAGTATCCACTAGGTGGGTATATTTGCCTTTAGCCAGTGTGTGGTGGAATACCTAGTGATCTCGAATTACAAACGAATAGATCGCGTTTATTAAATCAGATTATAATTCTAATATTTATCAGTTTGAATGACGATCACATTGTAACTCGTTCAAATTTAATGTCACCATGTTTTCGCATCAGCGCGACGAAAAATATTTTATTTTCATATTTTATTCAGTAAAATATATCAAGCAGCTGAAGTTGAGAAAAACGATTGAAAAAAGAAATCCTAGTACGCAAATGTGGGTAGAAGAACACCTTTAATTCGTAGAAAGACGCACTTCTGCAAGGTAAGTAGAGGCGCAAAAGTAGCAGTCCAGTTTTAATAAAACATCAAATAGAGGGTTGCTCTGCTGGTTAAAGCCCACAAAGTTTGAGACTTAAGTTAAATTTAAAAACCAGCGCACGAAATTTGATCCGCAATGCATGCATCTATATCCATTCCAGAATGAAAAATCACAAATTCCTGTCATTGATTCAAGGTGGAAAACTGCTCAAGGTGTAAGAACAGTCATTATAGTCAGCAAGACGTTGAAAAAAAGCTGCGGGTTACAGTAAAGTTTATAGACTTTATTTATCAGAAACCTTAGATTACACCTACATCAATACATTCATAAATTCGTAACGTTATGTACAGAAGAAGATTTAGATAATGACATGAGGAATGTGACACTGGTGAAACATACAAAACCAAAAAGATAAACGGGGACAAAGTTACTTGAAGAATAATATTATATAACAAATCACATGTAAACCGGACCTTATGTACGCGTTTGACATAACATGTTTTTCACAGATTTACCAAAAAAAACACAAAATATGATAAAAAAATAAATGACTAATGTTGAAGTTGCGTGACAACACGACAAAAAGGTAGCACCGATTTAGAAGTGTCATAATTATATCATTTTACTTGTAATACTCTTGTAATTAATAATAATAATAATAATAATAATAATAATAATAATAGGAACAGTTTGCATTTCTGGGCGTTTAAATAAAATGTCTCTTTCCACACGTGTGAATTTTGATAAAGTGTCTTAAAATAACTCATGCGCAACACTAAAACGTAAACAAGGTCGAAGAAAAAATAATCTTATCAATGGTAGCTAGCTAGAGCCATAATTGACATGCAGCAAATATAGAATTCTTGAAATATTTCTGGCAATTATTTTATTTTTTGATAACAGATAACATATAAGAAACAACAATGGGGACACATTTTACTTATCGGGAACATACATAAGATCGTTCTCAAAGTACTTTCCTATTAGGTACGTTTTCTTGTACTTTTCGACTTCATAATCCATCTATCGCAATTGACATTTAATCATGCACTTATCTCCCACAAGTATCTTAGTGGCTTAATTAAGTAGGCCTAAACGCATTGTCCAAACTCGGGTCAAGGGACGTGCAATTAGCAAATAAATTATCCTCTAGCGTTGCTTTAACAATAACAGCACAGTGATCATCAATTGTCTGTCTTGACCAGTCTGATTTTCAGGCCGTGCGTAAAAGCAAACGAGGGAGGGAGAGTATGCGAAATATATGGTACTGATCTTCTTTCCATCGTCAGAACGAAAAAGAAATTTATAGCCAATCAGATTTCTGTTTCTATTCATGAACTACATTTTGGCATGACGAGCTGCGATTTGGTTTTCAAGTCTCTTTAGATCTAACCGGCGGCCAAAAGGACAGGGCTGACTTTGTGTCCATGACCGTGAACGTGCCCAAGAACACGTGGCGATCACTGAGGAAGAGAGATAAGGATTTCACGGATTTTCCTCAGCGCGCTGTTTTCCGCCCCAGCTGTAAAGATCTGCTTTTAGAGAGGATTAGCCATGTGGCTCCAATATAGTTGAAAAAAAAAACTGCATTTCTTAACACCGTGCGATAGTTGTTGTGGCCAACCCTTACTGGCGCTCATAGGTTTTATTTTTGAAGGTACACTAGTTTGTATTTACTTCTTAAACTAAGATACTGAAAAATTCTTGTAACAAAGTAATAAATAGCTTCTACTCATGAGAGTACGTCTCAAGAAGTAGGTTTAATTGCCAGTAAAAACAAATACAAGCATGTCATCTCGCTTTTGTGGAGTTTCTCACAGCTTACTTGACTAAACGTATAGTGTATCGTATTCATTTGCAGTTGCGAACAAATAAAATGATGTGGCTGAGAGAGAAACGCAAGAAACATATAACAGATAACAACAACAACAACAACAACATACACATCATAATACAGCATATCAAGCTGGACGCTGCAGCCACTTTTTAAATACATCCTACAGTAAATTTGTGGTAACAGTGGGTATATCTTGAGTTCCCCTCGCTGTCATTTGGTCACTATGCCCCTGACTTTATTTCTGCATGCTTATGCACTTGTGCATTTTGACGCAACACAGTGCAACGTAATAGGAGCAATTTGAAACTTTTCTTTTTTGTTGTTGTTGTTTTGAGAATAACACTGCTATTGGTGCCACATTACAACAGTGGAACAGTGGTGTGGATGGATGCTAACTGCTCAGCAATGCTCACGGCCCCTTAAAAGAAGGACAGCGCCTGTTCCCTCAGTAAAAGTCTCTTCTTCTTCATTCGCCGGTTCTGAAACCAGATCTTAACCTGTTGGTCGCTGAGGTTCAGCCGGTCTGAGAGCTCCCTCCGCCGCTGCCTGGTGATGAACTCGTTCAGCATGAACTCGCCCTCCAGCTCGGCTAGCTGCAGCTTGGAATAGGGCTTGCGTTTCTTGCGGGTCCTGGTGTGCATTGGGTACCATGGGGCACCTACAGAAAACAGGGTAGGTGTGTGTGTGGGGGGGGGGGGGTAGACAACGAATTAGAAGCGAATGAAACCACCATATCTCAAAAACCATCACTTGTCCACGACCTTATGACACCCGGCGAACTATCAACCTGACCTTTGGTCAATTGGGTTTTCATTGACAGTACGCAGGACTAAGCTAGTCTAAATGATAACTGATGCTAAGCTGTCACACTACTGCCTGTTCTGAGAGAGAGAGAGAGAGAGAGAGAGAGAGAGAGAGAGAGCGCACCGATTTACACGCGTCCCGTGAAGTTTTTATTGTTTTAGTTAAAGTCACGTAAAAAAAAACACGACAATTAAGTCTTGCTTACAAATTAGCTTCACTTTCCTTACATATTAAACGGCCAAGTCCAGCAAGGCGTCAAATATTAATTCGTTTTACGGGAAAAGCAGACATAAGCTAATCTTTTGTTATGTAACTGCTAAGCTACTTTATTTGGGTTACTTGTTTTAAGATCTTTTCAGTTTGGGTCGAACGCTAATAATAATGCACTGCTTCTGAAAGGGAAACTGATGTCTAAAACACAAACAAACACTCGCATAGGAGCTGAGGGATTTTATGATGTTGTGTTTACTGGTGGTATAAACAACTGAGCTAAAGGCTGATGAACGTGGAGCATTTTAGGGCAACCCCTAGTGGCACTGATCCACCAAGCAAGTATATCGTGCAGAGAAATCACTGCAATGAAGTAGATGCTCCCTCGCCGCCAACCAAATAAATAAATAAATAAATAAATAAAAAAGTTTAGCAGAGAAAGCCTGGATGCATGCTCTGATAACAGGGCATTTTCTGTCAGTGCACTCTTGTAACTGCTGTCACCCACCTCCGCCTCCTGTAGACATATTGCTCGTGTGGTGGTTCCCCGGCGACACCAGGGTCTGTGGGTCGCTGCCCGTGGTTTTCCCCCCATCGTTGAGCACCGACGAGCTAGAATCGGATTCCAGAGATTGGCAGGACGGCGGGTTTTGGGTCAGATGCTCGGTGCCGTAGTCGTACTTGGTGAAGGTGGCACCGTTGCCCATCCCATTGTGCACCCCGTGATCTGACGCTGCTGATACGGATGTCTCTCTCGCCCTCTCTTCTCGTTTGAGGCTGCCTCCGTCCGAGCAAGCCTCTCGACTGGCGCCGCCGTTGCCAAAATAACACTTCTCCTCCGGGCGAGCTATTTCACCGCAAGACCGATTGAACGACGGATTAATCGACACGGGACTGCTGAAGTAGGACTGGGGATATCCATTGCACGACTCCGATGGGTTCCACGGGAGGGAGCAGACATTGTCCCTTCTTGGGTACGAGAGAGACGGTAGCCCCGCCAGTTGTCCCCCTGAGGCTCTAAAATTAGGGAAGTAAAACGTGTCTCCAGTGTGGATGTTTACCAAAGGTCCCACAAACCCAGGATTAAGGAGATTATGCTCGCCCATTTCCGCGGGCCTGACCAACAGCTTCTAGTTTATTGCAATCTGACATTTAACATAGTTAAACCTGGAGGCGCACCTGATTGGTCATCTCGGCGTCACGTGAAGGAACCCTGCTCGAACTCTACAAGGCACCACCCACTTGGTTTACGTTAGACAAAACAAAACATTAACTTCTGTATTACGGATTTTATATGCTTTTTAAAAATACTATAAAATATCTTATTAAAATGTAAAATTATTGGACTTTGGCTCTTCATGATCCAAACTGTCCCTATGCTCGTCATTTCTATCAGAACTATACACAACTGTCCCTATAGCTGACTTTAATATCTTTATTATCCAGCAAATGATCTTTAAATTTCCAGTTTTCATACAAATCTGCTTTTTTCCTTGACGGGGAGAGAGTGTTCATGACATCTTGTTTTCGTCCAAATTACGGTTGAATTCAGTGTCATATAAAGCTGTGATGATCCGCTTTTACAGGCTTGTTTTAGAGAAAGACTGATGCTCAGTGCTGCACTACACTCGTATTTACTGTAACGGGGTCAGCAGGTTGAAACCGTTGGCTCTGTAAAATAAGATGATATTCTATAAGGTTACTTTAGGAGCGTAGCCTATATTTCAAATAATATGTTCTCGTACACCTCACATGAACAACTTTACCAGATATCCCTCTATAAATACTCGCAGCCAAACTCTAGGAAGATTGTTACACATCTCGCAATTCCTTTATATGAACTTTACGAGTTGGTGGAGGATATTTAAACGATTCAACCCTCCCAAGCACACCACGCTGGATCGTTTTAATTGATGTGTGATTACAAATACGCTGGGGTACACGTGTGCATTAATGCATGGACTGTACGTCAATGCAAAAAGCTCCATATAAGCATAAGAACATTGATGCGCACATTTTGTTTGCAGAATAAATGCTATGTATCTGGCATGTGTGATTATTCCCCTTAAAAGTTGAAATCGAAGCAAGCGATTCAACAGCAATGTTAGATCTTTTAAAACAGAATTGTAAGACAAATGTACAATTTTGTAATCGTGTGCATGCTAGTCAATGTGTTTAAAGGCAACTAGGTAACTTCAAAAATCCCACAAAAACACGCTTTGTTGACTGTTTTGTAGTGGTATGTAATCTAACTACAAAACAGGTAACTTGCAAATATTTGGGCTTTCCGCAACCACACTGATTTGTTTTGTTCAAAGTTCAAATACTGGCGTAATAGCAATGGAGCATTTACAGACTAGCCAAAAAAAACAATCAAAACAACTTGCCTGTAACTATTACCGCCTTACTAAAAGAAAAAATAACGTGGCCAAGCAATGACAAAAGAAAGGGCAGCTTTACACGTTAATTTATTTATTTTTTACCAGAGATATGCAAAACGCTCAGGTTCTAATCTACTTGCAGCCTATGTGGTGTTTAACGTTTCTTGTTAGCGCACTCAAACTTACCAGAATACTAAATAAGCACATGAGGGATGTGCTTCATTTTGTCGGTAGATGAGGTCATTGTGATTGTGCACATACGAAATCAGTTCCCTCTGCATCTTTAGCGAGACCACTCGGTGCTATATGTTTAGCATGTCGAGTTTTCAGCTTTGTTTACTTACAAATACTTTACAACTTTGGATTAACCATTTAACTGGCAAAACAAAAGACTACGTATTTTCGTGATTGCAAAATAAGACTTACCACATGTAGGGGAAAACTTAAGTGCCGAGAATTTCAAGAAACTCGCAGAAAGTAGCTGTTGTCAGTTCAAGGTCAGTGTCTAGTGCAACGTCTGCCTCGTATTGAGAAAGCTGTCTTGGAATCCCCTTCCCGACCAGACAGGACAATATAGTGTAAACAAAGGCCTTTGAACTGTCTTTGGTTTTCTAAAGGCATAGGTCTCACGTTTAAACACCTAGTGCCATGTCACCCCAAAGACATTGAAACCACAATGTAAAACAGCAATATCTGTATCTGCAAAAGCTACTTAATAAAAGTATTAAGTAGATTCAGTATAGGTGAACAAACCCATTCAAGATGTTCCATGAGTCAAACTGGTGAATAAAAACATTCTCGACTTAATTAATCTAAGCTATTTTGTGACCCTTGAAAGTAACTTTAATTATTAAATGGATGTTTGTATGGTCAAAGTTGTAATTTCACAGCAGCATAACATTAGAATTTATATAAGATTTTTTATTAAAGTGATCCAATAAATAAATAAGAAAGAAAGAAAGAAAGAAAGAAAAGAAAAACAGACATAAATATACTTACGGACAAAATGCTTGTATATGATATATATAAAATAAATTAAAGGTTACATAGATATGTGAAAATAACAATATAATAAATAACATGTAATGATTATAATAATAATAATAGGAATAAGAATAAGAAAAAGAACCAGTTGCGAATGTGCTAATGTTTGATTTTCATTGCGCTTTTCTGTTATTTCTAATTAATAGTTTTCTCTCTGCATATTTAAGTGCGCAAAACTGTTGTAGCATTATTTGGCAAAATACAGTACTATTATATAAGATCTATTTTTATGTCCGTGTGATCTAATACTTACGTCGGAGTATTTTTTATTTTTATAATTCAAGCTAAAAAAAAAAAGTTGAGACAGATTCACAGATTTTCACAAATATTTCAATTTCACAAATAATGTAATGCATCGCATGTAAAATAAGATCAAATTGTACTCTAGAGCCTTAAAGTTCTGAAGAATTTGCATTCTGGACACACAAATTAAGCTCTTCTTATTTTTATTTTCTTATTTTTATTTGTTCTTGTTTAAGCAATGTTGTATGTTTCAGAATGCGTGTTGTTGCTTTTTGTTTTTTACCAACTAATATATTGTTTGATTGTATGCATAATGTAGCCGATTGTTTGTTTTACATTTTCTTTATCTGTCAGAATTATGTTTTCTCTTTATTACAGGTAAGAAACTGCGAACGACTTATAGAAGTTGATCTAATGACTGCAGCCTTGTGAGCACGAGGACGCTATGTGGATGCTGCACTGTTCACTTCCTGATATTTCCACCATACGACCACCAGAGGATATCAGCCCCCTTTCTCAAGGGCGCTTTGCACTCTCTCTGCACATTGCATTTCACTCCATCTAAGCTGTCCAGGCGCTCTGGTTTAAAAAATATATTTATTAAGATATATTTAGTAAATTAGCTTTCATTTAGATATATTTAGTAAATTTCAGTTTTGAACATAACTTCATGGCATGATAAGTACTGTAAGGAAGAGAGCAAGTGTTTATTTAGAATAAACTGTTATTGTTTGTTGGGATGCTAGTTTGTTTTGTCTTTATGTCTTTATAGAGTTAAGTAAAAATGTTTAGACTGCTACTTAATTAGTTGTTTATTTCCCTGAGCGCTGTAGTACACTGTAATGTAATTAATATATTTAATATTCAGAACTGTGAAATAATATGCAAACATTTATAATTAATTAAGCATGTACGTGATCTTTAAACTTTAAAGTTTGTGGCACTAAACATTATTTAAAAAAATGCTCCTCATTTATTAGCTATTAGAAATCAACAATAGCATACAATTATTATTTTCATCAGCAAGGATAGAATTATATCAATAATAGGGGACTAAATATATAGGTATACTAAATTTATTTTAAATGTAATCCATATCCATATATAATCCATATATTAAAAAATTGCATGTCATATTTACAACAAAATCCAATTTCGAATAACCATCTTTCACAATATTTCTACAGTATTTTTAATCTTAATATATATCTATCAATATCTATCTATCTATCTATCGCTCTCTCTCCCTCTCCCTCTCCCTCTCTCTCTCTCTCGAATTAGCATTTGAATACAATTTTATTAACAAATATGACATAATTATATAAAAATGCCACTAGTTAAAATGACGCTAGTTGTAATAAATATATTCAGCGAAAATACTCGTTCATTGTACATTACAAGTAGGCCTAAATTGCAGTAAAAATATGAGTATGTTGATGTACGTTATGTTCGTTTATGTTTTTTTTACTTTTTATTTTTTATTTACTATCCATTTATGTAATGCTTAATAAACTAATGAAGATACGTAAAATCTTAACGCGAATTGGTTAGGCCGCTGGCTTGCACCCGGTATATGAAGGTTGTTTTCTTGTTCGCGCATGATATACAAAAGCCGTGTGGTGGAATAGTCAGCGATCGGTGTTCATTAAGTTGCGATTCACATCCTCATGAAGTCAAAGAGACCTAGACAGACTCCCACATTAAGCGCTGTAGCCTGCTTCCACGATATAAACAAAGAAAAGCAGCCCTACCTTTGAACATGACCCTGCGGAAAACGGTTATCTCTCGCTTTTGGACAGAAGTGTCATCATTTCACGGCGCGTACCTGTGGCCATAACATGAAAGGACACCGTCTCTTTTGGAGAAGTAAAGGCTCTACCTGTCCTCGTGGTCAGTATAACGTGCGACTCACGATGAGAGAATACAACCATTGGTGGTTTTTGAATTATATGAGCTGAGCAAGTGCGGAAGAGCCATTGCGCGCTTTGCAAGGCCGCGAGAGGAAAAAAGAGAAGAAAACCGCTAAGGTCTACTATGCTTTAGATGGTCAAAAATGGCGAAGGCATGGTATATCTGTGCATTTCCTCCTTTTTATGCATTTATGGCATGCCATTAACTCGAGGCGTCTAGACAGGGAAATAACACCTTGTTTGCCTGCAAACAAACCGCGGGCATTCGGTGTCCAACCCCCTATTTATTATTCACAAGTCTCTGATGTCAAGGTCAAAGTGACTGCATAGTCACGGTCAAGGGTAAGGAGCACGTGACGTCAAAACAGTGAGGAATCATCTATCCAAAAAAATGAAGGACTACATTTAAGTTTTCTTCCGTTAGATAATGAATATAATGTCTATGATACCAAAGATAACGCATATGATACCTAAGCCAATGAATAAACTATGCAATTCCTATATTAAGCAACGCACTAAGCAATAAGAAAGCAGGCTATCCTCGAAATGTTGGCAATGCAACTTAAAGTAAATGTGCGCGTGTTGTGCAGAAAGTGAATCAGCATGAACAACGCAGTTCAAATCTCAAACAAAATACTTTCTCGCTCCTTTGCAAGTCTATTCATTTATTTCATTTATATATTCATGCATGTATGTACTGTGTAGCGGGCATCTAAGCACATTATTTAAAACAATGTATCCTAGCTTTTTCTTTGTAAAAAAACAACAACAAAATCACATAATATTGTGAGCTAGTTTGAAAAATACATTTATTTTTTATCCTTTTATCACATAATTGGGACTCAATAAAAACTGACGAATTCAAAATATGATCAAAAATTAGGTTTATATATAGTCCCATTTTGTGCCTGTAATGCACATTAATGCTGTTTATTTGCATAATTACATATTAGAAAATGTGGCAAAAGCATTTTTTTTCAGATGTAACATAGATAGAAATATTATTATTAATATTATCATATTATTTTTATTCATTCATCACAGAACAAATTCTTTCACTCATTACATTTAACAAAAACTTTTAATTTTCCACACGAATGAAAATATATTCCTCCTCCCTGTCTAGAACGCAAAAACGCTCCATAGTTTCTGTACGTTAAATGTTTTTGCAAAGTTTTGCAAAGAGTTTTCACCTTGCACACATGGCAGGTGTGTGATGGTTAGTCGACGACGTCACAGCTGAGAGTGATATTATATGATTTTTTTTGCTGTTTATTAAAAATACAAAAATAAATAAATCATCTTTATATCATCTTCTCTGACAGAAATCTTATATATGTTCACGTTAGACTTTCACATATATTTTTTAATACTATACCTGCTTCTTCCCCGTGTGTGTGTGTGTGTGTGCAGTCTGCCGTCGTGCTGATCTGGATGAACTTGAATCCCAAACGCCATCCCTGTGGATGCGCAGTTTTGTATTAGCATTTTTGGTGAAATTATTCTTTACTACGCTTTTAGAGTAATGTTATTTGATGGTGAAACTGTTCCTAAAATACAGATTTACTTCACCCATTATATGTAATATTAATACTGTAAAAATAAAAAAAAGCTCTGTTATACGACACACCGATGCAACCCTGTTTTTTTTTGTGGAGCTAAAAATAGTAAGAGAAATTGGCAGTTTTACATATTTTGCTATTTTCCGTCACAAAATAGTTTGACTCAATAATATACAGACTATCGCTATGAGCTAGAAACCCCCATTAAATCATTCAGTGAATCAAACGCTGTTTATACAAAATATCTTCGGTGCTTCAACCAACTGTTGTAGAGGTAGAGGTGTAGGTGCAGAGGTGCAAAGTATTCAAACAAAAAGCTGCAGCTCCCATTGACGAACTGCTTTAATTAAAAACATGATGTTTGGGCCCATTATCTGATGCTTCCATCAAATAAGTGATAACTAATGAAGGCATTGGGGCATGGGCCGAAGCGCCCAGTTTTTCATTTAACGAAGAAGTTTGTCTATGGTATAGCTATTGTATAAAGTTCTGTATTTTTGCACGAATAATGCAATTTCGTCGCTGTAATGACAAAAAATGTATGTTTCCAACCGCCAGTTTTACAGTAGATGGACAAAACCTCAACTTTCAATAGATGTCAATGTAAATTGGTCCTATTGGTCCATGCCTCGTGACATGTGGCACAGTCTACAGACCGATTCAAATATTAATACAAGTAAAAACTGGCAAAGTTGGCGATTGAAGGTTCTTGTTTTTGCAGATTTGGAGATCTCCGAATTCATGACAGTGTAAAGATCCCAACAATTAAGTAGACCAGTAATGAATTCCTTTTCATGCGTTCTAATGTGATATTAACTTTCCCGTGCTTTACGGTAACTATGTGAAAGATCTGAGTCGTGTAGGATAGCGAATTTGATACCCAACGATTCTCCGTATCTAACACCGGTCACGACTTTATTACTGCTGCTCTAAAAGAAAAGAAAAGGATAAAAAAAATTGCCTGCGCTACTGCTACCCGTGTACAGATACAGTGCATAATAATCTTATGACTACTGGACAAGGAAATGGAACCGCGTAGCACTGTTCTCTTGCAATGAAATACTCTTTTGTGCGCGGTTTTGCATATTTGGTGAAAGTAGTTGCGCAGCAATCATTCAACTATCCCAAGCATTTATGTTCAAAAATAAATAAATGATTCATGACACGACATGGTTCTCCTTCAAATTTCCAGTGATCCCATAGTTTCCCAAAGTATCTCTAAAACAGGCCGAAATCACTATTTTAAAATGTTCAAGAAGACATCTACTATCTTGGAGGTAAATTATGCTGAGCTTTATAATATACCGCTTGCAGTCCCGCTCAATCAAAAGTATTTATTTGATGTACGGCAGAGCATTACCCACATTGATAACTGGCATTCAATCACAGGCACGATGCAGTAAATCCAATGCTTTCCATTGTCATTATTTATTTAAGAAATACGTCTCCATTCAGTACTTTAGGAATTAAACACCACAATACAGTTCACATACTGCACAAAAAAGAGGTACAGACTAACAAGGTGTGTGAACAGCTCCGATGCTTTACGGTAAATAATTATATTTATCAAAACAAGAAAGATTGTGCATTAACGTTTAATACTAAATGAATTGAATTGCTTACAATCATTCCAGTTGCATGGCAAATACATACAATTCGCTGCTGAAAAGATTGTGTAAGTTGGGAGGGAGCACATTAATGATCTTGAGACATTCCATTTTACAGCCCTGTCATCATTCGCGAGAATATGAATTAAATAATAAAGGCATTGCACTGTACAGTTAAACATTAGCAGCCTGGTTGACCCTCGGCATTGAAAAGTAATGTATCCCACAGTGAAACACTTAGCGTTTTCCATTTGTTTTTTATTATTTTTATTTGTTTTTGGAATTCTCGAAGGCATGTTTGGAGCAAAGTAGAGGCTTTCCATGAATGTTCATCTCTGAGAAATCTCACATTGTTCGTTTGCTGTAGCCATTCGAGTTATGTTCTGAAGTTCTCCTTCGACCTCGGTTTGCACTTGTAGCCTATGAGTCGTTTTCGTGCTTGTTTTTTCTGTTGTTTTGCGCTGGTTTTTAGTCTTGAATGAGCACATGTGAAAAGTTCACGCTTTCTTTTGCTTCATCTGAAGGTGGCACGTGACTCAAGTGTCCCTCTGAAACTCAGATAGCGTTTTAAATATTATATATTTATATATGTACATTCATAGAATAAAAAGTTGAAGTTGAAATGACTTGTTTTGTTTGTTTTCACAGTTTTAGGGGGTATATCCCCAAAAGCTTAAGCATGAGGGTTGGATGCATGTTTTAAGTTTTAAATTAAATATGTGGAACAAGACTCGAGAATGGGATGAGATAGGGTGGGACATGGCCTCGGGTGCAGGTTCTTCATTCATGGTTTTGAAAAGAGGTAAAATAATCAGACTGTCAAGAGATTCAGAAATTCATCTGGGCATTCCACTAAGTGTGCATATGGTTGTTCGCCTTGGACTTGCTGACGAATTTCTTCTCCTTCACCCTGCGATTCTGGAACCAAATCGTGACCTGCCGCTCCGACAGGTTGGTTGTAGCCGAGATGCGTCGCCTTTTGTCTTTGGTAATGAATTTGCTGGCAGCGTACTCTTTTTCCAGCTCCTTCAGCTGGATCTTGGTGTAGGGAACCCGCTTCTTGCGCCCTCGCCGGTAACTACTGACCTCAGGCTGCAGAGGGACGACGTCTGAAAAAGACAAGCGAGAAATGGCCATGACTGTCAAACGCTTCTCTAAAATTCCTGCTTGAAAATTCTTGGATTCCTTGAAATATAGGTCTTTGAATTTCACTCATGGGAAGTGGGCTTTCTTGTGAAAGTGTGTGGCATTATTAGTTTTTTTTTTTTTTAAATGGAACATCATTATGTATTAAGCAAGTTAAAAACAATATATAGTTGCTACCAATCAATACCCTCGTGTGCCTACCTAAACTTTAAATTGTGGTCACTGGACAAGATTTTATTCAACGACATTTTGGGCAAATTCTATTGGTCCATTCATAATGAAAGTTTAACACAATGAGCACATTAGCTGTCAAATTCAATTAAGTTCAATTCAGAATAAATTGAACCTACGAGTTGTAATATGCTATCTATTTATGTCATTTTGTAAAATAACTCACCAGTTGTGATATAGGTTAGCAATGAATATGCCGTGGACACCACAAAACAGGTGAAACCCAATTAGCTCCGGACACCAGTGAACCCCACCGACAACCCACCTATATTACCCTGAACTCAACTCATGCAAATGACTCCTGATTGCACCTGTATCTCCCAGCAATGAAACATATATCAAAGAATATATTTTAGATAAAGAACAGTATACCATTATCATGTTTCATCCAATAATAAGAGAACTAACTAATCAAATAAAACAGCGCACATTTTATCTACCAAAACGGTCTAGGGTAAAATGAGGGAAGGGATACGACTCCACCTGTCACAGTGCCCCTTTGAGATGCGGGCAGTCAAAACTTCTAGTTAAAACCTGGCATGAGTCTTTCCCAGTCGTTGGTAGATAATGGGTTGGTGGCATTTCCTCTAGTTCACAATATAGTATTGTCTCGCGGATGTGGTGGAACGGAGGGGAAAGATAGTCGTAAACTGATTGAAGGGATGTGAGAAAAAAGAAAACAGCCACATCTCTATCTCCATCTCCTCGAAAGGAACACTAAAATGAAAATGATGAAAATAGGTACCACTGGTCACTATTTCTGCGCGTCTTTCGCGTCTGAATAACTGTCTCCCATGGTGCGCGTGCCCTGAGAGCGTGCATGTACGAACATCTAACTGTCTGTCTATTTGCGTGGCTGTCTTTCTGTACTCTCTTGCTCTCTCATTCTCTATCTGTCTATGGGGAATTGGGATTCTCAATGAAAGTCACACTGAATGGTGGGGAGAAGTATTCAGTGCTGTTGTCTTATATTTTCCAACAAACCTTACATTCCATATTAAAACCCATTTAGACCAATTAGCCTTGTGTAGCTTCAAGACTATTTTCTACTTTGTTCCGTTTCTATGAATAATACTGGACTAGAGTTTGCAACCCTTGAATACTTTTCCTCACATGACTCGCAATCTATCAAATGCTTTTGGCATCTGCGGAGGGTGACACATGGCGGGGCCACCGCTTTTGAGACGCTGCTGACAAAGATTCTGCGGTTTATGGGTGCACTACAAACAGGACTCGCCATGTTCTACAGGGGGGAGCAAAGGTAGCCTATGTTGTCATACCCTGCTCCACCCTGCATGACTGCACGGCTTAACCAAAGTTGCGGGCATCCTGTGACTTTATAATGTATAAGTTAATAAATGACCAAACCTCTGTAGGCTCACACGTCATATAAATTATGCACTTTATGTTACGTTTGGTGAAAGAAGAATTTAGGTTTGCCTCCATCAAGCTATTTAAGCTTAACATACTTAACATTTGTTAACTAAAAAGAGCGATTTGTCATTTATCATCAGCCCAATCAACAGCACGGTGGCAAAATAATAAGAAGCATAGCAAAACTTGCAATATGTATTATACATTTAGTTAATATGGTGAAAGGGTGCCAGCTTTAAATTGACTTCTTCATGCCAAACCATCAAAAAAAAAAAAAAAAAAAAAAAAAAACAAGCACACAAAAAGCAGATGTATAGACTGAAACTCAGATTCAATTATGGAAGTATGTTAAATGCATGTATTTTCTGAAATCCAAGAAAACAAGATGGACATACCTGGAAAGGGAGATTTCCAAAGATGCGACGACTGCGTTTGTTCCTTTGAACAGTACACCTGCCCATCCCAGCCGTTCGATAGAGCCCAGTGCTGGTAGCCCTCCATGGGAATCAGGGCGTCGTGCCGCGGCTCAGGATGCGCGCTAATGCTGGGCACCACTGACACGTCCAGATAACCAGGGACCGCCTGGTACGAGCCAGCAAAGCTGGGGTAGAAAGCGAATTCCTTGGCCCTGCTGGAGAGCTCCTCAGTGGGCAAGGCGCCACTGGGCTCTGTGTACTTCTCTGCGGGGTGGTATGAGCACGGCTTCTGTTGCAGGTTAACGTTGTGCGAGTGCGAAAGCCTGCAGCCGTAGTACGGGTTTCCGAACGGGTAGCCGTAGCCGAGGGAAGCGCTGGACGACGTCTGGGGCGCAGGACACTGTCGCCCCGCGTCGGTTGAGGATATATCCGAATAGACGGAACCCTGGTGTGTCGCGATTGTGCCGGAGTGGCGCCCCAGCGCGGGGTGCGAGATCAGGTCCCTGCAGTGGGTGGCAGGGCAATTCCCGCTCAGTCCCTCCATGGTCTGGTTTTTATTCGGGCTACTTTCATTCGGGCTTTTTTCGTACACATACATCAAGGTGTCCGCCCAGCGTGGATGCAGCACCAGCGAAGTCGTCATATCACGGGCTGCCGATGCTTTTTAAAAGTCGACTACTCCAAGACGATGCCTCATTTTCCAACTACAGTTTTACGCGCGCGCGCATGCGCACGCCGATCTCTTCAGCGTCCGGTTCATTAAGGCGCGGGCACGTGATATGCTAACGACCCCTGGGGGGAGTGGTGCGGCTGAGCGGGTGGATGCATCCCTTTAAATGCATACTGGCTCGCGTTTCACGGCTTCCTTCTGGGACGTTCGGCGTCCAGGTATTGGCTGATCTCGCCACAGACGGCTGCTCTTAAAGGGGAAGGTTTAAGGGAGTTAGGCAGATAAAAACAAGACCTCACGTTTTGGCCGACAAACATGTGCAGAAAAAAGTAGGCATACGGTTTGGAATTTGATTTCCTGAACCAAGACCAGGGCATTGAGCATCTGTGTTAACATACATAAAAATGATTTAGCAAAAAGATTCCAAGTTCATACACTGATTAACGTGCTATAGCCTGTGCTTTTAGAATAGATAAAAATAGGCTATTTATGTCGTATTTCAATACCGTTTAAAAAATATAAGATGGGTCAGTTGCAAAAAAGGCAATGGAAGTAAATAATAACAATTTACAATTTAACTGTAATACTACAGATCGTTGCTCACTAGTTTATTGCGTGCATATTTATAACTCGTCAATGCAAGCTACAATTCTAGGTAAAAACAACAATTTGTCCATTTAGACATGAACAAAATCCATAATAATCTAATAATTAGAACTAATCAACTGTAGGGTGTATGAGGATAAAATAAGGCTAAACAGAAAAAGGAAAAAATGTTAAATCACGGCGTTTTGTAATGTGTCGCAATGAACCAGCATTTCATATTTTAGCTTCACAAAGTGTACAAAGTAATCATCTTCCTAATACGTCTTAAATTTTACCCACTGTTAACAAAATACGCACCATGGCTATTTTATCACTATGGCTATTTTCTTACGGCTTACACAATCTAACCTCCTATCACCATTTATCTTTTTTTTTTCACTTTTGTACATAATTTGAATCTGGAAGCTGTTATTAATACTATTTCAAATAATAAGATGGACCAAAATAATGAATCCAACATGAGTTAGGATCAAATGTTTTTACATTGATCTTCATTAAAGGTTAAAACGTGTTTTCCTACTCCTGTAATATTGTTATTTTGGAGATACAATGTTTCTGCGTAACAACGACCACATGTTAGATTTTTACCCTTGCCTGTACTAATCGTACAAGGCTTTTATAAATAAATACATGTAATATAAAAAAAGATATGGCATGCAATGCGCACTGGCTAGCTTATATTACAAGTTGTATTGTTTGTTTTAAACATAAATAAACCAATTTACTGTGATTTTTTCAACATGAAATGAAGTGTGTTCGCCTTGTGCAACAGTGTCGAGTTTTAATGTGGAAACCAGTCGCAACAAGCCAATATGTAGCCTAAAGAAATCCAAAGCCCAAGCAAAAGCACATCAATTCCTTTTTTCGTTGGTTACCATGGTTAACGCATCTGCAATCCTGTTGTACAACAAAAGCAATATAATTCGTCCTGTTACATACTTAACAAAGCAATATTCGCAATAGCAAACAATGGTCTTTAGCTTTTGCCATCCATTAAAACTTACGACCATAAAAGATCAACCTATATGAAGTAATTGCATTTGTAGCACTTCTTTCTGGGACGTGAGACTGACGGAAACGGACGGCTCATACAAATGGCAGCTGCACGGAAGTCCAAGGTCAAGGTAAAAAGTGCAGACACACAGGGTCGTAATCAGAGTCTAGACAGACAAGAATGAACTTCACACTCGCCTGCACGAAAAACTCTCACAGCTGAAAGCCTGCGAGACAGAAACCAAATAAAAAATCGCTAAGGAAAAGGGTCAGACATGCAATCCAATGATCCTTTGCCACTTAAAGAGGTCGGGAAAGTGTTGAAGGTGGACAGCAAGACAAACACGACTAAAAACATCGACTCCCTTCCGTCAAATCTCAGACTTGTGAATGCTGTCTTAATCTAGGCTGTATGTAATAGTAAAATTCCTTCAGTCATAGAGTTTATCAGCCCCGGTTGTTTGCTCGAATTATAACAAACCCGAATCCTAATTTGTAAACTAAAAGCACCATATTTTTTCTTTGGACTTAAACCGAAACGAGAGCCAATGCTGTGTGATTTAAGTATGGATTTGGGCACTTTATAAAAATAAATGGTTGATATCATTGTTTTTTTTTCTGGAATATGCTTTTATATAACGCTCAAATCCATCAAAACGCTACGCTTTTGGTTACACGTTTAAACATCATGTATTTGTTTTTCGCTCTTTCATTCTACGTCTGTGTAAAACAAATAACACCATCGACGTTTTATATAGAATATATCTAAAATAAATATATTATAATATAAATAATGGGAGATAAATAATAAACTATAGCTGGCCTATATACATAGGGACCCATTTCGACAAAGGAATAAACTATGCTGTGTTGAGGCTAATGTAAAGATATATAAACGTTGTTCCATTCTATTTCAATGTAGCAGCGTGTAGGTCTCTTGTCTAAAATTATTTGTGTTGCCAGGAATGTTAATATTACATTTGAAAGCAATTTAAAGCGACGTAACATTTTATCCATGCAGAAAAATAGTTAATACATAATACATATATAAATAAATAAATAAATATTGACCGTGAAAACGTATATATTCAAATATTAAAAGTAGCCAAATAACAGCGGCAAATGTCAAAACTAATCTGCAATTTGCATTCTGCAAAAATGGTCCGTCTATATTTTGGAAAGTTCTGATGATATCCTAGGGTTAAGAGGTTTGAAAACGAGATTTTTATTCATGAAAGTAGGGGTGATCTGTTTTAACGATGTAATATCATCCGTGCACTCTGTTTTAAGTGTTTTTAAGAAAATAGGTCTATTTTATATTATACAAATATAATATGCTGTGTAATGTGTGTGCTGGCATATATATCATCGTTTAAATGTAAACAGGCTTACATACATACAATCTTATTTAAGTATTTGACGTGAAGAAACCATGTGACGTTTTCCTACAGAATGAATTTTGGAGAATTCTCTTGGCAGACTTTCGCCCCCTGTTCTCATTAAATAGTATACAAACTCGTGTTCTACGAGCAGCTACGTGTAGTGATGGAGAATGGTGAGATTAGTAGTAACAGTTCAGGTTGTGCTATGAATGTTGCTAAAATCTTGCATATTCGTAGCCTACTTTTTATATTTTTTTAATTTAACATTTACTATCGTCCTGTAAATTTAACATTTACTATCGTCCTGTTACTTTTTTGAGAGTGTTGACTACACTGTTATTTTGAGCCATGAGCTGAATGAGACTTGATACAGAATGATATGCTACAATACTGTAATCTCTGTTTTCTCTCTCTCTCTCTCTCTCTCGCTCTCTCTCTCTCTCTCTCTCTCTCTCTCTCTCTCTCTCTCTCTCTCTGTCTCTCTCTGTCTCTCTCTCTGTCTCTCTCTCTGTCACACACACACACACACACACACACACACACACACACACACACACACACACACATTCTCTCTCTATATCTTACCCCCCCCTCTCTCTCTCTCTCTGCTGTGTATGCATGCATGCCTCTTCAATACAAATGAATCCCTATCAGTTTCTGGTTTAATTACAAAAATGAAAATACACTACTCTCAGCAGTGTCAGTAGTACATCCATATCCCATCCATTTCTCAATCAATTTCACATTACAAATCATGTTTTCTATTCATAAGAAACTGACACACATAGTTTTACACCATTTCCAGAGATATTTGTTTGTATTACTATTTACTGATGTAAAGCTTGTTTAGAATCCTTACTGTTGTTTTTAATTAAGTACACTAAAAAAAACTACCTGTTTATGTACATATTGAAGTGTTCTGCTGCAGCGGAGAAGTGAAATGGAATAGTGTCTACAGCTATTTTAACACGAGCGAAAAAAAAGAAATAATATTGTCTAAATAATATCACTGTTTTTGGAACTAAATAGCACAACAAAACAAATTACATTGCAATAAGATGTTATAAGACATTGCAATGAAGTAAATATTATATTCGTTATGATATGCATTGGGAAATAATACTAGTTATTATTGGTTGTAATTAACGCCTACGGGTCTTTTAAAAGAGTACACACTAGTTAATATAATCGTTTTCTTCTGCATTTCTTATTTGTACATCTTTCAGTCTCACGAAAACTCTTTTGTTTTTTGTATAAATTATGCGATATGCACGCGTAATGTAAACCAACTAGCCTATTCTTCAACGTGTTTCCTGTTTTAGCTAGAGGACGGAGAAAAACTAGGCTTTTCATACACGACACTATCTGTTGATCACAGTGACAGACACTCATCATGGAGGTCACTTATCTCCATGCAAAGTACATCCGCATAATATATTATACAGCTGCCGGGTAATCTTTGTACACGAATGTCAAAATGAACAGCGCAATTCACATGAATAATGCGATATTTTAATGTTTAAACAGGAGACGAAGATTTGGGAAGTGGATTTGTTGGTGCTGTGAGCTTTCGGTTGTCATGGAGAAACAGAAAAATCGATGACCGCCCTGGTTAAAGCTCCACTGACTCAACCCTATTAAAACCTCGTCTTGGCGGTGGCGATTATGTGCAATGCACCTTCACTCTTAGAAAAGATGGATCTGTATGTTGAAAATTATTCCTTAACTCTTACTAATAGTAGAAACGCTTTTGGTCCTGTATAGAGCCATTTACGTTTGTAACGAATTGCGTATAAGATTCATCATTGCTCAGCAGATAACACTTTTGTGAGACTATGGACTGTACTGTATGGAATGTACTGAACCCTGAATGTAGGCAAACTGTGAATGTACGCAAACTTTTCACTTACGCCAACTAGTCGTAGATATGCTCAGCATAATAATGTAATTCCCAGAGATGTGTTGCTTGAACGATCTTAAAAATATGGAGCAATGTACCAGAAAATATATTTGTTCTTTAGACTTTCTTCTTTCATTTGAGAAGAACGTTTCTTACAACATCAGCTCTCCTTGGATGCAATTGTCCTTTCAAATCTAATAACTAAGCACAGTATTCTAAGGAGAGACACGCTGTTACACACTCAAAAAAGCTTTTATGTAGTACAAAAAGAAGCACTTTGATTTCTGAAAGAAATACTTAACCAGCCAAACAACAATTTAAGCAATCAACTGGTTCTATATATATGCTTTATTTTTTTAACTTCTAAAAAGAACTTTTAGTTGAACAATTAGTTATATTCAGTGCTCCACACGTAACCTGGTCACGATACTGGACACATAAGAATAGAACCTTTCCCCTAAAACCTCGTTTTGGTTATATGACGAAATATCTTCCAATATCTCACTTGTCATACATACACGTATTCTCAGAGACACGATGCTGGAATAATCTTAAGCAATCATAGAACAACGCACCTGGGATGATAAAGCGACGTTTTCTACCATTTGAAAAGAACGTTTCTTACATCACCAGCTTTCTTTAGAACCGTTGTCTTTTCGATTCTAATACGCAAAGTATCCTGAGCAGCTATGTAGTCTCAAAAATACTTACCAAAGCAGGCGCATTGACGTCTAACAATTGTGAGACATTTCTGTTGTTATATAGGGTCATTTTTATTGCTCATAATTAAAGAGAACCAGTTAACCATGCTAAGATACATTTTAACCTTCAGGCGATTAATTTTGCTTCTATATTTAGCAATTCCTCTTACTTAAGAAAGTTCTGGGGTGTTTATTAGTAGCACAAATATAACCTATTAATATTTGATATAAGTTATAGACACTAAATGTTTCGCTTGGAAGTAAGTATAGATTCTGTGAAATTATTTTTACTCATTTTCATATATGGTTCCTTAAAGAATACGTCATCGAAATATTATGTAGGAAACCGAAAGCGGTTCTTTTTTGGCATCTTTATTGGTAGAGCCCAATGGCATGCTACGCGGGCAGTACCTTGCAGTAGTAAACAGACCCATGAAACGCGCTTCTGGCGCACAGGGGCCACACCTTTCGCCTGTGCACGCACAATCCTGCAGTGGGAGAGGGGGAGTAAGGAGGGAGTCTGTGGTGCAGGGTTCGGGAGGGAGGGGGGGTGGATAAGCTCTTATATGTAACTCGGATGAATTTACACCCTGTGAACCCGCCAATAATTCTGAGTGCCTATGAAGACGTTATGCGGTACCGCACGCTTAGGGGCCAGACAGTGGGAGAGAGAGTGGTTTAATGAATATGCAAGTTGCTTCCTGAAAGGTAAAGATTTGGATTTGATTAATACTTTTCTCATCCTCTAAAGGCGCATGAGCGCACTACCTCACTTGGTAAACCACCATTTAAAAGCGTGAAGGGTTGCTCATGTGGTTGATCCACAAATCCATGGCGTGGAAGCTAAATCAAACACTGAGAACTGCGGTGAGACAGGGCTGCCATGCAGCACACCATGCAGTGAGGAAGGAGGGTTCAGAAGTGCGATTAGGCTCCACGCACACAAAACAATAGCATAAAAGGAAACGGCACTACAGTGTTTTCCCCACTTACAATCCTTTGAAATTATATTTCTTATTGATTAAGAAGACAATTAGGGAAAAGCATGTTTAAAATGTTTCTGTGTTTAAAAAGCTTCCTCTACGTTACGAAATCTCTGTGAACAAACAAAGCACAACCAAAAACCCACATTTAACAATTTGAAAAAAAAAAACAACGTGAACCCGCTGAACCATTTGAACTTCCTGCAAAATCGTCTTCTGCAAACCATCTACCGCGCTACGTGCGTCTTATCCAACGATCGAATTCATCTTATTCGGTGATGAAAGAGATTATGGAGATTTAGATCCGTTTTCGTGGCTATTCAGTCCCAGGCCCAACGTCTCCCCCACCTCCAAACGCGTCTAGTCGGAAGTCCAAGTTCAAGTTAAAAGAGGCGGTCAATTACTCTGGCTAGACATGATGATTTGCGACGGCGTGCTGCTATTGTACACTTTCCAACTTACTGTGATATCCGTAATTCGAAAATTTACCTTTCATTTGCTGCCATGTCATGTCAAAACAGCATTGATCGTTAAAATGAAAATAATGATAACGAATGATATTTAAACAAAAATAAAAACCGGAAAACAGCTCTATTTCTTAATAGCAGGCCTGGGCTTCTCGGTGAGGGCGAAAGTACAATGCTTGCTGCACGTGGAAGAAATACATGTTTGTTAAAAAGCAGTTACGGGATATATGTGTAGTATAAATTAGCTTTTCGTCGTAGTTTTTGCTCCAGGTGCACTTATATGGATGCATTCTATTCACCTAGTTTAGGATGTGTTGTGTTTATTGATTGATACGCGTTATTAGCAGGCTAAATAATATAAGTCTATTTTTTCATAACATTAATACTATGGAGATTATCAGAAAAATCTGACCTGACATTTTTGCCTTGAAAGAGGTAATGATCAGGGAGAAATAACTTTTCCAAGACTTCCTAGAATTCAATGCGTAATTAAGAACATCTTTCATATAATGTTAGCTTGTTGATTCTACGATATTCTGATATTGAATATTAGTTTGTATTGCTGCTAGTACTATTAGCAGTATTACTAATAATAACTTATAACAAAAATATTTCATAATATAATAACTGTGATTTCAGGTCGCACTCTAATGCACTATATTAAATAGACTTGCGGACAAGTTTATACTTGTTTTTTGAATAGTGCACTTTAGTCCGTACGACGACAGAACCTTTTTTGTAGTATAACCCCGGCGAAAGTTAGTGTTTTCCATTGCTGATGGATGATGTGTCCATACCGAGTGAAGGGAATTGAGAATAATATATTCTTTACATTCTGACAACTTATAATGCTCGTTGTAATTATTTATCTGTTAATTAATTAATTTATCTGTTATTAACCTTTCTACACCCAATGTATTTTAATGAACCCGCCAATATGTCATGCAGAAAATACAGTTTTAGATACAGTCAGATTTGCCACTGAACTGCAACGTTCAATGTATCTTTACCACAGAGACTATAGCTTGAGTTTCCTCTAAGATGTTAATCGAGTTACTCCTTTTCCTGACCATTGTAGGCAGGTGTACTGGCGCGCGGACCATTCTAACCTGTGCGATACAACAATAAAACCTTCTGTTTAGATTGATGCTAAACCACCATGTGGACACATGCATGTGGACGCATGCGTGCATTTGAACATCTAAATCAAAGTAAAGGCATTATAAAGAGATTGTACAATTATAATAATTTATATATAAACCTATATATACATGACACACGATTTTAGGGTTCTGATGTGCAACAAATTTATCAAATAGCTATTTTTACAAGTATTTTTACAATCTTAACAGTGTTACGTATAAGCCATGAGACAGCTACTGGGCAATTCCACCTGTTCTTTTTAGCGCGCGACACAACAGAATATGTTAAAATATAAAATCATTAGTCTCCTTATTATGTTTATTTTGATCAAGTGTTTGGACAAATCAATATTAATCAAGGAGATTTTAAATTGCAGCCAGTTCTCACTTTAAAATGTTCAATTTGAAAGGAGCAGCAAATTTGTTACATGCCTATTTAAAAATATGCCTTGATAGAGTCTTGACGGTTTAAGTGATTGTTTACCGAATATCTGGGTCATTTTAAAAGACTAGGTTCTGAGTTGAAGATTTCAATATCTTTAGCTCACTAGTTTTTTTAGATGCTCAAAATCGCTTATTTTTACGTGTTTTCTAGTTTCGTGTCTTATACACTAATAAAGTAATTGCAGTTGTCGTGCAATCTATACGTATTCTTACTAAAACATTACGTTATAATAATAATAATAATAAATATATAATATAGTTTAATTAAATAATAATACTATTAATACTACTACTATTACTACTACTACTTAATAATAATAATAACAATAATAATAATAATAATAATAATAAACGATGGCCAATTATACTTTCGTCATTTATTTATAAACCGTCGTATTTAAACGTTGAAACTTTGGAATTACGTGTTTTGCTGACAGTTAAAGTGGAAATAATTCACATATTCTACATAGTGCACACATCTGCAAACGTTTAATGCACGAGTGCAGTTTATTTGCTTAATTTTAACACATTAAGAAAACAATTTAAAGCGTAAAATTTAAAGACGTACAAACGTTATGACACGTTTTCTTTATATTAAAATTGATTTCCCTCCAAAAATACCGACTTGATATTTAGGTTCGTGTCACTTCAACAACTCAACAACACATTTAATATGATAGGGGTTGTCCAATCTTTGCATACGACTGGAAGCCTATCTGCTAGATCTGACTTCTGAGGAGAAAACGTGTCTTGGTCAAGGTCAAGGTCCTAGACAGGAAATAGCTGCATGGACATTAGCTTCGATTTTTCGCTTATTAAGGTCTAGTTCAAAATACCAGCCTAATAAGATTAGACCCTTCCAGTTTAGAATTTCAACAATTTATATCCTACGAAAGACAGGAAGAAAAAACAACGTTAATATTTCCGTCGATTGTTTAAAAGGACTAGGTATTACCTTCAATTTACCAGTGTAAGTGCGAATAGCCCAATCTTTATGAATAATTAATACACTGTGGTATAAACTGCGGTATATAGGTCAGCTATAACTATAGCTATATTGTCATTATTATCCAGAGACAGTACATTATTTGTTTTAGTGTTGACAAAATGAGAAAAAAAGAGACTGCTGACAGACCCTTTGACTGGCCCTTTTTTGTTTGGGATGCTTGCGCTCACTCATGCCCAGAGCTTCCAGACTTTCGAATTTCCCATATCTCCAAAGTCAACTCTTAAAGCATTAGCGTACACATAAGTAAAATAGCAAATGCTATTTTTTAATACTACACCAAAGGAGACAAAAGCGCACATTCACATGGGATCCAGCAAAACAGTAAAGCGGTTTTTACTCAGCTGATCAGTTTAGCTTTTGCTCAGAAAGCTTTATCTTGCAATTTCATGGAAAAAGAACCATCTAGAGTGAAAGTCTCAGTCATGTAGTTGCAAGACAAGGATGAGTGCTAGAGTTCAAGTTCAAAGTCCTCTCCCCCAGACAAGCGGAATGAACACGCCAAAGAACCCTTTAACCTTTTAAATAGAAAATTCGCTGCCCTCAGATCTGTCACACGTGTAAAGAAAATATTTCGTCCTGAATAGCTCTGTCTGGCTCAATATATCTACACATCCTTACTGTCACACACAAAAAACTTGTTCCTTTTTGGCGTTTTGACTCTTAAATAATTTGAATCTGACTGACCTGTTGTTCTTTACATTGTTATCAAATTCCTGTCAAATCACTGACCTTCTCCTTCTCCTGTAAAGTTGTCAATTTGGAAATACAAAGTTTTTGCATGACAGCGACGATGTTGATCATCAAGTCCAGATATTTTAAATTCAAATTGTAGTTAAACCACAATCACGAGATCGAGCAATATTGGAAAATGAATATAAAAATAACTCTTCAAAATAGGTAAACAAACAAGCATATCTAATTACGACGGAGAACACAGTATAGCAATAAAGGCCTACCATCGTGAAATCCGTACAGATCCTATTCAAACATTGTTATAATCATATTTTTATCCCAGTTACAGCGTGATCTCGTCTCACTTTCTCCGCCGTGTATTTTGGAACAATATTACAATAAGCCTAACGCTACCGCCAATTTCCTCAAACCAACCTTAAAATAGTGTGCGATACTCTTTGCATTTTCATTTTTACAACATTTGTAGTATTCATACTTTTGCATTTAAGTGTTCCCTTTTTGCTCATTTTATGACCAGTATTTTCAAATGATACAGACCTGTAAAACCATATCTCAATAAACTGGACGTGTTTTCCTTTTGTATCCGCAGGTTACACCGAGCTTCAGAGTGTATGGGCTAGTTGGAGATTAATGAAGTAGCAGGAAACCAGAGTACAATCTGATATCTGAGGTGAAAAAAAAACATCTAGAAAAAATATCAGTAGCCTTTTAAAACAGCTTGAAATCGGTATAGTTGAAATCTTAATCATAAGTCACAAGATCCTTTCAATTTAATTCAAATCCGCAAAAACCAAAAAGGGAAATTTGTAAACACTTTAAAATGCCAACATAGGTGCCAAAAATCTCCAACATAGGTGCCGTTAAGAATTGAGATTTTTGAACGCAAGGAACCTTCGTGAAGATTTATATATCGTTGCATGCAAACACATTATTTCAAATCCTTTATCTGTCCGATGATAGTATTTTCCTTCACACCAGAACATATGTACATTAACATAAAAATACATTAAAAATATATAATGAACGCCCCAGTCAGCGCGTGAATTTGTTCAATCGTATCAGCAGCTCATCTAATTTAACATCATTAAATGAACAAACCAGGTATTGTATCGCATAGATTTCTAAACGTTCGCACAGTACTGTACATGCGCTTAAAATGCAGCGAATTAATTATAGCGAAAAGTAAATTAAACCTGGAACCTAGTAAACACAACTATTTACCACCTTCCTCCGCATACCACCTTATTGAATGTATTTACTTTAAGCCCAATCACTCATTACCGAATAAAGTATGTATTAGTTTAATATGTTATGAACAGAAAATCACTTTAAAGCGATGCCATCGAATAATCACCTTGCTTCTATAAAAAACGTCATCAACAGGCACGTTGTCGTTAACGTTTGTTTTTGTTGCTTTTTGGACAGTACAGGGTGATCAATACAGTATAAAGTATACATACAGAAGTAGATGTACAAATTATTTTGATATACCATCATCAGATCAGCTTTAACCACGTTAGCATGCAAGAACACAATAACACAGATTGTTCGGTTGCTCGGCAATGAAAAATATGGGAGCACGTGGTATTGCACAAAACGCAGTGCAATCACGTGGGCGAGTTAACCCATCGTCCCATCCGTCTGGACCCGTATCGAGGGTTGGACTGGCCATCAGATAGACGCAGTTCACCCTGAACTTCAACCGAACGTTTAACTACGCTTAATGTGTGTACCACGAGTCCTCTGACTGGGTTTTTACTGATTTAATTGGTGAGTTTAAAGACCCATTCTTGTTTGGATAAAAGTTGTTTTTCTCAGTCAATCCCTCTATAAAGGCAAAATAAATACAAACCAAATGTAATTTGAAATTGCAGCTTTTTTATTAACATATCCAGAGAGGTTATGGGGCGATGAAAAACCTCATTTTGTAACATTTCATCCTGCGTGGGATTTTATAGAGATCCCTGCAGAAGTGGGCAGTGTGTGATTTGAAATTTCTTTTTTTCCCAAAAGAACGCACTACCCAGGGTTCTTAATTAATGTTGCTTTTAATTGGATAATTAACGCATCCATGAGGTCGTAAAATAATTTGCATGACCGAGATATTAAATGCTTGAGAGGAGTTTACATGACTGTTCACTGAAGTAATTCAGATACTCTGAAAGCTGGACAAGACAGTAAGTGAATGTTTAGGAATGATGCGCTCTGTGGACCCCTTGGGAGTGTGGAGGTTAAACATTGTTGTGTGACCTCGGTTTCCTTGAAGGTTTTTATGCCATTCATTTCTTTTTCCCAGTAAAACATTCAAAAATCCTCTAGTGAAAGTCATGGAATGCAAGGCAAGTTTTTTCTAGTGATGCCATCAAAGAACAGTAGATATGAGAAAGTGAAGGACACCTTAATAATCATTTCATAATGTAGGCTAAAAGTTCTTTACCAAATTAAAATCTTACCAGAATGTTACACTAAAGCGAAAAACTATTTAGAAACCTTTATATTAAAAGAGTGTAAGAAAAATAAATTCTTTCCAAAGAAGAAGCAGGACTATTACACACAACTGAATGCTAGTATAGTTTATAGATGGAGCCACAAGGTAAACATTAGCATTTGCCCTTAAGGCCAGAATGAAGAGCTGAGTGGTGACATCAATGTGTAATTTGTTAATGTGTGGTGACTGTAGAAGATCTGAAGCAGCAACCTTAAAACTACTTGGGTATTTGAGCAGTGTAGACATGATTATGTTGCTTTAAGAAAGTATACAAAAACCATTACATATCATGAATGAGGAAGTGAAACATATAAAAAAAGTCTCTTTCATAATTACATCACTGTCACAATTAACATCAGTTTCATAGGCCCTTAAATAGAATCAGAAGGGACTCCAATAGATGCAACAACAAATGGTTACAAAATAAATAGAATTAGTTCAAATAAAAAAATTATACACCTAGGCATCAAGATGTTTAATCAATCAGTTTCTGTTCTATAACATGCACAACCAAGACTGAAATAAAGTGGCCAAAGCATTTTTTCCCTACAAATTTCAATAACTGACTTACATGTCCTTAGTACAGTCATAATAATATGCATTTGTATTTCCATACTAATTTATGAACACACCTGGAAAATAGTAGAAGAGGACATAATTCAAAGTAACATGAATTGGTAATGCTCACTGTTAATCTGTTACTGTTACTGTTTGAGAAGTTTCTTGTTAATCAAGATGAATAAATACAGGTGTTTTGCTGTATTTAGGAAGTCCAGAACAACCCGAGAAGACTGTTCTACAGAGGGACACACTAATTTAAGTCATTAGGTGATAAGGTCATTTCTATGTTTAACATATATTTATAAATAACTTTGTAACTATTGTAACTAGAAATTATAATAATGATTTTATGTATGCAGAAAGGTCTGTTATAGTGTGCTAAGTGTAATGTACCATCAAACCTGTAATATATGCAAAGAGAGAAAACAGGACAGCTGTAAAGTATTTAACATTTATTTATGTACTTACTATTAGAGTTTTGCTTGTTTATTGTCTGTGAAACATTAAAATGAAACTAAGATTCAATAAGATATTCTTCAGAGATATGAACACAGAAAAACTGAAGGTAGCCAGATTAACTGCTGGACATAAGAAGGATAATAATAATAAATGACACGAGCATAGTTGGGTGGGCAATGGTGACATTTTAGAGGGAGAATGGGGGATATGTCTCTATGTTTTTGATTTTATGTAAGACTGTATTGGTGGTTGTGATGGTTTATTATAGTCACATTTTTTTTGTTATTGTGGAATTGTGGCTAAAAGGTTGCATAGTAAAAGTTCCAGTGGCATCACTGGAAATGTATCAGAAAATACAAGTTTTAGATTCTGATAATAACATTGCTTGATTTTGTGTTTTACTATGGTCATATAAATTTATGAGAAGATGATAAATCTTAATTGTAATTCAAGGTCAAGTCTTTTGCAGTCTTCTTAAGCACAAACCTAAATCAGTCCTAGCAATTTCTGTAAAGAATGTAAAGAAAGTATTGATACACCCCTGGTAGTGTGTGTATGATTCCATAGATATGGTTTTAAAAATAAAAGACCCCTTAAATGTTATTCTGGGAGGCTGGGAGGTTCAGAGAAGAGCCTTTAACCCTAACAGGAATAATGGTAAAAATAAGAGTAATCTATAATCCCTTGAATTGATTAACAAACAATTTGCAAAAGAGAAAATCTTTACTAAAATAAGGGACTTTGTTATAGTTTGTGTTCTCTCCCCCAGTCCATGCAGTCTATATGTGTGAACTTTGCTGTGAAAACAAAAGAATTGTTTCTCTGGCATGAGGAGAACCAGCTCATTTCATTTCTCTGCCAATTCTACAGCAGCTTAGCCCCGCTCATTAATATTGGAGTTCTCAGGTGTGTTTCAGCTCACACTTGAGAACAGAAATTGGGCATTCTTGATTGAGTCACTAGATAGTCAATCAAAATAGAGCTCATTTATATTATGCCAAATGCACCGTAACAGAAACAGAGTGTTTAATTGAAAGAAATGAAGACAGAATTGAAAATTTGTATATGGTATGATAGATTCAAGCCCTGTGTTTTTCACATTAAATTCTGCAACTTTTTTAAGCATACCAAAAACGCCTTTTTTAACTTTATCAATCCACATGGCCTGTTTTTCAAAATGCTTCAAGCTTGTTAAGATGTTTCTATGATGCTGAATTTTGTGATACAAAGGAAAGGTTTGATCCGAAGACTTCAGAGGTTTTATTTGTGCAGGTGTTTCTGCACAGTAGAACAGTGCATCACCACTCCAGAATCTGATAAACCGCCCTGAATGTATTTGTATTTCTAGCAATCCTACAAGCAGTTCTCTCTGAAGGTTTTCTTGGTCTTAACTTGACCTACACCATCCTTGTTAAATGCCAAACGCTATTGCTAGGTAACTGCTTAATGGAGCCCAGCTGATTGTTGAGAGAAGGTACGAAAAGACTAAGAGTATTTATAATGCTTTAAATTTAAATCACTTAGCATTTCCGAAATACGATTGTGACCAATCCTTAGCCCTTGCTTCTTTTTTGTGATTTGAGGTTCAATGAAGCCAGTGTGAACTGTTACACTAAGACATTGGTAAAAGTTACCTGAGAGCTCAAATCTTGAGAGCTCGTTCCTTGGCAAACTGAACACAATAAAAAAAACTCTCTGTTAGTTCATGCTAAACTGGCAGTTGCCCACAGTTTTTAGCTATTTTTAATGGAGCAAAACAAGTTCTATAAAAAAATATATAGGTGATTTTTATAATTACAGGAAAATATATTGATGTATTCTTATCTCTGCATTCCAAATTAAGATCAAATGGTTAAAGTGATTATAGTATGCATATTGCAACAATGCAATGGAATATTTAAGTAATAAGATGACCAAGAAAAGCAGCAAAGCCATTGTAACTCAGCAAAATAAATCTGCTTAGTTAAAATGGATGTCTTTTGATTTTATTACAAAACAGCCAGTGTTTGATTTCCTTTTGAAACTAGGGAACTAAAGTTATGGCATATAAGTTATACCTAGAAGGTGAATCTGCTATGAAAAATGAGCTTCTCTGGGTCACACTTGGAAGGCTTTAGCATTGTAAAAGCAGAAATGTCCAAAAGACTCATAATAGAAATTAACTGTTCATTTTTCTGTGCTGATTATTTTTTAGAGAATATGACTATGACACATAGAGAATATGACTAAAATGGGTTCTTTCTCCTTGTTCAGCAATAGAATCCCTAGACAACATTCAGACCTGTTAAATTTACAAGAACTATTTATAAAGCAAGAAAATGTATGTGAATTGAGTGTGAGTGTTTAAGAATGTAAACTGTTCAGTGTATTCATTGTTGTCATGTGCCACTCTTTTTAAATGTCTTTGAGACTGTATGATTATTGTGGAAAATAACTGCTATAGAGACAGCAGATGGCTTGTGATGTAACAGGGTTGTCTTAGTTCTCAGATTTTAAGTTGGTAGTCGCCCCAAATGCCATAAGTATGTGCCCAGCACTCAAAATGTAACATTTTCATTTGTCCCCTGGAAGCTAAATGAAGTTTCAATAATTTACTGAAAACATCTGTAAAGCATGGTGGGTGCTCTGTGATGCTCTGAGGTTGATTTGCTTCATCTGGCACATCTGTATACGCACACCATATTTGTATATTGTTTGTTGAATTATAAACATCAGTTATATTACCTGGATCAAAATATAGTTAGCCAGTACCACATGTAGGTGTTATAGAGTCTGACCCTACAACTCACATTTTCCAGATGGTGATATAACAACCAATTGCCAACTGAGCTAGTGCCTAATATTACTTAATAATTAATAATGATATCTATTTAATGATTACTATATTTTGCACAGACAGAATGAACACTCTTAATACCCAGTGGTTCTTTAAAACTGCTTCAGCATTCTTAATAGAGTGAAAATCTACATTATGATTTTGTATACATTATGAAGTATGTATATAGAAAATTAGTATATAGTAAATTGTGTTCTTAATGTATAGTCAATAATTCAGTGATTTCCTTATACTGAATTATTTAAACACTTTGAAATGATGATAGATTAGAATAATTGCATAATCAAAAGTTATCGACACTATTTGATAATATCTATTATCACTGAACTGATAATAGGCTAAAACAGACTGAAGGCTGAAAAATTTTGTTACTGTTTTACTTCAGGACTTCAATAAACAGCATACAAATAACAAAACATGTTACTTAAACAAAATCTGTTAGAAATAATGCAAGTATAATTTCAACACTGTGCCAATGTCTGCATCTATGATAATACTACTACTACTGCTACTACTACTACTAATAATAATAATAATAATAATAATAATAATCATCATTTTAAAAATCTATATTTAAACGCAAATGTAATGTGATAAAACAGTGCAGTATCTCAGTGAATTGGCATATGGCTATTTCATCAGCTTTTATTATGCAATATGCATTCACCGCAGACAAATGGCAACCCATTGTTTGCAGTGTTAATTTGTTTGGTTGTCATCATTATCTTGCTTAGTAACCTTCAGTGGTCTCCACTATGCACGCATCCTTAGCCCACACCCCGTCTGGCCTTGTCGTTTATAGTTCCCTGACTTGACAGAGTAAAAAAGTCTACAACATGTCTAAACTGTTAATCCACCCTTGGCACACACTCTCAAACACACACACTTAAAAAGGTTCTTGGTTTGGAAGTATGGTTCTAAGAAAAGTCTTTCATTGGTAGAAGCTTCAAGTTCTTTAAACATTAAAAACGCTCACAAAAAAATGTTTCTTGAAGGATCCATTGGAACCCTTGGAAGGTTCTTCTAATGGAATTCTAGAATAGTTTTTTAAGTCTAAACATACACAGAATGTCCCTGTGAACAATGAAACATGTTGTGGCCTTTACGTCCAGGACTTGTGAGTAAGCTTTTGGAAAATCAAGCTTCCCTTGTGTCCCAAGTGGTGGAGCCAAGCCTCAAGCCTCAAGCCTGAGCCACACTGGGTGGTGCACTCCGACACTGGTCTCTAGTTATGACCAAATGCCTCTTTAAAGCCAGTTTTGTCAGGGACAGCATGGTGCTCCTCACTCTCTGAGCACCATCCTCTTCCTTTCTTTCCAAAACCATTATTTGCTCATTGTTCCTCTGTATTCTTTGACACCTGTGTAGAAGTGCAGGCTCAGTTTCCATTACGGCATTACCCCTCAACTTAATTAGCCTCCATCTGCTTAGAGTTAAGGCACACTGATGTCACAGCCACAACCCCCCCCCCCCCCCCCCCCGCGCAGTAACCTTGCCACTGCATCTACAGCAACATGGAAGCCATTAAGGCTGCCTCTAATTAAATAAACAGGGAGCGTTTGTCACTATTTGTGTCTTTTGGCGGAGTCTCGACTGGCACATTGAGTCAAACATTTGTTTTTCCAAAGTGCCTGTAACAATGCCACATGCAATGGGTCAGAAATGAAGAGAAAGCTCTGAGAAAGAGCACAGGCTATAAATCAGCATCTTACCAGAAGGTTTGTCAATACTGTCTCAGGATAGTTAGATCTATGCCAATCTCAGTCTTGACAAAAGGTTTGGAGCAATGCTATAGAAGATCTCTACTCTTAGTAACCTAAGTAACCCTTAAGTTTAGTGATTTCAATTGAGTCTCTGCTGAAAAGTTATTTAGGGTAGTGAATCTCAAAGCACTCCTCAAGGATCCCTACACATTCTAGAATATCTTACGTAGTAGAACAGGACTTTTGGGTGTGGGGGTGGATTGAGGTTTGAGAACCACTTTAGGGAACCAAAAGCTGTTCTCCTATGGCAACCCCAAATGGCTCTTTTTGGCAGCTGTATGCAGAATGTGGACCTGGTGGAAACATGGTGACCCAAAATGATGCCAATTTTGTCTACCATATATCCAAATCACTTTTTGTCCCAGTTCTATTAACATGTATTATCTAGTCCAGACAGATGGAGGATGTTCAGGGTGTTCTCCAACTCTCCAGCTTGACATCTTTCTGCTAGGAGAGTGAAGCCAAAGCAGTTCCTTTGCTTTGCCTTAATGTCTTTACCTCACGGTGAAAGCAGTGCTCAGGTAATGATGCCTGGGTGTGGACTGCTCCAGCAGTGTGTGTGTGTGAGTGTATGTATGGAACTAAAAGCTTAGAGCAGTGTGTCATGGTGCACCATTTTTACAGGGAGGGATAGTAAACACACAGAACATGAGGCAGGATCAAGGTCTTGCCCTTTGGATTTGTTTCCAGTTTTTTTTATTTTGGTTCCTTGAACAAGTTTGAGTCCATGATTGCAGGGTTGATACTGAAAACTGTTCATTACCATCTTGTAGTGGCTAATATTGATAATTCACAGCTAATATTGTTGATGTTGTAACAAAGCCTCATATATCTGGAATATTAACATTATAGGGGGAAGAAACTATTTTCCTAATTTCCTAATAAATTTTAATTTAACCACAATGCATTAATATTCTATTGAACTTGGGCCATTACACTTGTTACATATTCTGTAAAATGATCACACAAGGCACCGGGAGGTAAGTGATTAATTAACAAAGATTATATTTGAGGTTAAGGAAGTGTACAATGAGCTGCATAGCCTACATTGCCATAACACCAATAGTGGTGGGTGTAGCACAGCGAGTAAAAGACCCCCTTGGAAGATTAGGGTTTGATTCCCTGTGGATGTAAGCCCACCAAGATAGCAAGACTCCTTAATAAAGTAAATATTACAATGACAGTTGTATGACAAAATGTATGAAATTTTATGCAAAATTGACTTTCTTGTATGCAAAAGTATAGACTGGGCTATAATTGTTGGTTAGTATTAGGCTGTTGCAATTTACTTGTGCATGATAAATTGGTCAGTGATTTGCACTGCTAACACACTGTGTGCCGAAATGAAACGATCTGTACTCTCTGTGGTGTTGCTTGCAATAGTATGCTATGGCTTGATTTTGTCTAAAAACTTCCTATGCACCCCAATCCAGGATGAAACTCAGTGCTGCTGCAAACTCCACTTCTTATCCTCTCTTGTTCTGCCTCCGTAATCACTATCCCACAGTTGTCAGGGTTCTTTTATCAATAAACAGTTTTATGAGAAGACATAACGCTTGACTGTAAACATGTCTCGAACAACATGTTGCTACATTTTTACAGCTATATAGGCCCTACTCCACATGAAAATAATTACATCCTTCACCGATGCTTCGTCTCTATGCTCAGAGAGAGAGCGAGAGAGAGAAAGAGAGAGGTAAAGAAAAAAAAAACAGTGAGATGAGGGAAAGAAAGAAAGGCAGCTTTGCGATGTGGGCTGTGCTCCTGCGTTGCTTCTGGTTGTGGCCTATTCTCCTTAGCACTAAAAGTCATAAAAGGGCCTTCTCTTTTTACAATGTCATGTTCAAACGTTGTACCCCCCTCACCTTCTTTCTCTCTCTCGTTTTTTCTTTCCTTCACCTCCCCCACTCTATCACTCTATCTCACACTGTTCTCCTTACTACCAGAACAGTTGTTTACCACCATGCAGCAAGTTTAGAACTTCTTACAAGAGGAAAAAAAGAAGGAATCCTTCAAACAGTAAGTGACTGCAAGAAATGTTTGCGACCTACTTCTCTGAAGAAGATTTCAGAGCTCTGCTATGATCCCAGCTATTCCGAACACGAGTGGTGGAGAACATTTTTAAAACAGCCTGTCCTACTGAAAGCATTCCAAGGACACATCATAAGGCAGCTCTGGGAATCGATGCCAACACAAACCCTCAGATGTTTTTCTAGCAGTTTTTAAAGGGCATTTCACTCTTCAATAATGCATGCAGTATGGATCAAGACTTTCCAACCATGCTGTTTAACAATGAATAAAGAAATAAATTCTGCTATGAATTACTTGGCCGTGCATAAAACGACTCATCTTTGTGGTGAATAAATGAAGCCGTAACTTAGCAAATCCATTCTCAGAAGCTGGTGCTTTAAGTTATTTTTGCCATTTCAAAAACAAACTTGTCTAGGCTAAACAATAAATCTGTCTGTACTTTCTTTCCTGCAGCTATTTGTCCACTCAAGGTGTAAAACATACCAAGGAAAGCCCTACTTGAACTAGAGCTGTGAACATTGACTGTCCACCAATTATCCCGTCCATCTGCTCCCTAGCTAATGATTGCATGCCTGCTGTGTGTGTGTGTGTGTGTGTGTGTGTGTGTGAGTGTGTGTTTGTGTCTCCTGTGGACAGACAGATGCTAATAACACCATATTTCCAACAAAGACAGACGGCCCCTGGCCATCCCTTTCAACACGCATGCCACACAGCCAGCACCACCCACAGCACTCAGACCTGTCATTGATGACCATTCCATCTCCACTCTTAGGCCTGCAGCAGCTGGAGGCCTCCATGACAGAAAAGTGCAACAAAAAGCTCTTGGCTGCAGCGTCTGAGGGCAAATGTCAAACATCCCTCCCTGTTTTCCAGTTTTCCAGAATGCAGCCAAGCCAACAGCCCTTATTTTACCCAGGCTGTAAAAAATCACATTTTGCATTTGTTGTTCATCATTTTTCATTGAATCTCTACACAAACCTTTCTCAATGTTTTGTTTGATGTAGTGCATAAACATTGTTAAAGTTTCAACACATGCCGCTCACATACACAGTAGAAAACATTGGTCGGATCAACCTAAAAAAGTTCTTCATGTGGTAGAAAGCACTTCAAATTATCTTCAACTCAAATAAATGCTTTAAATGAGAGCTCGGTTCGAGTCGAATGAAGCCAGGCGAAAAGTAATAAAACCAGTTAAAAGTTCAAATAATTGACGTGTAGGGTCCTGCCAAAAACAGTCCAATTTGAAATTAATGTTTTTGTGATGTCAAAAAAACCAAGACATATACATATAGGCCTATTCAGCCTACAGCAGTTTAGCTCCGCCCATTCACGCTGAAGTCAGTCTAGACTGCTTTCTAAAAGATGTACGCTACAATGCAGTCCATCTGAAGAGAAATGGAAAAACCTTCAAAGTCAACCTTCATTCATCAAAATGGAAAAAAAAACTTTCAATGGAAATCAGTGTAAAAAGATTTTCTATTTGTCCATTCATCATGAATTTTTTACACATTGTAAAGATCAACTGTCAATATCATGAATAGAGATACAAAATGTTTGCAAGACAGCAATGATCTGCCAGTCTTAAAGGCACAGTAGCAAAATTAGCCTGTTCAATTGTAAAGGATAAGAAGGTAAAAAGGGTCATGAGAAAATGTACAGCTGTTTATAATCCGCAAACCAACAAAACATCATGCAGAATACAAAAATAAAACAAAAAGAAAAATACAACAAAGACATTTTAGCTATTAGCATTTTAATCAACTATTAAAATTATTTAAACTTTTGTACAAGCATAAAATATTTCCTTTGTGATATAAAACCACATGTAAAATTGTGATTTTGTCTTATTAGCTCATGTTAGTTGGATAACCCTAGCTTTTAACTGAGTAGTTTACTGTTATACTGGTGATAACACAATGCTCATTATCGCCAATATAACAGTAAAGCTTGTGTTATTAATGCCCCTGTTACTAGCTAGCATAAATAAGTCCTATGCTAATTTAATGATGTTTTTGCTAGTTTATTTCATGCCGTTGTTCTAGGGGTCAAATATGTGTTTTGGTAAGTTATATGGTTTAAAGTGGCCTTAGCCAAAACATATAGTTATGAGATATCATTACCTTGTCTGTTTCAGTTTCTGACTTTCTTTTAAGTATTTATAAATGTCCATAAAACCCTCAAATAAACTACCTCTGACTGAAAGTGTTAGCCACTCACTTTGGGAAAGACGCTGGGGCATTATGGGAAATGTAGTAAATTTGTGTGGCATGTCACGTAGTTCTGCTTAGCAATCTAGGATAAAATGGATTGTTTCACCGCTGTGATTTGAGTGGGGCTAAGCAGCATTTACAACAGAATCTCTTCTTAAATCTGGTCATTATATTTGTACAGTACAGCAAAAGGATCTCTTTACATGTCCATAAACTGTGGTCGAAGTCCAGGGTCTGCCCACGCTACAGCAGACAGAGTGGGTTTAGTACTTACTCAAGGGTGCGACACTAGCAGCTTTGCAGATCTGGGTATCCACCCACAACCATGTGAAAATGATCCCACCAATCTACTGCCTCTCACTTATGATGGCGTAGTTATTGAACTCTAGAAGAGCTTAATGTTTAGATGGAGCTGGAATACAGTGCTAAAATATCTGCATTGCACACATTTTTCAATGTTGCTTTTTTTAACTTTCCCATTTTCTATATTCTATAAATATTTCAGCATTAGAAGATATTTACACATGATTATATATATATATATAATATAATAACATAATATAAATATATATATATATATATATATATCATTAAACTATACAATAATCTTTCATTATACTTTGAAAAGTGCTTTGCTCAAAGAACCAACAGTAGCAGCTTAGCAGACTTGGGAATCAAACATGCAATCCTGTGAACGAAGTGCCTTGCTCAAGAGCCCAACAGTAGCAGAGCCACAAACCTGTGAAGAATAGCCAGACTCACTACTGCCCCTTACTTATGACGATGTAGTTACTGATCTCTGGAAGAGCAGGATGTGTATGTGATGCTGAGCTACTGCACAGAATCTGTTTTTATTTTATTTTTATTTTATTCATTTTATTCATTATTGTACTGTATTAGTAAATAATAAATACAATATTTCCAATATATTTTCTTGTTTGTCTTGTTCTTGTTGGTATTGGATGATATGCACGCCACAAATATAAAAATAAAAATGACTATGTTCAAAAAGGCATTAAAACATTTTCATCAGTTTTTGGTTTCCAGTGCAAGAAATTGTTAGGAGTGAACTTTGATTACTGTTTTGCCATTATTTACCATTATTACAAAAAGAAAATGTGATTTTCATCATTAAATTGATCATTTATTATGTGCAATTATTTAAGCACCTTCCACACCTGCCAGTTATTTTTATCTGTAAATAATTATTTATATTATTTTTGGAATTGTTGATGAATTTGCACTGATTTTGATGATTTAACCACAAATCAAATATATACATATATAAATGTTGTAGTGTTGTGATCATAACAAAAACACCAAAGATGAAAGTAGTGAGTAATAGTCAATGCAGTTTGTTAGGATGCAACTTCGCTGAATATGTGTGTTTAAACGCTATGAGAACAAGAAGAGAAGAAAGATCTGTTGTATCCAGCATGTCAGCAAGGGTCATTTATTCTGCTGGATGTGATCTGCTTGTGCACACAGTACCAAGGCAGCTGTCTGTGCGATTGATGAGTCCAGCTGGTGAAGATGTGTTGGGTGTCAGCAGGCCTTCAGACCTGAGCAGTGTCTGGGACGTGAAGAGTTGAGATTTTAAAGCGTGCACAATTTTCTCTGTACCCCAATTTTACCCCAATATTAATCGATTAGTCAAGACATCTGATGTTTGAAGTTAGATTCTTTAGTTTTGCACTATTATGAGCAATTGGGCTAATGTAGCTAGAAATGAATGGAAGCTCAGGGCCATGCTGTTTGCATTGTGTGAACAGCATGGCTAAATCATCACAGACCATGTTGAGATGTGGAGGAACCTCGAGTAAAATGCTTTTGTGGTTTCTGACACTAAATGACATCTATATGATCTATAAAAATGGGCTAAAGCAGGGGCAATCCAGGGGCTTTGAGATGGCTAATACTATAGGCTTCACTATAGAAGCTACTTGTGTTAATTTAGTTGTGTTAACACAGTGTCAGAAACCACTTACACAAGTCTATTTGAGATTATTTAACCACTCAAGGCAAGTGTGGGTGTGATTTAAGCATGTGGTTTGCATAATGCTAGCTGCATCTTTAAACTTGTATTACTTGTTAGCAATGTTAGCCTTGTAGCTAAACCACAAAAAAAACAAACAAAAAAAACATTTCCTGGATGACAGACTGGATTTCAGATAATTAGGGAAATTAAAATTATGTACAATTCATAAATTTTGCTTGCTAAAGGGTGCTAAAACCAGGGGGGGTTGGGGGTATTTTGGTGGTAAATCAATTCTGAAAGTCTAAAAAAGACATGAGGGGAGAATATGTGCTTGTGGCAGAGAGATGAGAGAAAGACAAAATGTCTGAGAGAGAAAAAAGGGAGAGCAAGAGCAAGAGAGAGAAATGCTAGAGGTGCAGAAGCTCTCTGCAGATGTCCAAATAAGCAGTAAATCACAGTGAGGACCTGAGGGTGCTTGAATGCTTTTTGACTGAATGTGTCTGCCAGCCCAGGGGCTGCAGAATGACTAAAACATTAGCAGGAGTCCTCAGGGCAGCCGCACCCCCATCTCATCACCCCCTCCCCCCTCCCCACCCCCCATTTCATGACCAACCACAGCCTGTGCAAACACACACCCACACAGAGCCAAAATGGTGCCCATTCACATGATTCAAAGATGGCCTCTCTCTCTCAGGCCTTGGAATGCTAAGCTGCATTCTGCGTTGGTCGTGTACACAAAGTGCCTATTTAGGTGTGCGTCCTCATTCCTGAGAGCCGTAAAGCTGCCATTGGCATCTAAGCCCAAAGCACTGAATCGAGTTACAGGTGTTGCTTTTAACACAGTCGCCTGGCGAAAGAAAAGCGAGCCTGTTTTATGATCCTTCTTGTACAGAAGCCTAGGGAACCAGAAGTGACACAAAGCTACAAAACAAGTTAAAACCACGTACCCATCACAAACACACACACGCCACACACACCACACACAGACACGAGAGCTGACTAAGCAAGAGAAAATCACTCTTCATGTTCAGCGCATACTTTCAGCCAGCATTTCGGGTGTCGTTTTCTTGTAGCTCTTGCACAACGGCATTAGCTTGCAGGGGCCTAGCGCCTTGCCTTGTTGCGTGTGGCTCACCTTTCCCATTACCCCAGTGGTTCTTACTACTGCACAAAGAATGCAGCCGTACCCTTCGTTTTACTGCACGGCTAGCAAGTGAAAACGAAGCCACAATTGCCTCTGTTTTTAACACGCAGCCATTTGCATATTTAAAGGCTAACTTTATATTTCTTATGTACAGTAACATTATTGCCTCTAATAATTATCAGCGATAAACTGTCACGAGCATTATAAGAAGGAATAAGATCCATTCACTTTTGTTTTATGGCTGGAAAAATTATAGCTTGACATTTGAAAGTCATTGAGCTGAAGCTTATGGGTTTATTTTGGAACGGCGAAGGGATCTCAAACACTGCGACCGTCAGTGTTTCGGCCACATTTTTAGGGGCAGCTTGAGTAAAAGCATTAGATATGAACACTTAAAAGTCTTTTAAAAGTAGCATAAAGCTAAAACCACAACAGTGGGCTAATGTCAGGATAAAACTAAATGGGTAGACGTGAACCACGGAATATGATTATATAAATATAAAAAGGCCTATGAAAGAGGAAAAGAGAAAATTTGAAGTCCAGGCCTTCTTCACTAGGCCTGATTCGTTTTCCTCACTCTGCATTGCAAGACTGCAAGACAAGGTCAGAATGTCAGCCCAGATCAGTGCTAGCATTGAGGCTGGTTCACAATGACTCATGCACTTATACCAATAGGCACTACCTTTGCCCTATATAAATATACAGAGCATAGCCTATACCATGGACTAGGCCTTTTACTACTGCGGCTGTGCAGTTTCTGAAGCTAAGCTGCAACCCTTGGTGCCGTTTATGAGTGTATCACTGCCCCCTAGCTGCCCATGTTCACTATTGCAGAGCCTTTTTCTCTGCCTTCCACCCCTCCCCCATGGTGTCCTCATCCTCAATCCTGCAACTGCACCATCTTAGCTGTGAAGATAGCATTTTCTATGACACTGCTTTGTTTACAGTCATCATAATCTTGCCTAACAAGAAGATACATGCAGCACTTATTAACTCTTTACAGATTTTAACCCATGGATCCCAAAAAATGGCCTTCAGCTTAAATGCAGACTTAGAATGTGGCCTGTACTTACGAATAGCTTCCTCTTTGGTCTGCATTTCATAGGCTTTTTGCTAATAATACAACAGAATACATGTAAAATGTAGTGTTTTAATAGATAATATATACACCACTTGCTCTGTGCATAGGGTTGTGCCTCATGAACCATTGTCTCATACACATTAGTGTGTTATGGCTCCAATGTTGTTGAAATATGCCTATATGGAAATCTGCCATATTGCAATACATTAATGACATATACATAGAATTTCCTTATCTCTAACATATATTTTGATATCATATATATTATAATATATGTGACATATCTGCCAACCTATTTGAAATTGGTAATTTTCTAATATGGCACATGTGTTTCAGCCATATATCAACATATACATATATGTGATGAGTAACACATACCTTTTACAATATATATCTGCAATAATGGATATTTATAAGTATGATACTTATAAGCTCACTAAATACATAATGTATATCTACACATATGTATTTACACACAAATCATAAATATATGTATGATCCGTACATTATGCATATGTGCCCAATATATAATTCTTACGTATATGTGTGTGTAAAATGTGTTTGTAAAATGTGTACGTATATTTTTAAATAAATGCAAAATCCTTAATGTGAATATAGAGCCATATAAACTACATTCGATTTTAAGCTGGGTTTGTATGTTTTTACTCACCAGCAGAAATTACATTAAGCAGATGTTTTTATCCAGAGCGACTTACAGGAAAATACCCTTAGCTAGTTTATATAGACTAGGATTCAAAGAGCCCTCTAAGCTTAGATACAAACAAACACAAAAGTCAGTATGGAGACCATAATACTTGAGACTACACTTCGCCCAATTACTCTCGGAAGAGGTGTGTCTTCAGTCAACGTTTGAAGACAGTGAAGGACTCTGCCGTTCGGACACCCAGGGGAAGTTTGTTCCACCACTTCGGTGCAGGACAGAAAAAGCTTGGATGCTTGTCTTCCGTGTATCTTATAGAAATGCTCCAACGTGACTTGGACTAATATCTTTTTACACTGACACTCCCTCTGAAACACGAGCTGTGTCTATAATTGTGCCCTATTCACCTCTCCTATCTCCTGAATGCGCAAATCCAGATCACTATATAGAGCACTATTATAGATAACAGAATTTGCAAGTCTGTAGTCACATAAACAGTGTGAATGTCAGTGTTCCTCAGAGAAGCTGTGCACCAATCTTTAACCCAAACAACATGATGGATTATTGGATGGATTCTTCCATGTGCGTTTAACGTAGTTTGTACGCTATATATCACGGTGCATTGTGGGATTGTTACAGTGCACTATATAGTGAATAGGGCACAGATTCAGACACAGCTATAGAGACGATTAGAGGCCCTGGAGCACATAATTATTCATGCATCCATCCACCTTCTTTTTTCGGACAGGCCACCAGTCCATCACAGGGTACTATGCACACCCCTATTTCCTCACACACTCACACCTAAAGGCAAATTAGAATATCCAATTCACCTACCATGCACCCAGTACCCAGAGGAAACCCACATGGACACAGGGAGAACACACATTTATTTATTTATTTTAATATTTTAATATTATTATATCAATTGTTTATTGGATATTATATATGTTCAGAAATTGCCCTGATCACGTTATGAAATTCACAACGAATCTTCTCATTATCCAGAGAGGCTGAACTACGATATGTAAGAAATCTGATTAAACACAACTGAACCACTTTAATGTCAGTCATGGCTTCAATGTCTTCCCTCTGGCCAGCCAGGCTGAGCCCGACTAACTGGGTTTAAGCTGTGAAGCCTTGGCCTTGGCCTGCTGCAGTACCACAGACTCGCTGTAGGTGGCAGTGCAGCACCTTTCACGTCCAGTTGCCTATGTTAACCTAGCTCCGGCCTTCCTCCCACCCCAGCACACCTCAGGATCAGCCAGAACCTTCACATAAAATAGTACCGGGCTCATCCAATCGTGCAGCGTGCTGTTACGCCACACTAATGTGGTTCTGCTGAGCAGAATTTATTTAGGAAGCCATAAAATGTGTCCAAATCCGATGCCTTGTGGGATTTGTAGTTGTTGTTTTTGTTGTTGTTGTTGTTGCTCCACATCCTTCAGTAGTGTGTAAGCCTGAGCAATGTCATAGAAGAACAGCCGTTGGTTTCCTAATTACCTGTTTTTGTTCTGCTCTAAACTGGTGAAGAACCTTTACATGAAGGGAAGGTTCATTAGGTCCTTCAAAGGGTTAGGTTCTTCATTAGGTCCTTCAAAGGGTTAGGTTCTTCACACTCCTACTTCTCTATCTTTTTACCAAAACGTTTTTTTTTTTTTTTTTATAGAACCAAAGGTGGTTCTTCTCGAGTTTCACTGCATTGCTCAAAGAACCCCTGTGTAGCATCTTTATTTTTAAGAGTCTGGAGTCAATAGAAGTGAGTGATAGCTTTTATTTCCCAGCTCCAATCAAGACCTGCTTTATCAGTCCTGTGTTAATTAGCACAGTGCTAGGCTACACGCATTAGGTCGACTGGTCATGGCTTTGAACTCGGCCTACTTGTTGTGGCTCTGAACTTGTACCTTTATTGTTGTTCAACTGCATTGTTGCAGTGCTCTCTGGGGTTTTAACCTCATGTAGCCTGGGTGTGTGTGTTCGTGCCCTGGTACAGATCTCCCAATGACATCACTGCGATAGTGAGTGCTCTGGAGCAGAACCAGAGGCAGAGAGGCTATTCAAATTAATTAACAAATGACCTCAAATTAAAAGGGGAAGTCACAGATCACACTGTCGGGCAATTCATCAAGCCCGCAGCAAGCGGCGGTCCTACAAGAACGTGGCTCCTCTCCATCCTGCACTGAGTGCTTTATAAACATGCTCTGAATGCAAATACAGCAGGGAGACTGCTGGTGAGGGAGAGCAGGGCAAAAAAAAGGAAAAAAGAAAGCCAGGGCTTTATGCTTCTATATCAATTACACTGCATCTATAAAAACGGCCTTTTCACTAAATCCGATCTATTTACGTCCAAAGTACAGCGGCAGTAAACACGCAGGCAATCCTGAGCGCTGTCACGGGACACCATGTTACTAGGCTAGGGGGGCAATAAATTGTATATGAGGGGGCCACGTGCTCATCTTCTCCACCCATCCCTCAGTCAGGATCGTCTGAATCCAGTGTATATGCTTAGAAATAAAGGTTACTATATGGTTCTTGGCTTGGACGTGCAGTTGTAGCATAAACTCACATAAATTCATTGGAATGGGATGTTTCCTTTGAGTGAAGATGAAAATGGAAATGGACATTCCACTGATTGTTCAACATTTTGGCTTAATTTATCAAATCAGGATCTAAAGAAAATCTGACTGGTTCAATCAGAATGGTTTGATGTAAAATAGTGCATTGTAGAGAAACATACTAGCTTGGAGTTCTTCACAGTGGAGGTGACCGAAACCACAAATATAAATGTCTAAAATGACCAGAGAATGGTATGGTAAAATAGTAGTACAACCCAAAACTAGTGGGTTTTGTTTTTTTGGCTATTGTTTTACAGCTGTGACATAATGCGTTATACAGTATTTTAAGGTCAGAAATAGCGAGTATGTGACTTTGATTGGGGTACAAATGCAAAAATTTACAACCATATATTTTTGGTCCTCCAATAAAACTATGCTATTTTTCCTTGTATGGTGGTCTCAGGAATAATTTGATTGGCTCACACAGAATCAACATGTCTAACCACAGAAAAGAAAAGTCCAACCAGTGCAGGTCTTACCAGATAGTGTTGCAATTCTGTCGACGTAGCATGTGGCTAGCCAGGCTAGCTGAATGACCTCATTTGGAATGCTGCTAGGCTAGGGTTAGCTTTTAGCCTAGCATGGATACCTGCATTCTTCCTGTGCTTATGACATCCCTTTCCTGGCTAGTGGCCTTTAGCAAAGCCACGTTTGAGGCCTGGTTTGCACAGCAACCAGATGTCGCATACTTTCCAGTATCACAAGTAACTCTTGTGGTGATGTTCATGCTTCTCAGCATTACTGATGGACAGCCTTGGAAAGAATGTCTCAGAAAACGGACTACAAAAGTAACAAAAGCAGCTCATTCTCAAATTCTGTGTTATTCCTGCCACCATCTTTAACTGGTGTATGTAAATTTTGGAGTCAAGACTCATTGTGAAACTCAGATTCTGAAGAATTGGCCCATTTTACTTATCTCTTTCGCTTATAGGGGACTTGAGTTTGAATGAGGAGACAGTGTGAAACAGTGTGCGAGATTCCATGTATAAAACTCTCAAAGAGGCAGTGGCTATCTTTAGACGCCAGAGAAGACAATAATGTGCTAGTCTTCAACCTTCTAGTGTTGGGGGCATTGCTAGTGATGGGGGTAGTTCACAAAAACAGGGATTGGGTAATTGGCCTTCCAAATTGGGTAGAAAATGGGGCCAAATTGGAAATAAATTATTAACAAAAAAGGTAAATACAGTAGTTTCCCATTGTAGGGCACATTTGATGTATCAAGAAATATGTTATTAGGCCAAAAAACTATGTATCAGACACCAGACATCTTATTTAGTGTTATTCTATGGTAATAGCTTTTTGTGATGTGGCTTTTGGAGGTATTAAACACTTCAGACGTCTGATTCCAATCATTACCACTGTGAACCAGAATGGAGCATTTCACATAAAACCACTCTGAATGATGTTGTGTAATTAAAAACTCCCATTCCATTTAGAGCAATATTCAATTTAAAGCCCAGCTATATTATACACTAAGGCACTAATCTTTCCATAACTACAGTGAGTACACTAAAAACACTATACACACTTACACTATATAAATGTATAATAAATATTGGGACCCACCGGAGGGTCCTGGGATCATTGATGAGTAAAATAACCATCCAATTAACTATCCATTGAAAAGGAAATTGCTCTTCTATGACATCACATGCAAGAACCTCTGTTCATTGGAGCAATGCCATTGATTAATCACCCTTTCAACAGAGTAACTATCTTTTGGATCTCTTTGCAGAATCAAATTTGCAGCTTCTTTAACAAAGAAACAATCCGTAAGAATCTTATATATCTATATTTTACATGGTGTGCAGCTGGCACACGCAAGAGGAAGGCAAAGATGGCCAGTCCACCGAGCCAAGCATGTAAACAAACCACAGCCGGCCTGAAGAGGATGGATGGACGGAGAGAACGAGGGAGGGAGGGATGAGATGTTCCACGCTGGCTCGAGCAAAAAGGGGAGAGAAAAACATGGCAAAGGAAAAGGAAAGCAGAAGGGAGAGTGCAAATGAGGAGACAGTGAGAGAGGAAGACGTGATCAAGCAAGAGATAGAGGGAGGATGAAGAGAAAGAGCATGCAGGGGGAAGATGGAGAAAAACAGGAGTGTGGAAGAGATTTATGTTGGTTGTAGAATTTCTTACACCACCGCCACCCCACCCCACACATACACACACACACACACCACCATCCCCCCAAGTCCAGCTCACTCCAGCCCACCCTCCCTGGATTTCTGAATCTCACCCCAGACACTCGCTCGCTCTCACACACACACACACACCCGCCCGCACCAGAGCCCGTGATTAAGATTCTGGTGGGATGCGACTGCAGCACTTTTGCAAATGGAAGACTAGACATAATTTCCCTAAAATGCTGTTTTTTATCACCTATTTCCCCTCCATCAGCCGCCCAGTGCACGATTGATAGCTGATGGCACCTCTGACAACTTAACGGGTTTATGGCCAGATTTATGGGCTATCTGCTCCAGGCTTTTTACAGCTAAAACTCTGTAAAAAATGCTTATTTCTCTGATAAGGGAAGGGAGGGTGAGGGTAGGTGTGTATATATATATATATATATATGTGTGTGGGTGTGTGTGTGGGTCTGTGTGTGTGGTGTGAAGAGGAGGCGACAGGCAGGAAAAGCTGCACAGCCAGTAGAAGAGAAGTGCCTCTGCATTGCAGTGTGAGAAGCAGGGTCGTTTTCATCCTCCTCGTTCCTTCTGTCTTCCAGAACGCTCCCTCCTCCAGTAGTGGGGTGGGGTCCAACCACCCAAGAGCAGCAGAGCTACCTTGATTTAAAGCAGGAGCACTTTCTGACTATAAATCATTCACACCGTGAGCTCTCTCAGGTGTTCAGTGGTGGAGAAAGGTCTCAAATGCTTCAATTACGCCCCCAAATATGAAGCTTTTTGGCTTAGTTGGGCAAATATAGGGGAAAAAACCCTTCAAAGAATTTTCCAGTAAAAGATGTGAACCAAAAGTGGTTCTTCTATGGCCTGACTGCAAAGGACCTTTTGGTACCTTTTCTTGAGTACTAGTATAGGTGCCAGATCTACAGAGTCTATCATCATCTATCATCATATTTGCAGCTGTAGTAGGAAGTTTACATACACTCATCATGGGCAGAATGAGTGAATGATATGAGTCTTTAACACAGTCAAAAATCTACATAGAGGGCCCTATCTTACACCCTGTGCAAGGTGCGTCACAATGCTCATTGCTATCTTACACCCCGCCAACAGTCTATTTTCACACCTTCCGTCTGCGTTGTTTAAATAGCAACGGTGCTTGCGAATATATCTATGCAGAGGTTGTGGTGGTCCCGAAATTAGGTATGTTCAGGTAAAATTCTGGCATATTGCAATCTTGGAAAGGAAACAACACAGGTGCACATTTGGCAGGTCACCTAAGATCGCTAAAATAGGGCCCAGACTGTTAATTCTGTGATGCTGAAAGACTTCCCAATTCCAAGGCCTCTGAACTTCCTGTTAGTGATCATGATTGACTACAGCTGGTAGCCTCTCTGTGTCCACATAAAGAGTTTGTTTAACAGCACTAATTACATTGACCAATCAGCTAGACTTGGAGACAATCGGGTGTTGCAACAGGACAATGACCCAAAACACACATCAAAGGTGGTAGCGGAATGGATAAAGCTGGCCAACATTAAGCTTTTGTAATGGCCTTCTTGATTATTCCATCCATAATAATGTATGTAAATGTAATATAGTTATTGTAGAGAACCTTAATGACTTGTAGCCATTTAGTTTAATTACTAATAAAAGTTCCCCAATCATTGTATACTCTAACAGTGTATAGTGCTGAAGTATTGGTAGTTGCAGTACTATACTTGGAGACTATACTTGTTTGTTCCTTCACTTGATAGTTTCACTTTCATAGATCAGTAAGAGTATTTTTAGAGCCTTTTAAATGCATTTCAGATTTGATATCACTCAACCACTGTTCCTTGCATAGGCCTGAGCTCATCTCAGTCATCATCTCAGTCTTCTAAATTAGCTTATTCAGTTTTTCACAATTAAAAGGAAATTTACCTATTTTAAATCCAGAGTAGTTTGGTGTGAGATGGTTCATTGTAGAGAATGTTAATGACTTTAACGTTAATTACCATTTTATTTACTATCCAAAAGCACTAGTGAACCTACTGGGGTTTATATGTAATGTTAAGAACTATTGTACATTGCAAAAACATTTTTTGGACAAACCAGCAAGTTCTCAGGCTGTGCATTAATTTTGTAAACATAAAAAGACTGAAATTCCCCTAAACTAGGAAGTACTGTATGTTCCTACACTTGGAAATATTTGACTGCGTTCTAGAGTATTTTAAATGCCTTTCAGATTTGGCTCATATTATGGCTCAACCACTGCTCCTTGCATAGACCTGAGCCAAGACTTTGCCTTCATCATCATCTCAGTCCTCAAAAGTGTATTCATTTTCTTTCTTTCAAATAAAAAAATTCTACATTTTTTTCCAAGTCTTGTGCATAACTTAATCTTAAAAATTAAACAAAGTAATTCAGAGTAATTTGGTGGGAGATATTAATTGTAGAAAATGTTGACTTATGGCCATTTTATTTACCATCCAAAACCACTAGTGAACCTATATGAATTTTATATGTAATGTTAATATCTATTTTGCAAAAACCTACAAAAATACTTTTGGGCCAAAACAGCATATCAAAACTATTGTAAATCAATTTCTCAGGGTGGAATGTCACTTCACGTTTAGTACTAGTAGATCAGGCCTACAATTGGAAGTACTGTATGTTTCTACAGCATTTGACTTCCACAGTATTGAAATGTTCAATCTGAAATGGAGGCATTTGACTTCCATTTCAGATTGTATACTTTTACTCTATCACTGTTACTTGCTTAGACCTGACCTATGACTTTCCCTTCATCATCATCTGTGAGAAAATGCGAAAAACTACATCCATTGGATATGCCACCAGTTGTGTGAGTTGAACTGATCCAATAACTGATAAATATAAGCTCCTTATTCTTCTCAGTTTCTCCTTGGCCCGTAAATCTCTCACACTCAATAAGTCATTACCGTTACGGTACAGTAATCCTTTCACTCTCACTGTAAATCATAACAGCCGCTACATGTTGGAAAGTGTGTGTTTATGTGTTCTTAACCGCCCGAATGTCACCAGCACCAACCACAAATAAGCCGGACGGAGTCGTCTTCTCAGCTGCCTGGCTAATTGTGACAATGAGTTTTACGCGCCGCCGGCTGATTTATCTGTAAACATGGCCGACGTGGAGCACAGGCAGGAGTTTATGTGGCGAAAGTTTATGTGCTCAAAGTTTATGTGTTCGTCGAGGGCTCACTCGTTTTATGTGTGTTTGGAACAAACATTTCCTCCTGAATCGGTGAGGTATTGTTTATGTGTTGGCAGCTTCTTATGTAATGTGCTGCCGAACTATTTCCTTTCGGGCCACAAATCACACTTGTGAGCGACCTCCTGTGCTCCTGTGGCAGTTTTCTGTGTTTTTATCACCTCTAGGTTTTCACTACTACCACTTCAGAGTCCTGCTCTAGTGTGTATATGTGTGGTTGGGGGTTGGGGGTGGCGGTTGTTGCCAAAAAAATAAAGAATGACTGCAGGTTGTGTTTGCATGCTATATAATGCTGTAGTAGACACTGTTGATTGAGAGTAGTGTATATATGCTCCAGCATATCTTTTCCAAAGGTATTCCAAATGTGCATACAGAAATCCATGACCTCATCTGCCATATTTAAACTATGTAAAAAAGTGAAAGAAATATGCCTATTGGACTAAATAGACTAAAGTATTGGGACACCTGCTTGTTTTTTGCTACTTAAACTTTTCCTGCTTTTGTTGGAGTAACTGTCTCTATTGTCCAAGCAAGAAGGCTTTAAACTAGGTTTTGGAGAAGCATTGCTGTAAGGATTTGATTGCATTCAGCAACAAGAGCGTTGGTGAGGTCAGGATTTTGGATGATCACAACTCCACCTCATCCTTAACTCCTCAACTCTGCTCCAGAGAGTCCTATTCAATTGGCAGTGCTTCTCTACAGGGACTAGATGAGTATGTAAAGTAGCTGAATGCATTCATTAGATAGGGTATACACAAATATTTGGACATATAGTGTATAAGCCCATATGTACATTTACCCAACCTATTAAATTCATGATCCACATATTATACACATGTAGTATACATTCAGTGCTATATATATAAGTCCAATGCTTTGTGAGATATGTAGAATATGTCATTATATCAGATTTCTGTATGGGTGTGCTGTAATGCATTTTATAGTACATATATATTTGAATATTGCATATTTTTTGTATGAGCAGGCCCTGCTGAGCTTGAGTAGCTGTATGAGCATGAGTACTGTGTGCACATATCAGAGAGCCCCATTTCATTTATTTATAGTTTTGGTATTTAGTGAGTCCACCCTTTACTTTTACTACAGTTTCCATTCTCTTCAGAAGCCTCACTGTCATTGTTTTTGCAAAATTCTGCAGAGGGATTTTTTCATACAAGTTCAGTCTTAGAGCATTTTCTGCTTCCCATCATAATAAAAAGGATATAATTATACCCATCATCACCCAAGTCTCCCTACCGCACATGACGCTTACCACTAGAAGAAGGGTTAAGGCTAGCATGTGCATCCTCAGAGTATGGTTAAATAAGTAAATAAATTAATTAATTAAAACCACTGCTGCTAATGCAACATCGTTGGACAGCTGAACACGCTGGGGGAGAATGCTAACTGCCAATCCTGTTACATCAGCTAACAGACATCTGTGTTGGCTAGCATTATGCTGAATGATGTGGGCAAAGAGAGAGGCCAGTTATGTTCTCTTGGATATCCAGGCACAAATAGCTGTTTAATTACTGGGAATTTACATTTACAGCATTCTGGCTAGTACCTGTAGCATTAGGAGTCTGGCCCAAGGGTGGTTTTGGTATTGGTGCAGCTTGCCTGGCTGGAGAAGCAAACCATTATCTACCACCAGAAGGGTGGTTTTGTTATCCACAATGCTACACCAACCAACTGTATTTTCTGCTTCCAAAAGACATATGGAGAAAGGCAGAGTCTTCATTGGTCTTGGTTAACAAGCTGTAGTGTCTTAACAGACTAATAGATAACTTTTTTACTGTGATATTACAGTAGATTGTGAAGGCTTAATTATTAGTTTCATTTATATGCACATTCCTAGTGTGGCATGCCTTCAAAGTTAAAGCACATCTCATATGATGGGTCGGTTGGTACAAGCACTGTGTCTTTCCCAAAGGTAAAATAAAATCGATGGCATCATGTGTACAAAACTACACTTTGGAGCATAGTTAGCTAATAACTGTGCAATGTCAATGCACATAAGTGAAGTACTGGGTGTTGTGACACATTTCTCATGTTACCATACGTTAAAGCCCTTCTGTCTGTCAGACATGAACAGAAAACTGAGGCTGCAAAGGGCACGGTTTGACCAAAACTAGACAGCTGAGGACCGTCCAGCTTGGTTTGCAGAATTTGCCGCAGACAACATGAATCCATGGACTTAACCCACCTTACTTCAACATTTTCTTTAGTCCAGGCTGGTGGAGTTGGTGTAATGGTGTGGGGAATGCGTTTGTGGTAGATTGGGAGATTTGCAGTATGTATGTACTCCTGAAAAACCTACAGTAATTGTATAATGCAGTCCTACCAACATGGACCAGAATCGAAATGTTTCCAGATATATAATGGAATCCATGCCATGAAGAACTGAAGCTGTATTGAAAGCAAAAGAAGAAGAAATAGAAAAAGCATAGAGCTCATTTGCATTGTAAGTTTCTTATTATAGTATTATTGGACATCGCAATAGCAAGTTAGCAAGATAACACCGAAGGCTGCTGCTGAAGTAGTCAGGCTTGGAGAAGGTTTGTTATTGCGATCTCCAACATAAACCTTCTCTTTCTCCCTTTTGACAGAGGCCTCTTTCCATCTTGTATAATCATCTTTCAACATTTCTTCCCTACTTCTAATTTACTGACTCCCCTACTCACATCCTCTAGGTGATAGGGATTTGCTTGTGTTCCCTCACAGCTATGAATCAGGATCACATAGACAAAAAAAAAAACTGTACTTCAGCCATGCTGTTCCCATGTGGACCTCCTGAGCTTTCCCTCATTTTTCTGTCAGGTTCGCCTATACCTATAGGAAGCCTCTTGTAACGATATTTGCTCTTTCAGCTCTTAAAATATCAAACGATGTTCCAGCAGCAAGTTTAAAATGCATGGATTACGGCAAACACTGGACAAGATAGCAACTCCAGTGGTGCTCCATTATTGGAAATATCTTGTAGTCTTGGATTAGGTGCAGTCTGGGTCCGAGAAACAGGCCCAGCATGCTAAATTAGCAGACCTCACAGTGTGCTCACAGTGTAGGGCTAACCTACCAACTTTACCACTTGAGCATATTTAAAGCGCAACCCTTCAGGGCTAGCCTTGTTATTCACATTCAGCAATTACCACAACAACAGCTCTCTTTCTCCGTTCTCCAGACCCAAATGCCTTGGACGTTTCCATTACTCTTTTTTCCACCCTGGGTGTCTGGAGAGGTGGTGGAAATTTTACAAGAAGGAATCTGAAAAACGGAAAAAGTGTGCTTCTCATGCATTTTTTTCTTCTTAAACTCAGCCATCTTCCTAATGCCATAAACCCAATGTGCTAATGTCTTCCAGAACTAAAACGAAGCTTCTTTTCCAAAAGGTGAGGTACAAACAGCGTCCTGATCTTCTCTGAGCTTCGCATGTGAACAGACAGTAAGTCAGCGCACTATAATGCCTTTGTGTATTGTTAGGGCAACAGTATGGCCTTGTTTTATGGCTCTTTGTGCTTTACTCTGCAGCTCTAAATCCTTTTATGAAAGGCCTCTGCAGTAGCAAGGGTACAGTATCTCTGTAGAAGGGGCAGATATAAGACTAGAATTCATGAGCTCAATGCGCAGCTGAATTAGCGTGTACATGTGTATGTGCAAGGCCAAAAGTGGTGCATGTTTAAAAAAATAAAGGTCACTGAATGGTTCTTGGCTTGGATGTGTATATTTTATCGGATTAATAAAAGATTTATATTCCAACTTGCAAAAGTGTTAAAAAGGTTCTTCACACAATCATATCTTATTTATAAAAATGGTTCTTTAAACCATTAAAAATGTTCCGTATCATGAAAGGGTTGTGGTGTAAACAAAGTTATTTAGAGTGGCTTGGTGTGAAATGCTCTGTTCCTGGGAAACGTACAGAGTCAGAATTGTTCACCGTGGTGGTGAATGGAACCAGATGTATGAAGAATCTAATGTCTCTAAAAGCTACATCACAGAAAGCATTTACATAAATTGCCTGCAAATTTCATAACTTGTCACATTGCCTGACGCAAAGCCTGTCGCATTGTTGCAAGATAAAACAAACAAAACCTTTCAATATCACACACAAAACTCTGAAGACACATGTTAGTTATCCAACTATTTTGGATAGTAAATAGAATGGCTCCATTTGTGCTGCAGACATTATGACCCCTGGGTCTATTCGCCACCACAGAGAAATTAGAGCAAGTGAGTTCATGCACAATTAAATATCTCACATCAAATCTACTCTGTCTAACTTTGTTCACATGTCAACCACTGATTTATGTGGAATTAAAAAAAAAAAGTTGAAGCAGACATGCAAAAAACAATGACTGCAATAACAGTAATTGCTATACTACTATAAAACAGCACACCGGCGGTACAAGTCAACCTGAAGGCAGTTCACGCTTTTGTGCTTTATGAAATACACTGTGTCATATTTTTGTACGCAACTACTTGCAAAAGGCCAGAAATGCACTGAACGTACACAAATGCCATGGCAAACACAATCCTGCTATACAAGTATTCTATCTCGCGTTACTGGGGTGGTTAAAACACTCTCACTTAAAATTGATCCGCCATGACAGAAAAGAAACACTTGGCTGGGGGTGTAGTGCCCCTTGTGGCAACTCTCAGAATGTAGCTTGCACTTGCATTGCATTCCGAAATGCGTCCTGACACATTTTTGAACACACAAAACCCAGTCTGCATAGCTCGAAACTGTGTGAAGGGTGTTTTGAGCTTAATGGTGGACCACCAGAGTAGCTAGCTATTTACACATTTTAACATACTTTTACATTTTAGACGCCATAAGAACTCATCATTGCAGTGCTGCTAATCTTATATAACATGTAATATTAAGTAATATCAGTATATAATCAGGGGCAAAATTAACATTGGGCTGCACTGGGCTATGCTATGCTATGCTATGTAAGCCACATATCATAGCAGAGCATAGCTTGGTTTTTAGCACTGTATCAAGAACATGTTACAAAAAAGTATGGTTATCCTGTCCTGCGATGTGCGTGCAGTCAGCTAGCTAGGGTTAGCTTTTAGTCTCGCTTAGATACCTCCTCACCGTGTTGGAGTTTCATGAACAAATGAAATACGGCCTTGCTTAAATAAACCCTTTTTTGCATCTTTGTTTTTAAGAGTGCAGGGAGTATAAATAGCGATTTTATAAGTAGTTCAGCCTTGTGGTGTTCATGTGTGTGTGTGTTTTTGCTAAGTACCTGGCTTTCATTCAGAACCCTGCTGCTAGGCGGCTGGAGAACAGCGCGTCTCTACAGCTCTGGAGAACAGCCCAAGAGGCCCAAGAGTGTGTTCTGTCTGCATGATCTCTACAGGACCTAATTGTTCTAATTATCCCCCAACAATCGACCCTGCTTTCTCAGGCCAGTTTTTATAGCCCACTAATGAACAGGTATGTCAGGACTGTCCGTACTCTAAATGAACAGCACTTGTACGGCATCCATTAAGGCCTGGGAGTGTTCTGGGGTTTTTTTTCCTGTTGGGAGCAAAATTCGCCTCACTGAATCACCTCCAGATTTCCACTCTCTAGAACAAAGCCAGGAACATGCAGTACAGGCAGGAGGACACTGAGGCAACTGGAGAGTAGGAGTATGTACGTGTCAGTATAGATATCATTATTTCTTATGTGGAGGTTATTCCATGACCAGAGGGGCCTTGCTACTTTGTGCACTAATTCGAACCCAAACCAAATGGCTTGGATAAATTGATTCTTTGGGTTACTTTTTCCATTATGCCCGAGAAGTCTATTAAAACGAGAAATCTCAATGAAATGTGGGCTGCTTCTCGGAGAAGGCCACTTCTAAAAGGGTGAGGAAATGGAAAATGGTCAATTTTCTTGGCTAACATGCAATCAGGGTTGTCCCGCTTTCCATAAATCATTCGAAACATGTGTGGCTTTTGTTTGAACTTCCATCTGTAATGAACATCAGCGTATGTAGGCCTATGTGCGCGGCTGCATCCTTCTACACTGTATTATATTCCGTACACATGTGCGATTGCTTACTTGCTTGCTCCCCTCTCGCTCTCACGATGTGCTGTTCAAAGTTTGCTGTTCGGGGCCCTTCCTCATTAGCGTGAATATTAATGCGGCCAGGAGAAAGGAGGGGCGGAAAAGAGCACGGGCAGAGAAAATGGAGGAAGGAATTTGGAAGAGCTCTTTAAAGGGGGCCATTTCATCAGAATCGTTATTTTTTTGCGGTCCTCTGAAGGCTCGTAACCAGCGCTCTATGAAGAGACACGCGCCGCAGTGGGGCTTCATTTAAAACCTAAAGGTCATCGCGCAGAGAAAGGTCTCCAACTCAGCCAAAAATATAAAAAGGAGGCAGAGAAAAGAGAGATAGGGAGAGAGAGTGAGAGAGTGAGATGGGGGACGGCTGCACTATTTAGAACAGTAGCAGGGAGTGATAGAGAAGATGAATAAAATGGGAAACTATCTCAAAAAGAGGTCTAAGAAGGTCTAAGGAGAACACAGCTGTAGGGCAATGAAAAAAAGATGCCCAGTAAACAATTTAGGTCCAATAGCACTATTGGGTACTGGGTAGGGTGTCCATATTTTGTTTTTTTCATAAGAGGACACTGTGGACACATTGGTGTCCAATGTGGTTATGATGTTGTGGCTGGGGGGCTATGAGTAAGCCTTAGTTGTATAGGACCATAGCAGTGTGTATGTGTGCATCTGGGAGGGGCTGAAATACCTTTAAAAAATGCATTAGTACATTAACATATTAACGACAGGCTTTATGTGTGACATTGATCTGATCATTAATTTGGACATTTCGGAAAATTTGGTCCACTTGGTTCTATGACTGATTTGTGTATTTTCTCACTAATGTCTTGTGTAATGTATTTTTGCTGTTTCTCAAAATCATCTGAATCTGGCCGTTGCTCTTTATACTGTGATAAAGGTTCATGATGAATGTACTGCTTCAATAAAATCTGTATGCATTGAATTTTATTTCTCCGGTAAAGTTGCAAATTTGGAGATATGAGGTTTTTGCATAACATTGGTGTTTGACCAATGGCTGTGTATATGCAAGTACATGTGGAGAAAAGGGAGAAGGTGGGATTAAAAGAGAAAGCAAAGACTGAGGTAAAATCAAAGCAAATTCCCAGACATTTCATGAAGTTTAGGCCGGATGCATTGTTTAGATCTTGAAAGGAAGATGTGGAGCACTGAGATGTTGGCCTACAACAATTAGTCAACATAATCGGTCAGCCCAGACAACATTAACAACTGTAAAACATAATTATTGTTTATGTATAATTAACAAAAAAATAATACTATAATGCTCATATGATACACTTGCTCATTCCAACAGATTCCTATAGGATGCATTTCCAAGGACATGCCTAAGAAGTAGGGCTGGACGCTACGACTCAAAAACTGATGTTGTATATTTAAATAGCATCTAATGGTCTATTTAATGAATATTTATATTTAAAATAATAAACATAAGACAATTGTACTCTATGTGGTATTTTTACAGACTCAGCAAACTGTACTGGATTATATTGTTTGAGGCGGCAAAATAATATAATAATTTGATCACACACAGATGGTAATCTTTGTTGCAGGTGCGAGAATATGAATATGATCATTTTGAAATCTTGTATAAAACATAAATATAACTATTTACCTTTATAAATATTTCAGTATGTTTGACATATTGCCCAGCCTTGCTGAGAAGGCTGAGATAATGCTAACTAGGCCAGTGTTAAAGGTGCCATAGACTAGAACAGTGGGACTATAGGTCTGTATTTATCATGAGATAGTTGAAAAAGAAGGGTTTGGTAAATGGAAGTGACAAACTGTAAACAACAGTGTTTAAGGTTTACAGTTTGTCACTTCCATTTACCAAACCCTTCTTTTTCAACTATCTCATGACTCAATAATATTTACCCACCCATAACGTACAACACATACATACACCAGCACTCTTACCCTAGTCAGAGTTGCTGGCGTGGTAACAGAATAGGAGAATGGTGCTATTTTTTGTATTTGGTTTTTCTGAGACAATAGTTGCCAGTATGTTCATCAGTAACACTCTTGAGCATGCATACCACCGCTCGCCTATGCCACCGCCTGCGAAAGCTAAAACTGTGGAAAATAAAAGTGGGTATCTATGCTAGGCTGACTGACTTTACAATCTCTTAAGCTAGCTAACCGCACACCGCAGAGCAGGAATTTCATTTTAGGTAAGCAGCAGCACTATTGGGAACACTATACAGATGTTCTTGTTTCAGTGCTAAAAACAAAGCTATGCTATGCAGCTAACAGTGTAGCCCAGTGAAGCTCAATGTTTATTTAGGCCATGATTATATTACACGCTGTATAACTGTCCCTGCAATGAGGCGTTCTAATGGGAGCTAGATGTCTAGCTTAGAAGTCCATCATCACGTTCAGTAGGTAACTGTTATAGCAGTAACTGTTATTCACAGGTCTGATTCCACTGGTTAACACCTCAGTGGTTGAGGTGTAAACAACGTAATTCAGAGTTGGTTGTTCGGAAATAGTTAATTGTAGAGAAACTATGAGAATCTACTCCTTTTTTTGCAATAGTGGTAAATGGAGCCAGGGGTCAGTGTCTAAAACACAAATATATGAATTTCATTTACTATGCAAAACATCAGGTTGTGCCTTCAGAGTACCAACATCTGTGATGTTGGTAATGGTAAAAACAGTGGTAGTGGTAATGGAGACTCTAGGGCTCAAAACTGCCTTTCCACAACAAATGTGTCACATCAGAAAATGTCAAAACTATCCTAAAAAACAATGTCTCAGGCTTCGAACAGCGTATTCGTAACCATTTGGTGTAATGGCTTTCTGGGAGGGAGCTTTTAGAGGCATAAAACAATACAGGTCTCTAGCTCCATTCACCAAGGCCATGAACAATTCTGACTGACTGGGACATCTCATCCCAAACCACTCCATATGACATTGTTTGTGCATCTTAGCCATTTAATACTGCAATCTTTTATTGGTTGGTTTGGAGTTTTTAAAGAAGTAAGCGACCATATTTCATCCTAGTCCATTACTTTCTCATTTGACAGATGGCTTTCCTGGACATTACCAAACAACTGCGCAAAACAAAAAGTGTGTGCCTAGCAATCTGCCCTGGCACCGGCACTATGATGCAGGTGCTTGGCAAAGCTGGGCTCACTTGACGAACGTCCAGAGCCTTAGTCAGACGTGAAATTAATTTTTGCTGTGTCTCTTCCCAATGTACAAATTTTTTCCACTTGATCTAACAACTATAGCCCGAAAACGGCACTACCTCGCCAAGTCAAGAACACATGCTCACTCTGCAAATGGCAGAGTCAATGAGGCTGTGTTAGATAGCCACAGTTCCCAACCCTGTCCTCCCAGGCCCCGAGTCTCAACATGCACCCCTGCTCTGATTGCTCTTTATCAGTGGGGTTCGAACTGTCCCATCGCTTGTGGCTGGAAGCGTAAGTGTCTCATAAACCAGCAAAAATGCAGACCGTTAGCATTTGCAGAACCTTGGCAAACCCCACCCGTCCCCTTCCCGAGCGGTAAGGTGCTAATCCCCAGGCAGAGCAGTCGCTTGTTTATCTACAGAGTTCAGTTTAATTGCTCGGCGACTCTTTGATTGCCCCCGCATAGCATGGCGAGCCCAGAGGAGCTGTGGTGGAGGTGACAGGCCCTGATCTAGAGCCCAGCATGCCTCTCTGATAAGGCAGGGCTTCCACTTTACTGTCCCTAACACGCAGACACACACACCAAGCCCGCTAGTAAAAGGAATGCCCCAACTTGCTAGTAAAAGAGGGGGAGGAGAGCCCAGAGGTAGAGAGAGAGAGAGAGAGAGAGAGGAATAGAGCAAGAGGGAGGGAAAGAGAGTGAGAGAGTGGGGGATGGGTCCCGGATGGTTGTCTGGGGTGGGGCAGGAGCTGAGGGAGGAGAGGAATGTCACACACTCAGGAATAAACTCTCGCTATCATTCCCTGGGATCAATCTCTCCCATTGCAATTCCCAGTCCCTTCCCTCTACAGCTTTAAAAAACGGATGCCCAAATCCAATCAAGGCGGCAGTAAAGCAACTCTTGTAAAATACCATGGCGCAACAGCCCAACCTCATGCCTCAACCCCCCCTCAGCCCCATACGAGATGCCTGTTGGACCACTTTGCTTTGAAATATGGTGCGGGCTTGGCTAAGGCAGTATTAAAGCCGAGGATGGCCCCCGCGTCCGCCCAGGAGAGACATTCGGCTGCCATAACAGAGGATTTGTATGGACACTGGCATGCGTCCGTGCCCTCCCGAGGCCGCAACGCGCTGCCAGGCTTCATTACGGCGTGTGGAAAGCTTTAGCCTCAAACTGCGCACATGTTTGTGTTTTGCGTGTATGCGAGACAAGTCCCTGGCAAGAGGGTGTACCCTGCCATGCGTCACCGCCACGCTCGGTACAGGCACAGCGGCCGATCAGATGGACGATCAAACACTAATCATTCCCTCACGGCCCATTCCGAGTAAAGCTGTCATTAATTTTGCGGAATTACATCAAATCGGAGACATTCTTTATGCGACCCACGGCCTACCGACAGTTATACGACGGGTACTGCTGCGCTAAGCAGATGGGGCAGCTTGGCCCTGCATACTAAATACTCCACCCCCCCCACCCCCACCCCCCCCTTCAAACTCTCCCTCTCTCTCTCTTTCTCCTTCTGTACCCCTCCCTCCTTCTTCCCTCTCTCCTTCCATCTCTCCTCACATACGTCCTCGACTTCCTCTGTCTTTGTCTTCTACCCTTCCAGTGTCTTTCACTTTTTTATCTGTTCTTCACCCCCTATCGCCCCCCTCACCCCCCTCACCCTCCAATCATCATTCTCTTATCAGCACTACCTCACTGCTGCTTACACATTAGAGGTGCACCGATATTAGAACTGTGGGTTGATACTTAATATTTGTCATTTCCGCCAATGCCGGTACATGAAATTTTATGAAATGTAGATACTGGAACTAAGGATTACAGAAAAAACAATTATTTTGTAGGTTGGTAAGGCTAAAACTAAATTAAATAGAAATATAAAAGAATAAAATAAAATAAAATATTAAAAAATATATAAAATATAAAATCTGCTTCTCTGAAGTTCAATATGCAGTAAATACAGGTCAAATCCAACCACTCTGTTTCATACTGGCCATTTTTATATAATTTATAATATAATATATTATAATATATAATTTTCCTATAATTTCCTATACCATCCTAAGCCCTACTATACATATATAGTACCACCCATATTTGACTGGTGTCACTTCCAGTCACTGGAATCATTCTGACTAGGAAACTGACCTACCCAGGCTCTGCCTACAAATGTGTTGCATTTAATTATATAGCAATTATGCCAAGCGAGCTGATTGGTTGAGAAGCGTTTAGAGTTTTAAGAAAAAAAAGTAACGCTTTTTTTATCAAATTCTGTATCGCTCCACTGCACACTTTTCAACCAATCAGCTCACATGGCACGCTGAACGTAGCTTAATGCCCTGAGCAAAGCAAACGAAAACAAGAATGACCTAGAATGAGACTATTATGTGGGGAAAGGACATGCTAACATTAAAACATATTAAATGCTTCATTCACTGCTCAATTAGTTTATTTATTATTTTGTTTATTTTCCACACTGCTGTATAAAAGCAACAGAACACCTGAGGTTGTGTGTTATCGGAAATTTCTGTCGAGCCAAGATCATCAACGTGTCATGCTGTTATTTCACTATAACACACTCCCTTTCTCGTCCTGTTGTTCCAGACGCCATGTTGAGCGTTATGAGAACTCCCATTAATATTTCAACCAGTGGCTACTCTCATCGTTTCTAACGTCTCTGGCTGGCCCTGTGGCTCTACCCATACCAAAAAGAGTGAGCCTTGTAGTAATAGCGGTTAACATGTACTTTAACGAACATCTACTTAGTTGGTCCTGGTGTTTTGGGATTGTTGCCATTGCATAGAAATAACACATTTGTCGTGGAACTACTTTTTTGGTGGAAGGAATTAAAGCATATTCAGTATAAAATTCAGGGCTTTTTTTTTGCATTTTCACATTTTCACATTCTGTTGACTCTAATGAGAAATTCTAGCTGTAGTAGTAGTCGTAGTTGCAGGTGAAAGGTCACACTGTTGGGATGTAGAATTTTTGTCATGTAAACCATTCTCACCAAATCTGACGTTTTTTTTATGTGACCTATATCCAACATTCGTATGGACTTCATGTGAAGTTTCAGCTCCATCTTCGGCAGCATCACGGGAGCTATCAAGGAGTTCCAGTGGCTGACAGCTGGACGTATCACCTCATTTTTCGGAAAATGAGCAGCTTGACTGCGCATGCGTTGAAGGGGACATGTTTTGTTCCGCCCTCAGTGGTGTAGGTGGCATCACGTGCAATGGGGGGGTACCCGAGGGTTGAGTAATGGGCATCCAAATTTTTTCTCACATAAACAGTGACTTTCCACTGTCCCACTTCCACTCCTTGTCAGCTCCAGTTTCTTCCTGTGCCAGTCAACGTCGCTAACAGAAAGAAATGATGGCACCTGACCAGACCTCAGCCCTGTGAATGATGGCCTGCCAGCGTGGGGGATTCTGCTGTTTATGTGAAAGCACACTTTATCCCTCCTCCGTTCTGCTTAGCAACACATTAACCACCATGTGACTCTGTAAACAAAGACGTCATCACACCATGAAGCAGCCGGACACCTTTTATGACTCAAGCACAGTCACACTTTCATCCTGTGCTAGCATGAGGCTAGTCACGCCTGACATGCCACATTGACAAATACATACACTGTTTACTCTACTCGTAAATCACTAGGATGTCCTGCCAGTTCTGCGGCAACCGCCGTAAATCAGCGATATAACGTCAATACCACTTCTGCGTTGGCACTGATCTGAAATGGCTTGTTATCACGAGGAGGAGCAAAGCTAGCAAGAGCTATTCCGCTCCGCACCGTACACCAGCAGACACAGCAAAATCGCTAATTCCAGCATTTGCAGTGTTAACTGGTCTCCAGTGTCTAATTTGTAGTTATATTGGTCTCCAACGTTGACTATAGGTGTTAATATTATAACACTGTTGCTTTTTTACTATGCGCCATCTGCGAGAGTTTTTTAGCTCTGCAGGAGACTGTGTTACCTATCTAATGCATAGGTATTAGGAACAGCGCTAACCTGAGGCTGAGCTAGCATTCCAGACATGAGCTCACCATCTGATAGACTTTCATCGCTGCAGCAGACGTGTTGTTATTTACTCACACGTACTTACCCACCTAGCAGGATCCTTTGATGTAATTAGTGAACCCCAGAAACAGCACATGCTAATGCTAGGTGTCATGAATGTAGTTTTGCAGTTCCACTGTCTTAATGTGTTTGTTTTTCCTTTGGGAAGACAGTTAAGAAGGATAGTCACAGCATTTCAGAGAGACTACGCATTTAAACTGGGATTAATTACCTTGGCCGTTTACCACTAAACCCTAAATGTGACTGATTTATAGGTAAAGTACATTATTCAATCAAATGAGGCCTGTAGGCCTTGTACTGGAAATTGTCCACAAATATGCTCCGCAGTCAAACCGGGGTAACACATCATAAAAAGACAAGTTGATCTGAAAAGGGATCGATTGTGGAAATTGAGAGTCAACAAAGATAATAGGCCCTATCTTACACCCTGCGCAAGGCACGTTGAGATGCTTATTGCTATCTTACACCCCGCCAACAGCAACGGTGCTTGTGAAAATATATCTACGCCGATGGGCGTGGTGGTCTCTAAATGAGGTGTGTTCAGGTCAATTTCTGGTGTATTGCTATCTTGGCAACAGAAAGCACAGATATGCAGACCCTCACTCCACAACAGGCAATCACTGTGCCTGCCGCATGCCGCCCTCAGGGTCAAAAGAGCTTCAGTCATCTGACCTTAAGCAAACTGAGCTTTTCACTTACCCAATTTAGTGCTGATTTTAGCATTTAAATGCCAGTTTCTGAAAGAAGCTAATTGTGACTAACTTAATTGTGAATGGGTGTGGTTACAGTGCTGTAGGCTGAATAGATGAACATGTCTTGGTTTTGTGACCTTACAAAAACAATAAATTGCAATCCTGTTGCTTATGCAGTTTAATGTCCATATATGGGCTGTATGAAATAAGAAGAATGGTTATAATTAGAGGCCTGGCCATTTAAACTGTGGAATAAAATACATACATGGTTCTAAAGGTATACCATTTTTTGTTCTATCTTTCAAAATGCACATATACAGGGAAGCCAGACACCCCTACTGTGCACATTTTGCTTATGCCCCAATTCTAGAGAGCAACTGTAAGAAATGTCTTTAGTTTAAGTTTAGGCCTCCAACTTATTAATAAGCAAGCTCTTTGTGAGCTGGGATCAGGTGTGTTGGAGCAGGGTAAACACTAAACTTGACAGGGCTGTAATGTAAGCCAGATCACAGCATACTTCGGCAGTACAATGGCTAGACCACAGTGTAGGCTATTCACTTTGTACTCACATTCCTCAGTAATTAGGTTGCTCCTCTTTATTCAACTATGGTGGTCCCCCATTTAACCATCACAGTAAACATCCGGTTCCTTGCACCTTGGGAGAGTGCTTAATAAGTTTGTGTAGGAATTACATCATCATGGCATGACAACATCGTCTCCTTGTTGTTCAGGCTGAAATGATATTAACAGGCCCAGATCATGGAAAATCAAACTTCCACACTTTTCTAAAAAAAAAAATAATAATAAAAGACCCATATGTATTATACATTTTTATTGTATTTTATATTTATATTTATGCAACATTTCTGTTCTGTATTGATCGGCTGCCTTCAATTGTGCCTTCATTAAAATGAACAAATAACAAAAAACACTCCTGAGAACTGCTGTTGCTACCCGATATATACCCAATATATGCTGTCCACAGACCTCCTTGATGAATTTTTCACAACACAGTGTTTTTCAAAGGTCTGAAAGGACTGAGAGAGATATGGATATGTAACAAAATAACAAAATATACAATATACTTGAGGAAAGTGCTCAGGAATAGCCCAAATGTGAGAAATACTATATTTCCCAACATACTCTCACAAGTTCTCAATTGTATTCAAATCTGGTGGTTCTGTTGCAGAAGGGGTGAGATTTAAAATAATGATTACAATATTTCCTCCTTAAAATCATTTTTAGCAATAATCTCCCTCCCAGAGTCACACCCACACTTTGCAGCTTAGACACACTTGTACTTGACGGATTGTCATCACGTTACAAGGCCGTCATTGCCAATATCTGATTACATCATCCTATCACTCTGGCCTATGATGTTGTTCATGGCCTCCTTTGAACTCCTGCCCCTATCAATCACTTGATGAGTGGTATGGTGTCTTGCATTGTCTTGTTGGAAGATCAGGTCTTTTTTTTTTTTGTGGTTCTCCACCAAACAGGAATAGGTAGAGTGGAAGGTCCCTTCCAACACGCCAGCGTAGGATAACTGTAAATTGATGTTATTGGTGTTATTTCAATCCAGTTCCTCAATTTTGCTACCAAGTAACAAGTCCAATGAGCTTCTAATTGAAGAACCCCCAAGCAATTTAACAACACCAGTGGCCACCATCCCTGAGGTTGTAAAGCAGCTAAAAAAGACAGCAGCCTCCTGACCAGCTCGGTACTTATATGGGGCAAAATGGAATCCCAACCCAGGCCGTAATTCTGGACATTGCCAATTCCCCTTATAGATCTTGAAAAGAGTAAAAACAACAACCCACAGGTAACAACAGGGAGGGGAAACTGGGAGTGCTCCCCTGAGAAGCACGAGCCCCAGGGCAATTCGTCATCCAACAAGGTCGAGAGCGCTCTGTCTCGCTGCCATCAATCAAGCCCATCCCCCTCTGACCAAGGCTTCCAGCTTTCCAGTACCTTCCACCCAGACTCTCTCTGTTAAAACCATCTCACTGGCTTTATTGGGCTGCCTCATTTACTGCCTGCATACAATTAGAGACCGGCAGGCCGGCCATCTTGTCTGCAGCGGCCGCTGTCCGTGGCCTGCTTTGCAGAGTGTGGCACAGTAGCCTTGATCCCGTCTCACAGGCAGGATGTTGAGGTGTTTAGCCAGTAGTAAAACATCGGGGGAACTCATGCTGGTGCATTATGAGGACGATTAGGAGTTGTAGGGGATATAAAACCCTTTTGTGGACAGTGGACAGTCTTCCAAGGTCTGGGTAAAAAAAGAAAAAAGACAAAGTGAAATGTCCACATATATACTATAATCTTTACCCTGGGTGGTTGAGTGTTAAATCAACACTTATGCTTTAATTAGCCTATATATCACTTTGACTTATGACCTCCCGATAGCAGAGAACCTCGGTGCGTAGTGTGCCAAATTCAACAAGCTTCTTCCCTCCAGTATAACCGTTCATCCATCTCACTCGCTCCACGAATATGAAAGATAATATGGCTGAGTAGTATTTTACTGCAGCCCAGAGTATTCCTTTTACTTTGCGTGTAGCCAATAAACATCTCATTACGCAATTACAGCTTGGAATGTTTTCAAGCCTGTATTGCAAAGCTTCAATACACTTTTGAATTATAAAACCACGTGCAATATACTGATTGGGGCGCAACCAAAAAGTGCTACAGTTCAAATAAACAAAAACACAGTCCAAGGCGGTCAGTGGAGCTGCACCTGGAAATCTGTGCATTTCAATAAATGGTCATCCGCAGTTAATGAGTAGGTAGTCTATATACCTTTCCACCACTGAATCTTTCCCATAAAGCTGAATATCAGACCCTACAGTAAGCAGGCAGAAGATCATCATACACCCCACCTCCACAGCCATTAAAGATCCTTCAAGCTTTAGTTAAAGTGCACTGCCACCTGGTGTCCGTACTGGACTTCTGTTGGGAATTTTGGGATCTCTGCTGAGAATGCAGCGCCACTGTGGCAAAACGCTGCCAGGATGTGACACATTCCCGTGAGGGGGAAAGCGGGGAAAACCAGACTAATTTTAACTCTGCCTAATTGGGGAAGTCAAACAGTAGGAGGAATGAATGTAATGTTAGACCTCCATCTGCTGTGCTGGGCTCAGATGGCTCAGATGATTTCCAGTGTGGTGTTTACACCGCAGTGTTTGTAATGAGGGGAATGGCTTCTTCAATCACTGTTGAGGCCCAGTGCAGCCTTTTGGTGGTGGAACAAAAAAAAAAACCCTGTGTTTTTATACTGTGTATACCACATTGACCTAGTATGACATAATTAAGACCCGTTCTTTCAAAATTGTGATTTATGCTTAAATAATGAAGTGTACTGACTACTGTATTGAATGAATGGCTTATTGTTTTCAATATCATGATATTCTATGTTGAATTCATGAGAAATTCTCAAAATAATGATAAGGCATCGTATAAATTAGTCAAAATTGCAAGTATGTTTCTCTAAAGAATGGCTTAGCATGGACTTCGCAAATAAACCACTGATTCTCACAATAATGAGTGAGTATCTTATGGTAATAACTTCAATAACAAGATTTTTTGTGAGCAATAATAATGTTTGGTGTTGTTTTTTTTACACCCTGCATACATGGTGCTAAAGTGTGAATGTGGGAATTCTGAAATATAAATGCTGTAAATTCTGGAGTCTCTTCTGGAGAATTGACCCTCTCTTGAAAATATTATACTAATATTTGTATATTAGCAATGTGATGAGGTAAAGCAGTGGGACTGGATAGCTTTCCTGTTACCAACTTTCTCAATGAACCTTATTTTGCTAGCTAGCATCAGACTATATGCTACACTATTGGGACATCTGCTCATTCATTGCTTTTTCCTAAATTAAGGATATTAAAAAAGAACTGTATCCTGCCTTAGTTGGCGTAACTGTCTCTACTGTCCAGGGAGCGTTAGGTCGCTAGTGAAGTCAGATAGAGCACCAGTCCTATTTTATTGATAATACTTCTTTACAGGGACTAGACAAGCTGCATGTGTGCATCTGCACCTCTGTGTCAGCAACGGGTGCAATGGGTCGAAGTAGATCAATGCATTCGTTTGTTTCCACAAACATTTGGACATATTGTGTATACTGATTCTATGTACTTTCTCCCAAATGTGGAACAAATGTGCACATTTTAGTGCGAGACACTATTGATGCACATGTTTATCACTAATGGATGTGCAAGCTTTCCCTGTGTCTGTCTAACTCAAGGCCACAGCCATGAATTGAACATTGGGGGAGACCAAATCAGCTGCTGGGGGGATATGCTTAACATGCTTTTGTTTGCATTGAAATATATATATATATATATATATATATATATATATATATATATATATATATATATATATATAAACTTGAGCATGTATAAATATTAGGGGGGACATATCCATCCCAATTTGTATTGTGACTAGTTATAATGTATAGTAGTAGTATAGGGTATAGGGTAGTTGGGTTATATTGGTAAAGGTAAAGGTAAAGGTGCACGTATTTGTCACTGTACACTGTACAGCGATATGGAGTAGTTGGGTTATATTGGAGTAGTTGGGTTATATTGGAGTAGTTGGGTTAGATAGAGTTCAGTATTAGTACTTTGTATCTGCAGACACTTGAGGATTAGGTTTCACAATCTGATTCTCAAGATAACAATTGACATTGTTAATTAATTAAATTAAATTAAATTAAATTCCAATTTATTCATTTAGCCATTTTCACAACAAATGTTGTCACAAAGCAGCTTTACAGAGATCCGGGTCTGAGCCTCTTTTGAATAAGCCAGTGGCGACAGTGGCAAGGTTGCTTCCCTCAGATGGAAAGGAAGAAACCTTGAGAGGAACCAAGACTCAAAAGGGGAACCCGTCCTCCTCTGGATGACACTGGATAATAACAATAAAAAGCAAAACAGGAAAAAAACAACAATAAAACAAAACTGAATCAAGAAAAAAAATTGAGCCATAAAAGATGGAAATGTGGGTGAAAAAGCACAAGTAGGCCTCAAACAGCACAACGGCACAACTAGTTGATACAGAGACAAGGGACAACGGGGGCCCCTCTCACTCTTTCTAAAAAAAAAAAAAGTTCTTTATTCACGTAACACATTAAAATGGTTTGGCCCACATGGCCTTTACCAGATGATTAGGGGGACGCGTTCTTACTTGTATTGTGGCTATGGTTTTGATCTGAACTTCAAACTTCAAACATAGCGGTCTTATCCCCAAGGGCAGCTCTGAAACACATGACACCAAATGATTTACAGATAAATTTGCATCTTATGGAAAACATTTGCATGTAGTAATAGATGTTGAATAATATTGCCCCTGTAACCATATGCGTACATTTTTTATACAAATTCCTCTCAATCATCTGATGATGGCCATGTAGGCCAAACCGTGGTGACCGCTTTAATATATTAGGTGAATTAAGAACCTTTTTTAAAAGAGTGAGATTTCCCACACCATGTGGGCATGACTGGGGTTTGATTCCTGGTCTGGGTGACTGTGCTGCGCTACACCAATAAGATTCCTTGGGCAAGACTCCTAACACTGCATTGGCCCACCTCTGAAATACGAGTAGTCAAGTCAAGTCAAGTGGGGTTTTATTGTAATTTCAACTACATACAGAGTACACAGTGAAACGAAACAACGTTCCTCCAGGACCATGGTGCAACATAGACACAGTGCATACAGAACACAAGTGCAACACAGTACAGACAGAGGATAATTAATAGTTAGGGGCAGTCTCTGGAGTTGAGAGGTCTGATGGCTTGGGGGAAGAAGCTGTTGCAGAGTCTGGTCGTGTTGGACCGGATGCTGCGGTACCTTCTTCCTGATGGCAGGAGGGAGAACAGTCTGTGTGAAGGGTGGGTGGAGTCATCCACAATGCTGGTTGCTTTGCGGATGCAGCGGGCAGTGTAAATGTCCATGACACTGGGAAGAGAGACTCCGATGATCCTCTCAGCTGTCCTGGAGAGGGTCTTGTGGTCAGAGTAACCTTGTAAATCGCTTTGGATAAGAGCGTCAGCTAAATGCCGGAAATGTAAATGCAAAACCAAGTGATACTGAGTAGGGGTATGTTGTAAAGCATAGGAGACATAGAAAAGTACAGGAAAATGATTTCCTTGGTGTGTGTGTGTGTGTGTGTGTGTGTGTGTGTGTGTGTGTGTTTCTTTTTTTCTCGGTGTGACGTAGACGCTTTAAATTGGTCGAAAATGGATGGAAACGAAAGCTCCACCAATGAGAAAAGGTCTACTGAGGCGTCTGTCAAGTAACAGCCAATCACAACAGGATCCGCTGCACATGCGTGTGACGTTTCGCGTTGCCGACTGAACGGAGCTCGTCCTCTCGACCTTTGGGGATTGTAGTGTTTTCAAGGTGAGTCTGTATCGCCGCCTGCCGCGTTAGTCCTACACTTCCCACAATTCCACGGGGTCGTCTCCAAACAGCCATGCTTCTGTTTTTGTTATTGTTGTTAAAGGCTTGAGGCATTGCTGCGAACGAATAAAGATTTTCATCAAATAGCGAGACTTTGGACTTTTGGATGAGTTTAATCAGAGCTGACCGCTCGTAATCGTGGAAAGATTGGGCTCGGAGCAGCTACAAGTAAACCGGTGAGTTATTCGAGATTAAACAGCTGCGTAGCCGCTACAGAAAGTCTGAGCGCACGTTTGCACGCAGACAAAAAGAAACGGTGTCGACCAAAGGATTGATCGTCTGGACGAGCTGCGCGTTCAAATCCTAATTTTGCAGATTATTTCAGATAATATTCATATTTATTGCAGCTCCACGATCCGCGTGTTCACCAGCTGTGTGCACGTTGTGTTCAACCGTGCTGCCTGCCTCCCTGCCTGCCTGCCTGCCTGCGTTTGGGCCTTGCATGACTAGCCAGCCTCATTTGCCTCTGTAAACTGGCAGCTGTGTGAAGAGTGTGGCTGGGGCCATTATGTAGCCTGGCTATTACAGGCAGTGTGGGGGTGTGTTTGAAGAAGAGCAGGTGTAAAGGAGGATTTATCAACGAGCCAGATTAAGATTAATACAAAAATTAAGCCCTCCAGGCCCCTTATTATAAGGAAAATAATGAAGCCACACTAATGATGGATGGTCTTTCAGAAATTCTGCCTTATGAACTAGCCCATGATTGGTTCTGTTTTAATGTCTAAGTTCAATCAGTTTAATAATAAAGATAAAGAGAAGCTTATGAAACACTGTTTCCTTGCTGTCAGCATCTCTTGTAAATATTGTAGTAAATGGCCCATTATCCAGAACAGGCCCTCAATACACAGCAGAGTTCTCCTCCGCTGCCTGTAATACAATATGTCCAGTTTCCTGTTGCTAATTAAAGCCCGTCCTGTAGTATTGTACTGCTTCCATTCTGGCACCTGTTGCTCTTAAGCACCATGCTTTTTGCATTGCTGGCCAAAAGTTCATGGTCAGTTTCAAAATCTGTATCTGTCAATAGCAAATAAACAAACAAACAAAAAAAAACAGAAAAGTGCTAAGTTCTAATTTAGTAATTATCGGGGATGCACTGTATCAGTATCAGTAGAAAATCGCTTTAAATTGATCAACATTAGACATAGATGATTAGATTTTTCTGATAATCAAAATCAGTATTTTTTTTTTTTTGATTATGTATTTTTTGTACTTTGGAAGGGCAGAATGTGTAGGTGATACTGCATCACTGTTAAAATATATAATATATTTATATATTATTTTTTTTCTTCACTTGCAATGTATTATGTAATTCACTGAATTTTTGTAATCGGCTTGGCCTGTGGTCAACAAAGTCAATGTTCTGAGTTGGATACACTTTGTTTTGTGTACGCTTTTTCCTCTAAGTGGTCCTTGAGAGCGAGGTAGAAAAAAATATATATATATATATATTGCTGTCCAGTAAACAACATGTATGTCTAATTTTGGCAATTTTTACTTTTCTTCATTTTTTCATTCAGTAGCTGCTGGATGAATGGACCAATAGAAACGCTCCAAAATGAACTGGAATAAAATAATTTTAGATTGACTTCCAAGTAGAGAAGGTTTCCTTCTTCTGTAAAGGCATTTTTCATTGGACAGCAGGGGACAGACAGTGTGTGTGTGTGTGTGTGTGTATATATATATATATATATATATATGTGTGTGTGTGTGTGTGTGTGTGTATATATATATATATATATATATATATATATATATACACACATTATATATATATATATATATATATATATATATATATATATATATATATAAAATATGTATGTATATATGTGTGTGTGAGCATGCTGTACATGAGCCCTCCCCAGTTCTCAGAAGACCTATGCAGCCCGTCTCCAGTGGTGTTTCATAGCTGATTTGTGGTTTCACTAAGTGTGCTGTGATTTATGGTTTGATGCTTTTCTGATTGCTGAGCTGTCTGCGCGACAGGTTTGTCCTCAGCACTTGCCTTCAGGCGTGTTCTCTCGTGATTTTGTTTGCATGCACCTCCCTCACCCTCGCTCTCTCTCTCTTTGGTTTCCCGATATGAACTTTTACCTCCATTGCAAACCCTTTAGCTGCCAAATGGGAGCTGAACAAGTGTAGTTCTAGCAGTTCTGCTGGGTTTGGACTTAGAGCTGGCTATCTAGGCTTAGATAAGTCAGCACAGCATGGGCCGTGTTCCAGCTAACGGAGGCTTAAATCACACACGTTTAGAGGATAAAGCCCCATTTCTCATATCTTTCCAGGCATATTTAGTAGACTGGCTCATCCAGGTTTGCTTGCTCTGTCCTTTTATCAAACTAAGTGTCGCTGCACTTACAACTACAGTGGGCTTTGCTATTTTCCCTCACCTGTTTATTTAGCGCTTGATGTAACCAATCAGTGAGTGCCCACAGCGCCCCCATCCTGTGGCTCTCTTAAATTCACATGGGGGTAACATGTACTAGATAGACACATCAGACATGTCGTGATTTTAAAATACTGTCATAATTTTTTTTAGAAACTGTCAGCATGTGGCCTCAGTGAAAGGCCTATAAGTTTGGATTCATGGTCGGGAGTCTGTATTGGAAGGCCTCCGCGCATTTGAATGGGGGGAGCCCTAATGCTGCATTTAAGTGGGGCCAGTTTTATCCAAAAACAGAGTTCCTCACAGGAAAGCTCCACGTGAACACCCTCGGACACAATGAAATCTTCAATGCAGCGTGAACTTACAGAGTTGTGACGTAAACGCTATTTCCAACATGGCCGAGCAATTCATCAACTTTTTAAATATTAAAAAAAATTTTACAATTTGTCTCTAAATGTACGAATTATCTCTCCAGTTTGGATAGATGGCGCTCTCTCCCCACATCGCATTGCTGCAGTGCTGACAGTCACTGGCGTCTGCGGGCTGGTCGGAGGGGGCGTGGGTGTAATTGGTGGTCCAATTTGGGGGGGCGGGGGTAATTGGCAGTCCAAAATTGTGGAAGAAATGTGTGAAAAAACAGTAATTTTATCATTTTAGGTTGACCTGACTTTAATTTTTGCATGATTAATGCATGTCCAGGAGATATAAAGGTAGACAAAACAGGATTTTCACAAATTTGACTTTAAAATAGAAATGCTGAAAATGAAAATGTGACCACTAACAATCATGCAAAACCTGGTAGACCACCAGGCCCCTCAGATAAACAGCTCTTAAAGCTTCCATCTTTCAGCGAGAGGAGAAAATCAAGCTTTTGTTATTGATCTTATTTATGTTGAACTTGACAAACACACACTGAAATTAATTTTAAAAAATGGCTTCATTGCTTGTTGATTGTCTGTGTTACAGGTACTGCACATAGCGCATAGAGCTTTAGTTTTGGCCATGGACAAGACATGGAAGGTGGAGTTTCGAAATGTGGGCAGTAGCTACTTCCCACAGAGCCGAGTGGAATGCCACTACAGCATCAGCTGTCAGCACAGCTGGGCCAGCAACGACTGGGTTGGCCTGTTCAAGGTAAGTTGTAGACTGGCTGTAATGTTCTACAGGTGTTATCTACATTATCACAGTGGACATCTTACTGTTGTTCCTGTTTCTCCAGGTTGGATGGTCATCAGTAAAGGACTACCATACATTTGTGTGGGCTCTGGCGCCCTCCAGCTACAAAGAAGGGACCGATGTCAACTGCTGCGTTCATTTCCAAGGTTTCTTTAAACAGCACCTATTCAGTTTGTTAATAGGATGAATATGCATCATATCTAAGGGCTGCCTCTTTAGTTTAAAACTAGACGACCAAGGATATTGTACCATTATGGAACCCTCTGCGTAATTACAAATGTGTAAACTACATATTAAAAACTACTGAATTGAGTAGAATTCAATGGAAATGAATGGTTAATGTGAAATTTAAAAAACTGACAAAAAAGCCTTCCATAAACACCATATGCTCTCCGCAAAAAGAAATTGGCTTCTTTTCCTAAGCAGTATGGTACTAGAGTACCATAAATACACTCCCACATTTTTCACTTACTTTAACTGAAAGCTTGACTATAAGAACAGCAGAAGTTAAAAAATTACTCAACGTTTCCTGTAATGTATTCACTTAAGTTCACACCCAAGTGCTCCCACTAGGGAATTGTATCTGGTCTCTTAAATAATCTTCAATGTAATTAATTTATCGAATATCTCTCATATTAAGAAGGTCTGGTCACAGCATTCCAGTTGGGTCAAAGTCACCTTGATTTGCTTGATGTGCTTGGGATCATTGTCCTGTTGCATGACCCAATTTCTGCCAAGCGTTAGCTGTTGGATAGATGGCGGGAGCGTTTAAGAGAAGTTCATGGTCGACTCAATAACTGCAATGTGCCCCTGTCCTGTGACTGCAAAACAAGCCTAAATCATGACCCCTCTAACACTGTGCTTGACCGTTGGTATCGGGTGTTTGTGCGGCCATACTGCACCAAACATGATGCTGTGCTGACATCTCATTGAACATCTCTACTTTGGTCTCACTTTGGTCTTGTCTGTCCAACTGCAATTATGATGTAGTTTCATCACAAAATAATCTCAAATAATATCAAATTAATAAACAACAATCTCAAAATAAAATGTATGAGATATAATTGTCTAAATGATTTTAATTTGATGATTTAACCCCTTCCTGTAAAATTTCCATGTAAAATTGCATGTGTGTACAGGGCACTATAGTGTTTGAAACCACACATAGAAATTTTCGAAAGAGTTGTGACGTGAATATTATTTCCAACATGGCCAAACAGTTAATCAACGGCAAAATATCAAATAATGTACACAATATTTGTTTGTTAATTATAATAGGAACATCATTTTGATAATCACTGCATGTTAATAATAAAAATAAATAAATTAATAAAATAATACATTAATAAATAAATATATAGCATAACATAGCTTTCTAACACTCTAACACAAGTAGAAGATTATAGCCAGGTTAGCTGACTTTTAGCCTAGCACCCACCTAGCTCTCGCTCACTTCCCCAGGTTTGGCTTCAAATAGCAGAGGGGGAGGTAACGGTACAGGCACTCATCAACCTGTCATTGTTCTCATCCTATTGAACGGCAGTGTAGCCAGAGCTGCAGTCCGAGCAATAGATTAGACTGCAGGGTCCTGATCAGATACGGTGTGTTTTCAAAAGGCTGTGTATTTGTGTGTGTATGAGTGAGTGACAGGGTTAAGATCTTAACTTGCAGAGTCCAGAATGGCTTTGTTGAAAGGGGGGCTTGAGTCATGAAGATGGGAGACAATGGCACAAAGGGCTGAATGAGGGAGTGCTTTGGAAGGCACAGCAAAACTCCTTCAGTCACTGACAGAGCTCAATGAGGTCATCGATGAGCTCATCAGCAGCGGAAGATTGGCCAGGTTTCAGGAAATCTGAAATCTCTACCTCAGTCAGGATGATGGAGCGTTAGCTGGAGGAGCTAGCGTGTCGATGTGTTTGGGTATTTAATTAATGCGAATGGCTTTTTGTTTATGGCGGTGTTTCTCAGCCCAGTCTTTCAGGCCTACCAGGCAGTTCCACGTTTTTGCTCTGTGCCAAATTCCAACACACTTGAGAAACACTAGTATACGGTGCAGTATGACTTACTGTGAGCTATTAAAACTGAAGACAACTGCGAATATGCAAAGCACGCTGCCTCTAGTACCCTAGAACCCTAGAACAGTCAATAGGTACTTGGGGGCTTCAGCTCCGAGTGGTCCAGTCGGCGCTGATTCGAGGATTGCTGGTTTGAATCCCAGGTCCTGCTGCTTGCCATCTGCAGCCAGAGTCTTCAAGAGCACAGTTGACCTTGCTCTCTCAGTTGTGGGTGGGTTGATGACACTTCCTCCTCACATCACTCCTAGTGTGATGTTGGTCAGGACCGGCGTCTCTTAGCTGTTGTATCTGAGCTGGGGAGCTGTGCTTTCCTCAGAGCGCTGTGGCTATCTAGTGATGCTGCATCAGCGGGAGTTAGAAAAGAGGCAGTGGCTGGTTTCACATGTGTCAGAGCAGAAGTGCTAGTCTTCACCCTCCTGGCGTTAGGGGCATTGCTGGTGATGGAGGGAGTTCACATGAACGAGGTTTGGGTAATTGGGCTTCTGAATTGGGTAGCACATGGGGTAAAATTAGAATTAAAAAAGAAGAGAGAGAGACTGCATTTACAGCTCTAGATCACTCTAGATTAGCAAATTTCAACAAGATGTCTGACATGGGAATCATTTCCATCCGGTCTTTACAAGCAGAAAATACAGAAAAAACAGGTGTGATGTAAATTTGCGAGAAATTTTGATCGAGAAATATTGTATTATCAACAGCTTAGTTCTTTTATAGAGGGAAAATGACATGAAAACAGTATTACCAAGCCACCCCTAGTATCTGCACTTGGAATGTATCAATTTAATCAGATTTTTATTTTTACTTTTAATCATACTTTCTTTCTTTTTCTTCCCTCCCATGCAGCCTCCTACCTGCCGAGCCCCAGTGCTGAGCAGTATCAGTTTGTGTATGTAGACGGAAAGGGTGAGGTGTGCTCTCGCAGCACTGCTTTCACCTTCTCTGCTCCCAAGCCTCTGGAGGAGCTGGTGACGCTGGAGCAGGGCGAGCCAGGCGGTGAAGAGGGAGAGGACATGCTCCTGGTCATCCCTAGAGCCGAGCTGCTGCAGGTGAGAGCACCACTCAGTTTTAGAACTGGCCAAGACAGTGAGCAGAGCTGGACAAATCGTTCTGCCCAGCACTTCTTCCAACATTTTATAGTTTGGATGCTAGAAGTCCTCCTCCTGTAGTAACAGGATTTTGTGCCCTGGAATTGGTATTTCGCACTCAACTGGGCTCCAACTGCAGTTGAGAAGTGTAATTTTTCCTGTGTGCCACCCCTAAAGGATATGCTTTACACATGCATTTCTGGACAAGCTGACAGAAAGTGATGGAAGCATGGCCACTTCACCAAATTGGCAGTGTGTGAAGCCCGGAGTAGCAACGATAGAGGCACTAGCCTCCCGATTGTGAGGCGTTTCCACCAGTTCATTTATGGGCTCGCACCTTCCTTAGAGCTGCCCCTAGTGAGCCAAGTAATGTGATTGGCTGAGAAGATCTGTACAGTTGTGGCATTGATCGATATAGCTCCTTGAAAAATTGCGCACGCCTTTTCGTTTGCCCACATGCCTTCGCTACATGTAGCAGCGATTGACGTAGGTGGTTGCGCATTGCCTTGGGAAAATAGGGCCCTCATTGTGAAGCATCCCGGTTGTGTAATTGTACACTGTTGAACACAATTGTGGTGGGAGTCATCGGTATCACATGAAGCTGGTTAGATGCAAATTGGCCTGCGTTGAACTTTGAAAGCCAACCACAGAGACATCAGGGCTTCTGTGCTTCAGTACCCTGCAGCTCCAGAGGCTCTGATATAGTTGACAGCGGGATTCACGTTGGCGCCTCAGCTTCTTTTAGCTCATAGTGTGTATCAAGAGAAGAGAGCAGGGCATGATACTCCCCCAGTACCAGCGAATTCTCATTAATAGGTTTATTCATGTCCTTTTTTTGTAGAGCTGTGCTCAGAAAACAGGCTTTGATTGTTATTTTTTTCATGTGTTCATTTATTGAACATCATCAAATCAGTGCAGGCAGCTACTTCCATGCAGTAATTTAATGTGGAGTGAAATATAAAAGCATGCATGCTCTATCACAGTGTTGTAGGAGCTTGTGTTTATTTTCTCACCCCATGAACATTTTCTTAGAAATTCCAGCAGTTTAAACATATGTATTAATGCTAATGCAAACAATCCCCCACCCCCCTTCCTCCCTTCGCTCCGTGTTCCTCAGGGCCGGCTGCAGGAGTGTCTGAAGGAGAGGACAGAGCTGCTGCAGGCTCTGGAAACGGCAGAGAGGAGCCGAGGCCGGGAGCGGGAGCGCACAGAGTGGGCCAGGGAGGCCTGGGAGAAGAAGCAGAAGGAGCTGGAGCGGGAGATCTCCGAGCTGCAGGAGGAGCTCAGGCAGACCAGAGAGCAAGTAGAGGTGCTGAAGAAGAAGCAAGAGGTACAAGATTCTTAAGCAAAAATGATTAGTCGATGGTGGTAAATATGAAAAAATAGCTAAGTTTGCACCAATAAAGTGACTATTTCATTAAAAACATCCATTAATGTTGATTAATGATAAACATGATAATTTAGACAGCAGTACACCACAGTAGAGGTCATATATCGAGTGAAGTGCGTTCTTGTGTGCTGCACTACATGGTAAGCACAGACTACTGCGCATTCATTAGTGGGGTAAGTAAAGTAAAAAAACTATGTGGTTTGGCACACAGGCTGCAGAGATCGGCTATGGTTAAAATATTTTGCTGCAAAAGGAAATAGACCATGATTTTGGTGTTATAGGACTAAATCCTATGCAAAAATCAACCTAATTACTATGTAAGTGTCTTTATTCTAATTATACTTTTACAATGCAACATATCCAAGCTAAAGGCCAATTTATGCTTCTGTGGTAAGTTTATGTCGTAGCCGTGTATCCTATGTCGTACCCTACACCGTACCCAGGCGCCATAGCCTGACGCTGTCCACAGAAATGGAACTACGCTGATTTTGAGATAAATGGTTGCACATGACAAACCAAATCATCAGATCTACCTGCATTTGCTCTGAAAATTGTCAGTCAAGACTTTTTTCACGATACACAATATTTATCACCATACATGTTCTCATCAGTTTTTAGTCTGTGAGAACATGTATGGTGTTTTAAAACCTTAATGTTTTCTGGGTTTGTTTAATGGGCAAATTCCAATATCATCGCCTTAAGTGCAACACTACATTAATTATATTAATGTTACTTTGATGCTAGTGAAATATACTCCTCATACAGACTCTCTCTCTCTCTCTCTCTCTCTCTCTCTCTGTCTCTGTCTCTGTCTCTGTCTCTCTCTCAGGAGATGGAGGCTCTGACTGAAGCTTTGCAGGAGGAGAAGCAGGCCCTGGTGGTTAAGAAGGCGTCTGGAGAGGAGAGGATCAACCAGCTGGAAGAGGACATCAGGGTTCTGACCCAGCGAGGCCTGGAAAGAGAGACTGACCTTGAGAGGTCAGACATTTTAATACTAAAGTTGCTTCAAGTGTTTCATTGAGCGATGCCATAGTAGAACCACATTTACTTCTATAATGAACCATGTTAGCAATAGAGATGTCTTAATGTGAAGAACCTTTACATCAAGTGTAGGTGATTTCACTCACACATTTTTATTGCAAACATGGTCCTTTGTCTCTTTGACTGAAATGATCTCAGTCAAAAAATATATATTGTTTATTTTTTAATTTCTTGGCCACAGAACCACCCGGTTATGATTAATTGGTTGGTTTGTTTGTTTGTTTTTTTGTTTGTTGTTTGGCTTCCTTTCAATAGTAATGTAACACAGTTCACCATTTTTATAAGATCATACAGATATAAGGTGATGTGGTGCTGCAACCACCTAACTACCCCTTCTACCCACACATACAATAAATGCAGAGGAGTTAATAAGAAGTTTACTATGGTCATCTGCCAGTCTATCAAGAGAAAAATGATCCCACTCCTACATGCAGAATTCAGCTGTGTGACTCCCGTGCATTTCTTAAATGCACGGGTCATTGTCATGTTTCATGGTCCACCTCCGCTTCATCGCTCACTTCAAAACAAAATTAAATGCCTGAGGTTTAAAAAGACAGACTCTTCCAAAATCCTAACCATGTTCGAATGATCTGCAGCTGATATGCTGCACCTGATTCTAATTTTAGACAGTCGTGATAAATGATGTGGGGTTTTCTTTTCTTTTGGGAACTTTTTCCTCACAAGAAAATTGCATTTCAAGACATTTCATTACAAGACATTCTTCAGTTTTGTGTTTGAGTTATGTCCTAATTTTGTCCTTTGTTTTACCCATTAGCCAGTTTCGAATCTGATCATTTCTTCTTCTGCAGGTTGAAAGATCGAGCTAAGAAGGTAGCAGCTCAAAAGAAGGAAGAGGAGAGCGAACGCAAGACCCTTAAGGTATGTAATGCATGCACAGACGGTGAAGGCAAACAATGTTTCCATTTGGAGCCTTAGGGCACATAATATACACACTGGGATTTAACACATGATATATACTCAGAGCCTTATGATGCGTTAACCATTTATTTTCTCTTTATCGACATACAAAATGTGCAAACAATGGGAGCCAACATTCCCATGAAGATCTACTAGGTTTATCCCTCCAAAGACAGCAGTACCCTGAGCTTGTTTAATAAATACTAAGGTGTAGCTCAAGGACAAATAATAAATATATCATAGCTTTTTTATTTATGAAGACCCTGATTGTGTACACCTACATAAAACAGAAACACGCAAATGACTGAGAAGAGAAATCTCTTACTGAGCGTGAACATGCTGTTGCTGTGTGTTGTGTGTTAGCTGAAGTTGGAGCAGACGGAGAAGGAGCTGCACAGTCTGTCTACAGAGTTCCAGAGTCTGAGGAGTTCACTGGCCCAGAGGGACACACACGCACTGCAGCTCCGAGACACCATCACCACCCTCACGCACAAACTTAACAATGCTCACAGGAAGGAGGTGGGTCCCGCAGGCTCAGTTCTCACACACGTACACACACCATGACATAAAGCACACTTCACTTCACACACACACTTCTCTGAAACATCCTCCCAGTACGAATGTATTCATTCAGTCAGTCTTCTGAACAGTCCTTATAAATATAAAAAGCTAATATAATCACATTAATTTATGTAACTATGTCTAATGTTGAAAGTTTGTCTTATTTGCTCTCTAGTTTTATTAGAGCTAAATTATTGAGAAAATCATGGCCAAGGGTGCCCAAACTTTTGCATAAGATTGTGTCTGCGTAACAAATATACAGCTAAAGCCAATTTCCTAGCTTTAGCAATTGTCTGACGCTCCATGCCATGTGCTAACACATAGCGACAACAGGCTCCTCTAAGCATCTATAAAAATCAGGAAGCCAGAGCCCACAAGTCCGAGCTATAAGCCGAAGCCAAGCGATTTCAGCCTGCGATTTCTACAGCGTGGAAGGTTTTTAAGAAATGAGCGTTCAGGGGAACTGCAGAGGTCTAGGTGAGATCTGCAAGATTACCGAAGAAATCTGAGAGAACTGCTCATCAGCACCCCCATATGACTGCCAAGAACCTGCATGTAAGTGTAGCTAAGTCATGAGGGTGGTGCACCAGTCTACTGTGCAGCATTGCTTGCACAAACACAGGCTGCATCCCGATTGCATAATTGGTACATATACTAGGGGTGGGCAGTTCTGGTCCTGGAGGGCCAGATTCCAGCACAGTTCTGTGCTTTTCCTGCTCAAGCACACCTGGATCAACTTACCTATGAATTGCCAGGTTTAGAAGTTCTGTCAGAGCTCGGAAATCAGCAAACTGTGCTGGACTCCAACCCCTGTAGTCCACCCATGGACTGTTTCAGAATCTAAAGAATGCAAGTTCAGCATTCATAGGTATCACCTTGATTTGGGGTTGTATCACTTCCAGTGGCATGGCATACACTTTAGCAGATCATGTGTGTGTGTGGTTGTTGTTGTATGTGTGTACCTTGCTGCAGGCAGCAAGCGAGGCGGCTCTGGCAGACCTGCGAGGTGTGCAGGAGCGACTGGGTGCTAGCGAGCGCTGCATGGAGACTCTGCGTGGGGAGCTGCGAGACATGGCTGCTCAGAGAGACACCGCTCAGGCTGAGCTGCACCAGGCTAGGCTTCAGGCGGCTCAGCTCACCCTGCAGCTCGCAGACACCAGCCTGGCCCTGCGGGAGGGACGTGCCAGCTGGGCTCAGGAGAGAGAGAGCCTGCAGCACAGCGCTGAGGTGAGGATGGGGTGGAGTTAAGGGGGGGGGGGTGGCGGGGTGGGACAAGGGCTGTTTTAATGTTGATTGATATTTTCCTTAATAGCCTTTAATGTACTGGTTTTATCTACTGACTTTTAAAATGCAATGTTAGTGTGTCAGTGGTCTGCCGTAAGCATTTGCCAGGCTTTTTTAGGTATATTATAATCGTTAAACGCAGCGTTTTTTATTAGCTCCTACTGCTAATGTTTAAAAGACAACATCGTTAATGATTTTATTACTACACTGTAAAAAAAATGTGAAGTCAGGCCAACAAAAAAATAATGAAGTAACTGATTACCAAGCGGTTTTGCTGGAGTTAACTCAACTCAACTTAGTTTAGTCACTAGTTTTTCTAACTCAGTTTTTCGTTTGGTCAGCAGTACATATTGGCCTCATTTCCACTACAGGGTCTGAGCTCAGAGGGTAACCGGTTTAGTGGGTTTTCCACACGGACGCTGGCTCGGCATGGATCGCTTACGCCACCTCAGAAGGGTTAGCAATCCGTACTTGAGGCCAAAGACTGTTCAGTTGGGAAGGCTTAGGGTCATTAGTAGATCCTCCAGTACACTTTAATGAAGTTAGATCACGTAAGGCCTCATGCGACGTTGCTAGCACAGCATTAGCACAGCCCGGCTGTCAGGCTTGGACAGCATTGCTAGCACAGCATTGGCACAGCCAGCCACCAGACTCATCAATCAATCCTAGCTCTTCTAACATCGCTAGCACCCGGCTTTTTTGGTAGAAACTAGCATTACCTACACGATGCAAACAATGAAAAGTGAACTGCAGGGTTTCTGTATTAAAAGTTGGTGTGGAACAGCTGTGCTGGACTATGTTCATGATCTTGTAACTGCGTATCATCTTTTATGCCAGGACCACGGCTATAGCCATCCCATAGCATAGTGCTAACTGCATGCCGAAGTCGTCACACACTCACGTCAAACCTCTTTGAGTTAGTTTCAAACAGAGACTTGTTGAAGTGGATCCCAACGTTATTTGTATTGTGTTCTCTGAATAGATGGACAGGTTGCGCTTGGACAGGCTGAATGATGAGATCCAGCAGAAGGAGGAGCTGCTACAGGAGGAAAGGATGGAGAGGGAGAAAGCAGAGGTGGAGCTTGGGCGAGAGAAAGACTGCAACCGGGTAAGTGTGAGCATGTGGCACCGACTTTGGGTCTCAAGCCACACTGCTGCACTGCTCGTTTGAAGTCAGGGGTGTGTATACTAATCCTCAAAGGGCAGGTGTGGCTGCGGGTTCTCATTTCTGACCAAGCAGAAGCTTGTGTGATCAGCTATTTGAAGGCTGAGACCATCAGGTTTGCTTTGGACATAAGCATATTGGATATCGACACTGGCCTAGAATTACCATATGCATCCATATGGACACTACGTGTCCAAATATTTGTGGACACCCCTTCTAATGAATGCATTTGGCTACTTTAAGATGCACCCATTGGCACACGCGCAGCTTGTCTCGTCTCTGTAGAGAAATACTGCCAGTAAAATAGGACTCTCTGGAACAGATGAACATGATTGTATTGGCACCATGCCTAATGCCAGACATGGGCTAGAGGGATATAAAGCCCATAGCATTATATATATGTGTATATATATATATATATATATATATATATATATATATTCTTGATTTTGGAAGAAACGGTGAATAAGCAGGTGTCCCAATACTTTTGACCAAATAATGTACATTGGGATCATGCCTTAATTCTGTGTGTGTGCTTGCTTGGATGTCTGCAGGTGCAGCTGGGCGAGACTCGGCGGGAGCTGCAGGAGCTGAAGGCCAGTCTCAGGGTGGCTCAGAAGGAAAAGGAGCAGCTGCAGACTGAGAAACAGGCAAACTGCTGCACTCAGTACACACAATCTGCCACATTAAAAATGTCTTCTAAATGATGAAGTATTTGAACTATTTGTATCAGTAACAGCTTCCTCGTACAATAACTCAAACTACATCAGGCTGTATGAAGGTAAAACCAACACAGAGCTTCTGGTAGGTAGCCAGAGCAGTCAGATGAACAGAACTTGGCTCCTCTAGGTAAAAGTAGGTCAGACTGGTGCTGCGCTTCTTGGTTTGAGAAAACCATAAAGGTTTCTGCACACGCAGTGTACTAATATCTCTGGTTATGATTGGTGTGGTTGGCGCAACAGATAACACCACTACCTGCTAGTGAGCTACCATACCATGTTGGAGACTGGGGTTCAATTCCTGGTCTGGGTGACTATGCTGTGCTACACCAATAAGAGTCCTTGGGCAAGACTCCTAACACTACGTTGGCCAAACCTCTGCAATACGAGTTACCTTGTCAGTCACTCTGGATAAGAGCGTCAGCTAAATGCTGTAAATGTAAATGTTATGGATCATTGAGCGCAGCATTAGCCTAAACAAGCTAATTCACCAAAAAAAATTGGTACATTTCAGGTTATGGACATTTTGATGAAACTCGCTCACCTTGAATTCAGATCTGTGTACAGATCTGGATGTCTCTGTGACACCGTTTGCATACATTCCACATGTTGGAGTGGTTGTTGTTGTTATGGTTACCTATGGTTACCTGGTTGAGGGCCTTGCTCAAGGGCCCAACAGAGGCAGCTTGCCGAGCCTGGGTATCAAACCCGCTCTTACCGCGGTGCTCTAACTGCTGATTGCTGATCCAGACTTTTAGCGACTGTTACAGCTTGCCACTCCGCATGCTACAGGTAACCTCGCCTGTATGGGGTAAGGGGCAAGGGTTGCACTCGGATTGCTTTCAGCTGAATTGTTAAGAAAAACGGTCGGTGCTGAAAAAAAAGTGGACATTGTGCCCCATTGTCCCCTAGATAAGGACACTTGATAGGCACACAATATGCATTTTTATCAGAAAAGGAGGACAAGCATTAGCTAATCAAAACTTCTGCTGCAGAGCACAGTGCTGACAGCTAGTTAACGTCACGTGCATCTCCTTGACCTTGTGTGTGTGTTTGTGTGCTTGTGTAGGAGGTGATTGAGTACATCCGGCAGCTGGAGCAGAGGCTGGAGGCACTGAGTGAATCCAAATGGAGCGCAACTGCCTTACTGCAGAGCAGTGAGTAACTGTTCACCCTGTATTATTATTATTGTGACATACAGCATGATGCTACGCAGGCTCATAAAGGACACTCAGTGTCAGGACACACAGGATCAGTGTGATACAGCACAGGCTTAAGCAACTTTCAAGTCAGTCCAGCACAGAGCAAGACCATACAGTGTTTGTTGTCTGCCGTATCTGGTCAGTGTCCAGTCTGATCAATCTGGTCAAAAATCAATGTACACACTGCATCTAAAAAAAAATGCCTGGCAGATGCTCCGAAGTAAACAATTCCAGATGTTTTCTAAAACAGTGAGATGAGTCACTGTGAAATATTTCATTTTATTAACATTACACAGTTCTACGTACAATCCCACAACCCTGCTCATAAAATATTGGCACCTGGAAGACCATAAATCCCACATGGCTTTCTGTGTGTTTGGCACGCAGGTCGTCCGGACAGCCCATTGTCGGACTCGGAGGATGAGAATCCAGAGGCTCTGCAGGAGGCACGATCCTCCAGGGCTCTGAGCCACTATGGCCTGTGTGAGCAGCCCCAGCCTGACCTCCTCCTGCCCGCCACTCCTCCTCCCTCTCCCAGACACCTGCACACCTCCCATGCGGTGGTCATCAGCCAGCCAGCTCCATACTGCTGTCCACCACAGCCAAGCAGCGACACACATGCGCACAGCTCTGAGTCGGTGAGTCAGAATGTGGACACAGATGGGTTGCTCATATAATGGCGCTAAGGTGTGAACAAGTCAGTAAGTTTCAAGGAACAGAGTCAAGTCCCAAGTCTCAAGTCGAATTCAGTAAAGACAAGTCTGAAGTGGAGTCCTAAGTTAATAAACCTTTATTGACTTGGGACTCCACTTCAGTATGAAGTATGAAGTGTAGTCCTGAGTCAATAAAGGCAAGTCTAAAGTTGGATCCAGAGTCAGTGCAGGCAAGTCATCAAGTCCAAGTCCATACATACATACATACATACATGCATACATACATGTCAAGTCATAAGTCAGTGCAGGCCAATCACATGTTGAGTCCCAAGTCAGTAGACAAGTCTTAAGTTGAGTCCCAAGTTGCTTCACAGGCAAGTCTCAATTTTAATGTCTAAAAATGAATCCCAACCCAGGGGACAGATCTCAAGTTGAGTCAGACAGTGCAGGCAAGTCTAAAGTCGAGTCCCAAGTCAAAAAAGGTAAGTCCACTAGTCGAGTCCCAAGTCCATACAGACAAGTCTCAAGTTATTTCACGAGTCAGTGCAGACAAGTCTCAGATAGAGTCCAGATTCAATAAGGTAAGTCTTAAGCCAAGTCTCAAGTCAATAAAGACAATTCTTAAGTCAAGTCCCGAATCCCTAAAGTCCCAAGTAAAAAAAATCAGGTCTACAGCTGGATCCTGAGTTAGTAAAGGTAAGTCTTAAGTGGAGTCTCGAATCATTACAGATAAGTCCACTAGTCGAGTCCCAAGTCCATACAGACAAGTCTCAAGTTAAGTCACGAGAATCCCAAGTTTAATCCCTGGTCATTGCAGGCAAGTCCTAGGTAGAGTCTAAAGACAGTTCTTAAGTCGAGTCCCAAATCAATGCAGTCACCTTCCAAATCCCTAAAGACTATCTTACAAGTTGAGTCCTGAGTCATTGGAGGCAAGTCTCAGATGGAGTCACGAGACCGTACAGGCAAGTCTAAAAATCAAGTCCCAGGTTTTTACAAACAAGCTTGAAGTTGAGTCCCAAGTTAAAGATCAAAATCCATCCTCTGTGGTTCTGAGTTCTGAGCACATAGACCAGGAGACAGCACCTCTGCCAAGTTTGGGCCTGGAAATTGTATTTTTAGAGATCCTAACCTCTAAACATTGCTTGCCGAATCAGACGTTCTAATTAGTAAACATTATTTTTCAGGAGAGTGAAAAAAAATTACAGACTAGAAGAAATTACAGACTTCGGTTTAGCAAACGCTAAAATAGGATGAACAGAATCTGAGACCTGCAGCAACACGTCTCCAGGATTCTGCCAGATTAGACATGGAATAACCTTGGCTTCCATTACTTTGTAGTTGCAGTGTTCAGACTGCAGGTGCAGGTGACCCTCAGATCGGCTCTTTTTTTTTCTTTCAAGTGACAGATTTAATTTTGGGGGATGAAGTGAAACAGTAACAGGTTTGTTTTTGTTGTTTGTTTAAACTTCTGCTTTGTTCCACATTCATTTGGTGCAGAAATCTGATCTGTATCTGTATCAGATAAACCTCTGCCTGAACAGTTCGATCTGTGTTTCTAATGCAGGAAGAGGAGTATGAGGTGGCTCACTCAGGTGGGAACAGCTCTGGAGAGGAGACAGCCCTGCTTTTGCCTGACCATAGAGACTCTGCTCTCAGGTATACACACACACACACACGTATACACACAGATCCTATAAAATTCCTGTCATACTGTCACACTGAAGATGAGTCCCCGTCACCTCTCCTCATGGATGTTTATACTCGTGTCATGTTTGTGCACTCTGTCCACACAGGCATCCACGTCACTGTCAAGTGCACACTGCCCTCACAAGTCCTCTGTATATCTCCTCCTCAAACAGTCCGACATACACACGCACACACACACACACACACACGCACACACACTCAGGAGCAGATTTACGGTGACAGACTGAATATGGCTCGGAGATGGAAGTTTTGAATACCACCTCATAAAATTAGTGAGGGAGAGGGACGAGAAAGAGAGAGAGAGAGAGAGAGATGGAAGGAATATGGATAGAGAGAGGTGGACTGAGAGAGAGAAGGAGACTGGAGAAGAAAGAGAGAGAGAGAGAGAGCGATGAATAGGGTGGGGGAGGGGGTGCCTGTGATGGGAGGACAGAAGGACAGATAAGTTGACAGCAAGCCATAGCAATGATTTACCGAAAGGGTAGTCAGCGCTCACCGCCCAATTTTCAGCATCATTAAAACCATCTCTCTCCCACTTCATTCTCTCGCTCGCTCACTCGCTCGCTCCCTCGCTCGTCCTCTCCTGTTTCCTCCATATCTCTCCTCTCACCTCCCCTCCCTAATGTTCTCTTCTTCTCCACTTCATATTACACACACCACTGTGGGTCTCACAAGACCAAAAAATCTGTTGGGCCCAACCAGCATGCTCATGTGGGCTAGAACGTGGGCTAGGAGGGTTCCAGATAGGGTGTGGGCTCTAAGGGGGCTTGTACATGTGTTGTTACTGGGACCCAGTTGGGCTTCTCAAATAAGCCGCATCGTTGTAGCCCACCTTATTCTCACAATGGTCCTATCTAGGGCCCATGTAAAGTGTACAGATGTACCAGATGGGTCCCTATTTGGGCATCCATATGTGGAGCCAACAGTGGAACCCATGGACTTTCTGGTTTCCAGTTGGGCAAACCATACAGGTCCCATATGGACATGTCATCTGGGTAAGCACCGCCTACTTTGACAGGAATGTGACATTTGAGTGACTTGCAGAATGGCGAATCACAAAGATGGCAGCACATGCCTGCGACGTAACGGTGCATGTGATAACGTGATTGCTGCATACAGTCAAGGGGTTTAAAGCTTTATTGCTTCCTGCTGGATAGGTTTTGTTGGCCCTCTTTCAGCTCTATATGGCTGTAGCCATACCAGTTTACAGACGCTGGGCACAGTGGGCAGACGCCCATTTAATAAGGGCAGAATAAGGGACCACCCAACCACTGCTTTCCATCACTGTTTGTTGCATATCTGCTCCATTGATAAACCAGAGTCGCCATTTTTTGTTGTTGTTGTTTACGTCACTATACCCCTGACCAGTCACAAGGCTCATGCCCTCTCTTTGAGTCTGAGAAACCTGAAGAGCTTAAGCTTGAGCCGTGACTGGGTGAGGGGCTACCCTACGTGACCCATCGTCCCTCACGTCTGGCGCCTCTCTTCTTCAGTGTGGAATTTAGCGGCTGGGTGCCAAAATGGACGGGTGGTCCTGACACAGCTCTGTGTACAGGGAGACCGGGATCTCCACAGACTGACGCTGTGTGGGAGTGGTGATGAGCGCAAGACGACGGGAGGGACGACCGGGGTTAGCCGGGCTCGAGCTTGTGACTATATCTGGGCTGGTAACTCCAGTTCCAGTTCCAGATATCAGAGTCTCAGTAAACCTGTAAAAGATCTGTAAAATCACAAACAAAAGCTGAAAAAAAAAAAAGACACAATTTCTCTGTCTCAGGGCTGTGTGCGTTGCCATGGTAACATTAACAAATCTTGTTCGCCAGTGATGGAGGGCTGTCAGTCAGGTATGTGTATTAGAATGTTAGGACCACTCCCAGACCGTTCTCAGAGAGGTGTGAGGAGTGCATTTTGAAGGTGATTTTTGAGGAGCATCATATTTCTGCTTTGTGCTTACTGTTGAAACCCAAGTTTAGTATCATACAAAAAATGTACATGTCAAAATGTGTTCCCAGGGACTTTATTAAATAATGAAATACATGAATTTAATTAAAAACCTAACAATCCTATCATGTTTTAATGCACATCAATGCCAGCCGTTTTCAGAGTTTCATACTGTGTGTCATACACCGACGTATAGCAACTGTTCTGGATGAGTTTGAAGGATCTGCCGCATTCTTTCTGAGTGCCACATTACTGATTATCAAGTGATAGAGTGGGATGAAGAGTGAAAAACATTAGGTGCCAACATGGCCAACACGATCTTATGGTTTCGAAACAGAGAAACCAGAGAAAGTGTGGGACTGTGGTGGGACATGTGTTAGGGGGTGTGTGGGACAATTAATTGAGACCATTTTTTAGAAACCCTTGACAATACTATGACAAAGAGTGAGTCACTAATCAAGACCAGAGGCCAGAGGAGGACCTACAGAGCACTGGTTTTATGACGTGTCAGTGACCATTACCACAGTAGCATTTGAGCAGATGTCTGTGTGTATTATGTACACTGTATGTTATTATATAGTGCATTATATATATTAATGTCAGTTGGAGTGACCTGCTTAACTCAACAAGCCTCACAAGCCAAGCAGCTCTCGGGGGCAGTGATGCTAATGCCACTCTGTGCTCTTACTATCCATATCTATGTAAAATGTCCTTCTACTGTCTGAAAAGTGATTCATGAATGACTCGAAAACATATGCACTTACCATTTCTTTATCTGTATAGCTTCATTCACTCCCACTCTCATGTATTTAAGACTCTCAAGTGCACCCTCTAGCGTTTTGCAGCCATGCCTCTGTTATAATGGGATGAATAGGAAGTGATCAGACTCCACTTAAGCTCAATCTGAAATAAACCAGAGCCAGTTTATGAGGAGCCTTGCCACTTCATGTCCATCCCATTATACCCAACACGTGGTTGATGAATGCTGTAGGGCGTGTGCGAGCAAATCCATTTTCCACCAATGAATGTATGACTAAACCATTTAAGCAGGTGCCTCCTCCTTTCATTTTGGAAAGTGTGTGAATGCATCATATACAAAAATCAATCAGTTAAGCTTAGTATCTCTCCATTGATCTCTAGAGCACACAGGTTTTACAGCTAGTGGGTGCGAAATGGTTGGCAAGCTCATCTGCATATTAGTTGATTAAGGCCGATTGTCCACATAAGACACTCTTAGGAAGTCCCAGAACTGGATCAGTACTTAAATCTGAGGCAGACAGTTGTCTAAAAAGCTGAAGCTGCATTTTAATAAAAATAAAATCTTGGCTATATTTGTGTAACCCTTCCTCTGAAGCAGTATATTACATTTTAAACCACGTTGCCAGTGGTGATCTGCTGTAGTCGGTCAGTTTGCATTGTAATGGTTTGTAATCACGGATACTTGACTTCCAGCTGTCCTAAACAATGGACAGTAGGCTTGGGGTGATGGTGAATAGCGTATTGGTGCCATCTACAGGGCAGAGCGTGGAAAGCACTTAAATGTTCCTCCTCAAGATAATTATCTCAAGATAATTATCCTGAGTTAATTATAAGTATCACAGGATACTTGTCTCAAGATAAATAGTATTTATCTTAAGATAAATACCCTGAGATTTTACACTTAACACAGAATTAGCAGGCCGGGACATTAACTACCTGCCATATTTACCACCAAACAAAGCTTCTTGTAATTGGCTGAAACTCCAGCATCAGCTCGCCAACTAATCAGCACTCAGTAGCAATAATGCCATTGTTGTTATTGCCTGAAAACCTGTTTGCTGTAGAAAAATGGAAATATTTAGGTACGATGTCTTTGCTTTTTTAGTGAAATACAATATTCTACTTTCCAGAATTAAAGGAAGGTCCTGAACACATGAGTGGGCTGTATTTCAACTTTATTTTATTTATTTTTTTGCATTTTAGACGTTTTGCTCTATTCACCCCCCTATTCATTCATTGAGGACTTGCTCATGGGCTCCCTCTGGTGTTTCCCAGTAATTCTTTGAGAAACAGGGGAAATAGGAAGTGGCTAGGCTCACCATGAAACAAAGTTCTCTTTGTTGCTACCGGATTCACATCCCGGCCCTTTTGGACCTTGGACTGGGTAGCTAGTAGCAACCTGTGCTGCCGTTAGTTATGCATCTGACTGTGACAATCGTGTCCCATTAGGCAGAAGGGTGGATCAGTGGAGATTAGCTTACATTAGCTTGCCAGCACAGCAGACATCTGCTCCACTATGTCCATTATAGCTAAATATAAATTATAATATAAACATAAATATAATATAAACTAATATAATCGTTAAGACGGAAAAGCTCTGGATCGCCTTAACGCTGCTTGATTCCGCTGGCTCTCGTTTTGAGGCAGATAAACAAGCAGTCGAGGCTAGCCACCCAAAGTTAGCCACACTTTAATGGAAACAGGTAGCGACATTAGAAAATTCTCTGGGCAAAACCCACTCCTCACTGACTCGTCTCGTCTGCTTCCCTACAGTGACCTGGTGGAGAGCCCCCTGTGGTGAGGAGAGGAACGGCAGGAGCTGCTTTGCATTGCACCAGGATGAAGCGTGTTTGTGCAGTAACACATTCGCCCTCAACGACATACTGACAAACTATCTGAATATGCAATTTGCTTTACACTTTATATGCACTTTCTGTTTGTATGCACAAGCTACTAGACCAGTCAGTCGCGCCCACACGTTGACCTGCTTCAGTACGTAACACATATCAAAAGACAAGCTTAGGAGGAGCTCTCTAAAGAGAGGGAATGAGGAAACCATTCAGAGAAGATTGTATGTGTGTGTATGAGTGTGTGTGAGTGCTCACCATTGGAACTATTGTTATTTCTTTTTTTTTGTATTTAGATGTGTTATGCGTCACAGCTATTTACCCAAGTACTACCATGATGCTTAGGTTGTTACATCGGTTGCTTTAAGTGCAAGATCCGTTGCAGTTGTTCTAAGCAGGTTAATCTAGGTTTGAGAGTGCTGTAAGTTAGCTTTTCCTCTTCTTTAAGGCGTTATAATATAAATATAAGTTAACATCAACAACTTAAGCCAGTTGCATGAGTCAGAAAGGAAATTGCATGAATGTATTAATGAATAAATGGCGAGTGAGGTGGATCCTTAGAATGATAATGGAAGGAGGCTATGAAGAGACTCACATGGCACTTTAGATTCCTGAACTCTTGCCATTTTGTCCTATAATAATGAGATTTCCTTCGTTTATGCAAGGCTTTGCGCTTTACAGGCTTTATAGTTTATGTTTTTTTTAGAGTGTGAAACTGAAACCTGGGTCAATGTCAATGACGTGCATTTCTTGTGCCCAAGTCCATTATTTCCTATTTAATGAACTGACATAAATACACAACATGCACCGATCAGCATAACTGTAAAACCACTGCAGAAGAACGTTGATTAACTATGGCTACAGTGTGCATGGGTGGGATCTACTAGATACTAGGCAGCAAGTGAACAGTCAGTTCTTGAAGATGCTGTTTTGGTTTTAGGCAAGCGTGACATGGTCCAAGGTGTGATGTCTAGACGACTGAGTGGTCAGAACATCTCCCTAAAACATCAGACAGGTCTTGTTTTGGTATGCAGTGTTCAGTACCTACCAAAAGTGCTCCAAGAAAGGACAACCGGTGACCCCTTCAGAGGTTGTGTGCATGGATACCATGCCTGGAAGGGTCAGAGCTGACCTACCTACACAATATTGGGCAAGTGGTTTTAATGTTATGCTGGTCGGTGTTCATCATATTATTGTACAATAACAATTATAACAATATAAAAAGGGTTCTGTGCTAAAGGCTGTAATGGTTCTATATATGGTTCATTTAGATGCTCAAATGGTTCTTCACCTTTGGACTTTTTTTAGATGGTTCTATACCAAAAATAGTTCTATATAGTACTGAAAATGGGTTCCCTGACTATTTTTCCTGAGGGTATGGGCAAGATGTCCATAAATAAGACCCCATTTGACCTTCACGTGTCCATGCCAAGGTCAGTAGCCCTTGCCCAAATAGTCCAAAAATGGTCATTTTTGCATCATGGGTTATGGTTTGCCAGGTCAGGTGGTCTGAAGCCAGGAATGAGTGTCAGTGGAGGTTTTTATAATATAATAATGCTTGTTTCATTCAGTAAGTAAACGTATACAATCAAGGACTGAGGTTTTTATGAGTGTCCCAGTATACAACAGCTTGTTTATACACATCCACGGTACTGGTAAATACCTTTAAAATAGAATGTTTTTAGTCGTGTGTGTGTGTGTGTGCTTGCACCATTTTCTGGGTGGCTACAAATTCACACATTCATACCATTATAAAAGCAACGAAAGTGGGGGAAGAAAGCTTTGTAGGTACAGAAATATATGTCATATTCCTAATTAATAGGACATTAAGAATAACTAAGAATGATTAATAGATCATTGTTTAAAGGCCTTAATTGTTATTGACCCGTTAATTAATTCTATTTTATTTGTTATTTATTGTTTTGCCATCTTCTCAGTGGATGTAAGGTAAAACCCAAAATCGGTCTAACTGTTAAGTCAAGTAAGTAAAGTGTTGGATGAGTTCTCATCTGCTTGTGAAAAGCCTGCACATGTTTTCAGACTGATCTGGGAATCAGAGTCACCGTTTATTTATTTTATTGCAAAAATAACTGAATTAAAGGAATTAGAAACGTTAACATTGGAATGCCCAGCTGCTCTCCCTGAGTGCCTCAATCAGCAGCCCAGCTGGGACTTAAAAAGCATCTCATTCATTTAAATCAGATTTTTGCTATTAGTGATTTGATGAAATGCCCGTGGCTGTTGTGCCTCCCTTCTCTTTTTTTTTTTTTTTTTTTTGTGGGGGGGGGGGGGGGGGGGTATTTTTAGACTTCATAAACTAGTCTGCGAAGACGACGGCACACTTTCAGTCCGTTATTTTTAACGAACTTTACAGCCTCTGCAACAGATGATGATCTGCAGCTGTTTTCTGGCATTAGAGAAGGTTTTAGACTGTCTCTCACTGGCAGTACTTATGATTATCATGATTTTTTCCTTGGCTGATTTGACATTAGTGGTGTTTCCGTTCTCCGTTCTCTTTTACTTTTTAGTGGGTTTAGCCTTTGAATTATATGTATTCTATAACTCTAGCTTTTTTATACAGGATGTTTCATAATCTGCTTTCTGTATGATTTCATATACTGGTTATCACTTATATTTTACTGTATGTTTACTCCAGTTACGCAGAGCTTTCATGTAGGAGATTTACATAAGTAAGGCCGAACATTCATACCCAATAATAGTGCAATAACACTAAGGTTAAAGTCGTCGTGCCGCTAAAATGTAAGATACAGTAGAGGTTTCTTCACAGGTTCCTTTAAATACAAGGTCTCGATGTCCCTACATAAGCTTCAGTGTATTAAGTGTGTGCTATCCAATCACTGAACATGTGTGTGTTGGACTAGGTGGTCAGCATCCGGACGACGAAGGCACAAAAACCTGTCATCTTGTGGTGGTTTGTACCTTTTACCGCTTGTAAGATAACCACTGGTCAGATCGTCTGCTGTGCCATGTCCATTTCATCCAAGAGATCCTCCTGAGCTTTAACCCTTTCTAGAACTGTATCTAGAACATCTGAGAGAGCTGCGGTGGAGCTCTTCTTTTCAGGGCAGCTGTGTTCATGGCAATAAGTCCCTTACTTTGTTTTCAGTACTTTCACGTTTGGGTATGTGTTTGCTTTTTCTTTCTCTCGTTATTTTTGTGTGCGATTAATCTTATATTCACATATCCGGTATGTATTTTCTAGACTGTGCAGTACTGTAAGGGTTTGGGTGGGTTTCAGTAATAAAATCCTAATGTAATCATTTGGTGTGTGTCCAGTCATTATAAAGGTCACATAATTATGGTTGAATTTGTATATAATAATAATAATAATAATCTCATGTGCTTGTCTTTAGTTAAGACAGATGCAATGGCTGAGGTAGAACATTTATGTATGCAAAGAACATAAATTACCTGATTCATTAAAAACAGGTGGGGGGAAAAAAACAGTCCTCCGCTTAAAAACAGTGCTGAGCTTAATTATAAAAGGGAGTGCAAGCAAACCTGGATGAACCAGTCTAATAAATGTGGTGCAGTGGGCACATGCTCACCAACACTGGACACAGGTAAAGGCTGGAGAAACTGAGCCTGGCCTGGTGAATCTTAGTTTCTGCTAAGGCACATAGACAGCACGAATCCATGGGCACAACTGGCCTGGTGTGAACAGCCCAGGCTGGTGAAGGTGGTGGTGTAGTGATGTGGGGAATGTTTAACGGGCACACTTTAGACATGTTAATACCAATTAATCACCACCTGAAGGCCACAGCCAATTTGTGTATTGTTGCTGACCAGGTGCATCCCTTCATGACCACTATTTGCCATCTAACAGCCACTCCGAGCATGATAACGCACCAGGTCACAAAGCAACAGTGTTGAGCTTAATTATAAAAGGCAGAGCAAGCAAACCTGGATGAACCAGTCTAATAAACGTGCCTGAAAACAGTGGAAAACACTCGTAAGAACCATTCACTCTGCTTTGAGCTCTCGGAGTTGAGGCTTTATCTTCTAAACCTGTGTTAGCTGGAACACGGCGTGTGGTGTTTAGCCTGCTAGCTAACTTATCTAAGCCTACATAAGCATATGAACTTCCCCTCGCTGACGCTCGCTGTCTTCAAATGCCGACTGAAGACCCACCTCCTCCAAGAGTACTTTGGGGAGGACCAGAGTATAGACTCAAGGATTGTGGTCTCCATGCTGACCATGCTCTCCAAGCTAAGTACTTTCTGAGTAAACACTGAAGCACTGCTAAGTCTGCTAAATGCCTCGGAATAGCTTTGCTTACACGTCAGTGGTTGAATTCTGTACAATTTTGTAAAAAAGAAAAGAAAAAAAGCAGTGGAATTGCTCTTTAGCGTTTACTTTTGTCCCATTTGAGCCCTATCTTAGGGTTTAAAGGGTTTATAGGGTTGTAGGGAGGTGTCCTCAGAAATATCATGCCACTCCACTAGTCAGAGTGAACCTCTTCATAGAATTTTAGCACACTGCTGGCTTTTCTCTAAACAATGTAGCCAGTGTTAATGATTTACCAAAGGAGCTATTCCACGTGTCCCTGCCATGCGGAGCTACAGAACTGGACAGTTGCCCTCTTGTTATCCTCTTTTGCCTCTTAACCACTTTTTGCTGACCTTCACCCCATTTTTCTCTCTGGCTTTTTTATACCACCTCTCCCTCTCTCCAGCCCTCTATCTCTGTATTCTCTCTATTCCCCCTGTGCGGGCTGACGGGGGCTAATTATAAAATCAATGGAGCTGGGCTGCCTGCTTTATAGCCTCCTCTAAAACCTTAACAGGGAAATCACTGTAGGATTGATGACTCCCTCACTCTTTATCTCTTTTAATTAGAAATGTAAAAGATATGAAGAGCCAGGGGCCAAAGCAGTGCATCCAGGTTTTTATGACTTTCTACCCCTCCTCCTTTGCCCTGCTCTCTGCCCCCCACCCACCCCCCACCTTGCCCCCGAGTTTGGGGTTGGACGTAGCTTATCCACCAGCACCTTCACCTGCAGAGGCCTCCAGGATTTCTCCAGTGACATCTTAATCAACCATCCACTTTGTGGGTGGTCTGCTGCTCTCTTCGTCCAACCCTTCTCTCACTCAGGCCTAGAACTGCTGATCTCCAGGGATTTTCAGCACAATGGTCTCTAGACGTTACTCAGAACGGTATAATAAAGAAAGCACATCCAGTGAGAAGCAGTTCTGCAAAGCTGACGGAAAGGCTGCAGTAACTCAAGTAAGTAAGCAGAAAAGGGTGAGGTGGATGGGCTACAACATCAGAAGACCATGTCGGGTTCCACCACTGTCAGCCAAGAACAGAAAGCTGAGGCTGCAGTGGGCACAGGCTCACCAACACTGGACAGGTGAAGGCTGGTGAAACTGAGCCTGGCCTGGCCACATTTTAGACATGTTAATACCAATCAATCACCACCTGAAGGCCACAGCCAATTTGAGTATTGTTGCTGACCACGTGCATCCCTTCTTGACCACTATTTACCATCTAACAGCCACTCCAAGCATGATAACGCACCAGGTCACAAAGCAAAAGTCATCTCAAACTGCTTTAATGAGCATAACAATCAGTTCAGTGTTCTTCAGTGGCTTTCCCGGTCTCTCTTCTTTTATGCAGAGCTCCTCTGGTGGCCAATCATTGACTAGCACCTACAGAAACAGACTTAATAAAAAAACAGCTGATTGAGAAGCAGGCACATGTTATTATGTAAGATGCTATATTTTCAGCAAATTTATTTTTTTTACGCACATACACAAATGCAAATTGCAAGTTGCAATCAAAATTATTTACCCCATTGCAAATTAGGTTCATTAGCAACATGTACAAACTCTCTCAAAACTCTTATAAACAGCTGTTTAACAATAAATCAATCAAACAACAACCTAAACAGCTTAATATAACAATAGAAAGAAAATATAAACATTTATATAATGTTAGAATATACAATTTTAAAATAGACATGAAATACAAAACATTACAATGTATCATAATTGGGGTGTTCGCTTGTGGCGAGTGTTAGCTTAACATTCCCACAGCTTAACATCTCACATGCTAAACATTATTTTTCTTAATAAAATAAATATATTAAAATAAACATATTTATACAATACAATCATGAGAAAAACAAAGTAACTGGTCTTTGGAAGCTCTTAAAATTGAGGTAAATACAATCTGAACAACACCACAGATTCTACTGTCATTTTAATTGAACAAAAACTAGACCCAAATTAAACATCCAATAATTCAACAGCCTGTAGCAGCAATAACTTGAGGTAATGGTTTTCTGTATGAAATTTGAGTCTCTCAAATCATTTTGTAGGGGCCAACTCTTCTTTATTTTTTTATTTAAAAAAATATTTTATTTTTTTAAGCAAATAATCAAATGCAATGCATTAGTTTTTTAAAACAAATAAAAAAAAAAAAAGCTTTTATAACCACAACCACAAAAAAAATCTGTATCCGTTTCTTCCAGATCTCTGCAACAGACTGAGCTTGGAAACCTCTGCAGATGCTACGAGGCTACTTTGTAACGAAAGGCCAAGAGGGAAGGTACAAAAAAAACATGCACTGCCCCTTTAAATCCCTCAGCCTCACGTTCCCATAGCAACATATTATTGGGCTGAATATATGAGGCCCTTTAGAGGCTCCCTGTAAACCAGAGTATAATGTATGGGCCTTGCTTTAATCCGAGGCCTAGTTTATTGATTTCTGTTTCATGAAGTTTAATTATATAGCAGTCGCTTAATTAATAGTACCATATCCCGCTTTATCACTACCCTTAATCTCTGAATAAAAATAATTGTATATTGTAGGCCTTGGGCATGGGGAAAGTCTGTTTGTGTATGCTAATGAGAGAAAGCCCATTGCAGTCCTTGCTCCAGTGTTTGTTCCCCTTCTTCTTTCAGGGACGTTTCTTATAAAGACAGCGGAGAGGATTAGCCACAGTTTAACGCTAAACTCTACTGTAGCACGTATTTAATTATCTGGCAGATTTATGCTCACTTTTGTATTTTATTTATTGTGGTAATGAAATTAGCTAGCTAGTTAGCTAGCATGCTAGTCACTAAATTAGCACCTTGGCTGAGTGGAGCTGAGCTGTGACTGGCTGTGCAGCTCTGTGCTCAGCTTAGCTAATGCTAGTGTTAGCATGTTTTCCCCATATAGTAACATAGCTAATCACTATATACCAATTGGGCTAGCTAGCAATATGTTAATCATTTCTTAGTCAATTTTGGTTATTTACTTACACTGCTACACCTCCTTCTGGACAAGCTAGTCCATTTTACTCTCTACTGGAGTTTCTTTCTTTCATTTTCATTAACGTTATCATTGTTATTATATGTTATTATAATCTATAAGTCTTGTATAAAGTATATGTAAGTACTTATTATTATAGAATTCAATAATTGGTATTATGTTTGTGTATCCTTTGAATAGCTGCAGTGTTTTTATGTTATATCCTTTTCTATCCACAGATACAGCAATAGAGACGGATACAATATGAAGGTGATCGCTGCTGAAAAACAAACAAACAAACAAAAGACATTGCACACCAGTATGAATTCCATGCTGCTTTAAACTGGCCTAAACTGGTTTATGCTGGCGTGGCGCTCGTGTTGCAGAGCTGTTTTTCTTTTTTTTGCTTTTTTTATTTTTGCTGTATTTTACTAGACAGTAAAATATGAGCATCAGAACGTGCAGCCTGTGTTATAATTAACTAGCCCTGGGTTTCCCATTTCCATCGAGCCCCATTTCCATGCAGAATAGAGCTGACTGTGTGCATCCGCATGAGTCTGGCTAGTTATTGATTATCATGAAGGGGCGTGTGGACTACAGTAGCCTTTGTTGTCTGCACACTCTGCGAAGATTAATGAGAGTGTCTGAGGCTAAGCCATTAGTTCTGGACCCATATGCATCCATGCATAATGAGGGTTTATGTTCTTGCAGTTGAGGCATGAGGAAGCTTATCTGTGGAGCCTGGACGCCCCCTACTGGATGCATTTATCATTCAACTCTTCTACATGTTTTTTCCACTGTGGATGGATGGATGTGGCATCAATTTCAGGTCAGTTCTGTGTGGAGGCAAATGCAGTGGGACTAATGGGCCTTCTACTTTTGTCTTATGGTATTCTATATGGCCTTTTTTTGTTTGTTGTGTTAATTGATATTGTGTTCGTGTTCAGTTTGAAGTCCAAATGAATGTGTATAATGTTTTTTCATGAAACAATTGGGATATACAGAACTTTATGTTGGGCCCCTGTGTTTCACTGTCTAAATAGTGAATGTTCAATGCTAGCCGTTCTCTCTTCACTATATTCATATTCTGCAGATCCTACACAGCACATCTGTGTAATTAGCATTCTGCAGTGGAGCACGCCATGGTTATGTGCTTGGAGCAGGACAAAATATGGAAGGTCTTGTGGTCATCTTCTGCTGTTCGACAAGGCATGCAATGAACATAACAGTGTAACAGAGTTTGGTAAGGCAAAAAGGTGCTTCCTGTTTGAAGATTGTTCCACCCTAATCTAAGCTCGGTCATTTGAAATCATGTGATTTTTGATCTCAGGCCATCTTAGCTTGTGTTCACTCATAGCATTATTGACTGTTATTTATTTGAAGAAGAACCTACACCAAAATAAGCTTCCGTGTCCCACATAAGGGCAGTTCACCCTATACTAACAGATAGAATTTGACCAAGGCATATGAAGGCCTCAGTTCTGAGTCTAAACAATTAGTAACCATTTATTTTTTTGGTACTGTTTAGTGTTTGGCGTCTGTGTACAGACCTTCTGAATCATCCCTGTTGGATTAAACAGCCTGAGTGAGCAGCTTAAACCAGCATAAGGTATGTTTTCATCTGATGATTTAGCAGGTCTACAAGCATGATCAGCCTGACCAAGCTAGACCAAGCTTCACCCCGTTAGTAAAGCAGCATGAACATCATGACTAAGCAAGACGAGCAGCACGACCAACATCAAATGCAGCATTAACTACGCTGGTTAATAGCTGGTTAACCTACCTAGCTAGCTAACAACCATCTGGATGGCCAGCTTTCAACCACTTTGACCATTAGAGATCGGTTCAGACCGTCTGAAACCAGCTACCAGCAAAAGCTGGTCTTGAGCTGGATTGCTCAGCAGGGATGCAGCAGTTAAAGTGTCAAAATAATGAATGTTAGAACCTTACAATTCTCTCCACAGTGTTCATATTGATGTTCTGGTGCTGATCCTACACACAGCATGCTAATTAGTATTCTACAGCGGTGGATGGCGTATTTAACAGTGTTAGAAGCTGGACTACAACAAAAATGAAAAATGTGTCTGGAGGTCACCTTCTGCTGTTCAGTAAGGTGGCCAGTGAGACCTAACAGAGTCTATTTGACCAAGACACACAAAGGCCACGTCCAGGAAACCAGACCTTAAGTCTACATTGGTGACCTTAATAGGGACCTATGTCCAATAACTGTGGTGACACAATGGTGGTTGAACATCTAATATATAGGTTTCATCTAAAGTTACTAGTTATGAGTGACTGTCGCCTGATAATTAGCTACTATGTAAGATCATTTGGGGGTGGTTTTGGTATGGCATTGCAAAGCATAATTGACTGATAACAGGAAAAGGTCTGCCATCTAACGTTCATTTAGTTCATTTCGTTCATTTATTTAGTTACCTAATAGGCATTCATTACTGTTAATTCCTGTACAGAAGGCTGCATAAGGCTGGGAACACGTAGCCTCGTCCAATGGTTTCTCAATTTCTTCTGAGAAACACAGATGGTACTTTCAGAACCTGCCCTGGGTCAACAGTCCAAGCTGGTGGAGGTGGTGTTATGGTGTGGGGAATGTTTGCTCTGTACACTTTGGGCCTGTTAATACCGATCCACCATCACTTGGATGCCACAGCCTATTTGACTGTTGCAGCTGACCACATGGGCCATGACCCCTCATGATCACGACTACTTTCAGCATAATTATGCATGAAGAGTTGAGGCACTTGTAAGCGCTTTTAAAGGAGGCCCAACCTAGTGTTAGTATAGTCTCTCTGTTAGTGTATATATTTTACATTCAATAATGTGAAAAAATGAGGAAACTCCCATTAAAGCCTTTGTCTTCTTTGATGTATTTAAACATCTGGACATTTGATCTTCGCTTAAACAATACTGAGAGATGGAAAATGTGTGTTATAAATTTGTAGAATTAGAATCAGGTGCAGAAGCTTTGCACAGCTGCAGATGATTAGAACATGGTTAGAGATGGTCTTGATTGTCGGTTGAAGTGAGATTCAAAGAGCTCTCTGAGGCCTTCAGAAAGAAGGTTGTAGAAGCTGAGTCTGGGAAATGGTTTAAAACATCTCAGAACACCTAGAAATGAGCTGTTCCACTGTCCGCTAAATCATTTACAGTTTAGAACAATTGCCAACATGGCCAGATCAGACTGTCCTAGCAAGGTTAGCCTTGATGAGCAGACCTCAAGATGATGTTAAGAAGTCTTCCAACATCTACCTTTAGAAAGAGAAAAACTGCTGATTGATTTTCATGGGAGGTGAGCGAGGAGAAAACCCTTGCTGTAAAAAGACAAACACCAGGACTTCTGGAACAGTGTCCCTTTCTGCTTCGGACAGATGAATCTTGACCGATGGTTTATTTTTGTCCCGTAACAAGAAAACTTCTCAAAACTATAAGAAAATATAGCATCAAAAAAGAACAGTCTCACAAACAGTCATTTTTTTATTGTGCCTCTGAATGTTTATATGGCTTTTCTTTATATAACAGAACTGGCTGAACATGAACAGAGGGATTGAGAAAACCTCAGCCGAACCGAGGAGAAGAAAAAGAGCAAATGAGACAACGTAATCTCAACATTCTGTCTGAACAAAGCACCGTGCTGCTGAGGGGTGCAACACTGCAGAAGGCGCCCAGGAGATCAGGAGGTTTCTGTGTGCGTATATATGTGTATGTGTATGCATTTGTTGGTGTATGTGTGTTGCAGAGCACAGTTTCCCAATCCAGAGGTCAAGGACCCAGATATTCAGTCCAGGTGTTTTTATTTGTTTGCTGTACACTAAAAAAATTGCATTGTTTTTTCTTGATTGACATGTATCACGCCAACACAGCGATTGCCTAAAGTGAGTCAAGTGAAGGACAAAGCTGTGCTGATGTGATGCATTTGATCCATGTGGAACTAATCCATACAATCCAATCAAGTCAATTCATCAGTGTCGTTTTTTTAAGTGCATGCCAGCTCCCAGCACAACTGCATCAGGTGTGATTAATGTGAGTAAGGCCTGGTTAAGGCGTAGTGGGAGCCGTACTCCGCCCACATTTTTTATTTTTATTTTTTTGGGTGGAAACTATTGCATGACTGGACAAGGTTTTTTTTTTTTTTTTACACAGAATTCTGGCAGAAGTTGTAGCACACAATATACGTATAACAGCTAAACCCTAGTTTTTATAGTACTAAGTGGTGCTGTTAAAAAAAACACTCAAACAACAACAAAATTTTCATCTAATTTTGGTTAGTTGCAACGACACCAAAGAGTCCAGCTCAGTCGTGTTGTATTTTAACCTGGCGCTGCAGTGCTATTTCATGTTACACCACAATGTCACTGAGCAGTAACACAATTTATCATTCGTTTCTGTCTGTAAAGCTTCAAGTCCAAGTCCAAGTCCAATTACGCAATAGTCGCTACATAAGAACATGTTTATAGGTAGAGGCGTGGCTACGTCAATTCAGTGGCATACCCCAGATCTTACAGGCCGAAGTGCAAACCCAGCGCACTCAGTACAATCTAACACAGTCGGTAGTGCTGTAGTGGAGCTACTAGATTTGGTTAGCAAGCAGCCGTAACTACGATTGAGTTGCATCTGTAGGAACCACAAACTGCAGGCCTTGGTGCAGGTGCCTTACTTGCAGTGCCAGTACACTCTTTCAAATGGTTCTTGGAGCGATGCCTTAGAGATGTGTGAGTATGAAGTATGAACTTTGCCATCAAGTATAGGGTCTTAAGACCTTTCAAAGTTGCTACAGACACAGAAATCTGTTACAAACGTTTCTTTTTGGAGGCAAAAGTGTCTCTTCAACAGCATCCCTCAAGGACCAATCAGAGGCACTAGAGATTTGTGAATGAGATGTGTGAGCGTGAAGAAGCTTTCCTTTAAATAAATGAGCAAAGCTGTATTACAAGCACAACAGTGGTTCTGCAATGGCTTCGCTCAAAGAACCATTTGAAGCACTTTTACCTGCACCTGCACCGCGAGTGGGCAGACAAATGCCTAGAACATGATCAATAGAACATGATCAGCATCGGACATTTAGATTTTACATTACAGACTGATTTTTGATGATTTACAGAAGATCATTTGATAAATCCAGAAGATCAGAATGTTTAGGTAATGATGGGCTTGATTTGTAAGCCTACAGATAAAGACCGTGCAGACTAGGTAGATGTAATCCCACATTCAACATTTTTTAGATGTTTATGGATCGGCATTGGCAGATATGTACAGCACAGGAACCGTATGGGATATTTGCATCGGCACACAGTTCCTATGCATTCCTATTGGATGCTGGGTTAAGGCACTGAGAACTGGGCCAGGGCAAAGGTGTGGACTATGTACGAGGCAGATCCAGGCAATGGATTGGGAAACAGCAGGAGAGCAATGAGTGTATGCAAATGTACTTACATCTATATGTATAGTATGTATGTATATATATATGTGCCACTGCCACATAAAAACACTTGAACACGGATTTGATAGAATATCAATAGAAATCCTACAAAATGAGATCACTACAAAAGTGATCCTTTACAGTGTTTTAATGCGACAGCGACAATGTCCAAACAAAAAAAGACAGATGAAGGTATCTGTGTGTATGCATGAATTGAGAAGTGTGTGTGTGTGATGTGTGTGTGTAGACGTGAGCTCACATTGTCAGTGTTACAGCACCACACAAATGACATTCATCTGATGACCTGCTACGCTACAGGCTGCTCAACAACAGATACAACCATACAGTCCCAGGGTCGCCCAAACACACACACACACACACACACACACACACACACACACACACACACACACACACAGCTGGTTTCTGTTTTGCATAACTGAAGAAACGGTACTTGATCAATTACACACTGTCACCTAATGGCATGCTGTGTTTTTTGTTTGTTTAGGGGTTTTCCCCATCTTTTTCTCTTTTTTGGCAGTTGAGTTGATCAAAAATATTACAAAAAAACAACAACAACAAATTCCTATAATGAAGAGAACATAGAAAAGTTTAACAATGGCTTTTAGTAAAGTCTGTAGACGTCGCCACTTCCGAGTGGGAAATCTGAACTGAGCCGACGTTTGAAACCACACTCACAAGTATTGCTGTTTTGTAGCATGCCTGCAGGCAGCTAGTGTTTGGTCCTCACCGAAATGCCCTGAGTCTCCATGTTATATATATTTATAAGTATATATGTATGTATGTCAGTGTGTGTGTGTATATGTGTGTAGAACTCATATATATATATATATATATATATATATATATATATATATATATATATATATATATATATATATATATATATATACACACACATACATATAGAAATATATAGAGTTCTGCAGGATATGTGCTTTCCAAGTATGGGAATAAGATGTGGCTATGTCTGTATGAAAAATTTCTGTATGTTTTTTTTTATGTGTGTGTGTGTGTGTGTGTGTGTGTGTGTATGGGTGAGCGCAAGAGTCACTAAACCACCCCCTTCTTGGCTAAGCTAAGCTAAGCACTTGATCTGAAGGGTGCTGTTCCGCTATGCTGGAGTCTCCAAGCTCCGTATGAGAGAAGCGCACAGTCAGCACCAAGCTCGCCGTGTTTTACAATGGCTTAATTGAAGTGCTACATATATGGCCGATAGCAGACCTCCCCCTGAGCACTCCAAATGAAGCTGGATCAGTCGCTGCAATTGACCCTTGCATGCTCCACCCACAAATACGCTCCTTTGTAGCCACTCTTGGGAGGCTGGACAAGCTTTACAGAGTTCAAGAGGTCTCACAAAAATCCCACTCAGGCCCAATGAGGAACCGTTAGCCCACTTGCAGAAAATTCACCCTACAAAGGAGCTACAAAAGGGTTCTTTAAGTGATGCCACAGAAGTTTTGGGTTTGTAAAGAACCGTTTTTGCAAAACGGCTGTGTATGAAGACGAGCTATGTAAGTCGCTGTAGGTTCTTTCCCAATTTGAATCAAAAATACTTCTTCTATGGCATCGCTCCAAGAGCCACCTGTAAGTTTGTAGATTATAAATAGCAAGGTTACTACAAGTCTACACTACCATAGAAGAGATTAGCATTTGTAGGCATGCTCGTGTGCACCACTTCCTCACCTTTACGTGACTTTAAGACTTTACGAACAGTGTCCTATTTAAAAAAACATCCATGTTGACTTACACCTTCACACTTGTAATAGGTTGGGGTGGGGGGGGGTAACAACCCATCAGGCTGAATGGGTGGACGTATAGAAATGCATTGGTTTTAGTGACATCACAAGGCTTGAATATTTTGAACTGCTGAATTGTATGTTTGGAAATTTGAACAATGTTTACATATTATGAACATTTGAACCCTTCATGCTTTATATATCTATATAAGTTCAATGCTTTTTCAATACTGCAATACTAGCTAGCACCAAGTTGACACTGCTTTGGAATTGGTATAGAAATCATGTAGCAGGTGATCCTGATTTTCCTTGTCTCCTTATATGCAGACATTTTACCAAAACCCAAAGTGCAACAATAGCAAATGTTCAACAATGAAGGTCCTCTACAATTAGGCTATGATTAAATACTGGACGTTTTTCCATATCCGTAAGGTAGCGAGATTTGTAAAATACAAAAAGTCCTGTAATTAGTGAGTTGTAGTACACTACCATTTCTCATTACCTTGAGCGAGACCTTCACTAACGTTCCTCAAAGCTTGTTCAACCTAGAAACAGTTGCTGTGAAAAGCGTTTTTGTGGGCGGAGCATGGCTCGGTGAATTCCGCATTCTGAACCTTGAAGCTTAGGGGCCTGCATCATGTGTGAACTGAGACTTTTCCTGTCTAGAGTTTGGCTTCAGAGCTTGAACTCCTCTGTTCCCACTTTACAAACTGCATGCTTTGGCACAAAACACACTACTCGATTGGCAACAAAAGACACTGTGTATTTCACAACCAGAACTAATACCCATAATGCCAATCCTGAAAACACGTGGATCAGCCAACTAGGGAGTTATTGAAGAGACGCTGCTGTCAAATTGATTATCATCGACGTCTACGATGAGCCAAAGTGCCCAAGAGACCCAGCCAAATGACCGGGTATAGACTCAGTAGAGGTCTGCCAGTTTGTAGTCATTCGATTATCTCTCTTTCTCTTTCTCTCACTCTCTGTTTCTCCTCGGGAAAGCTATCCAAAACAAAGCATAACTGAAGAAACAGTATACAAAGGCAAAAAAAATATAAAGGTATATAGATATGTATGGGCTTATTCATAAAATGTAAAAGTAAAGAGAACTATATCAAGGCTGAAAAAGTCAAAACAATATTTAAATGCGTCAAGAACAACAAAAAAAACAGGATTAGCTTTTCATTCTTTTTGCTTTTTTCTTGCAGTTTTCTGAAGAAATGTGACTGTGAACCCGTTGGTAGTTCGATGACTGTTTCATGCTGGCTTCTGTAGGTTTGGCTGCTCCTTTATTTTCAATACAAACGCGATAGTATAAAAAAGCGACTGCTGTTTTTTTTTTTCTGCAAAGTCAGTTTGTTAAGTGTCTTCGCGTCTTCCCTCTTTGCCCTTTGAAGACAGTTCCTGAGAAGAGGCGTGCATCATTTTAAAGTCTTTGACTGAGTGCGTCTCTCACCACTGACCGTGAGGCCTGAGTTGGAGGTGGTTGAACTGATAAGGCTCTATGTTTGCCCCTGCAGGGGGCAGATTGCTGTGATTGGGGGGCAAAAAAGGGGAGGGCAGGGCCGGAGGGGTTGGCATGAGGCATGTGTGAGTGTGTTTATGGGCTGAAAGCCTGCTCACTGGGCCCTCCCCCCATGGCTCTTTCTGGACATGTCCTGGACATTGGGTTCCTGACCGCTCCAGGCCTCTCCGTCACTGTCCGTCCCCCTCTCCTCCTCCACGTCGTCGTCATCGTCGTCCTCCTCTTCTGGTGACGGTTCGCTGCCGTTCTCATTAGCCCAGCTGTCGTCCTCGTCCTCACGCTCGGTCTTCATGGTCAGCGGCGGGGCTGGTGGGGTAGGGGGCTCAGGTTTGCTCTCGCCAGACTCTGGCTGCTCCTCGAACGCCTCCGGATTCTCCAGCATCTCTCGGATGAGAGGAGGCATGGGGCCTGGAATCTCCATCTTCAGAGTGACTGCCCTCTCAGCTCCTAAAACGAAGCCAATAAAACCATTTAAGTCGGGAGGCTCTAATCTACAGATGCAGTTAAAACCATCTAAAAGATCAATATTTGAGTCGCTCAAGGCATACGTTATTAGATCGGTAATGGTACATGAAGTTTGATGGCCGGGACAACTGTGTGAACGTTGCAGGTGGACTGACCTTTGGTGCTGATGCCCCGCAAATCAGTTATCTTCATCAGCATGCGGGGGAACATGTGGGGCTTGTTGGGCCGGCGACGGCGAGCGTAAATTTTTAGTGCCTCCAGCAAGGGCTCCTGCAGACGGTCTACACGCTGAGGCTCCTCCAGATCCATGCGGTCTGAACAAAGACAGGGACGGAATTAGCGTTAATTAACTGTAGGGCAGTCATTTTTGCATAATTAATCTATAAAATAAATGGATTCATTTTTATATTATATTTTCTACTGGTATTTGAGAAAACCTTGCCTTCTTTTGAGATTTCTAATGTAATGGTTAGATTTCCACTGTTACTTTTGAAACTAGCTCCTTCCAACAGAGGGCAGCAGTAGTATATCTATAAAGGTATGGTGCAGTACCTCCACAGATCAGACAGATGGCACTGAGGAGCCCTGTCTCTGTGTCATCCATCTCCAGTGGCAGCAGCTGCCCAGCAAAGGCGAACACCAGGTCGGTGAGCGGGCCAAAGCCAGCGTTATGCATCTGCGTGCGGTTCAGAGTGAGCCCGTCTGAGAATGTCATGGTGTCCTGCTCTGGTGTGTAGCGCGTGCAGATCCGCAACATCTGACAGGGAAATGACAGTCCACAGTTAGGAACTGTTGCACCACACAAACTCACACATTACATACATATATATATATATATATATCCGACATACAGTATATACAGTATAACTTCATACATATATATATGTATGTGACAGTATAGTCTTGCCCAGGGAATTGAACCTAGTCTGCCACAGGAAAGGCAGTGTCATTACCCACTACACCACATCAAGCACTGCTCTTTACTAGACAGGTGCTACAATCAATTTAGCCACGGCACCACACGTGCTAGTAGTTATGATATAGGCATTTAAAATCTCACTTTAAAACTTAAATTCAAATGCCACCCATTGCTGACACAGACGTGCAAATGCACATGCACAGCTTGTATAATCCCGTTTGAAAAGTACTGCATATATAGTAGGACACTCTGGAGTAGAGAAACTTGAACCTGTTGGCACCATGCCAAATGCCAGGCGTTAGCTAGAAGGGTATAAAGCCCCCCTGCATTGAGCTGTGGAGCTGTGGAAGAACCATGCTCTCTAGAATGATGAATGGTGCTTCATCCAAAACTTTTGGGAAGAGGTAGCCGACCTCACCAACACTCTTATTTCTGAATGCAATCAAATTCTCGCAGCAACGCTCCAGAATCTAGTGGAAAGTTTTCCCTGGACAGTAGAGACAGTTACTCCAACAAAAGCAGTATAAACCCTTTTTTAAACCACCTTGAGCAGGTGTCCCAATACTTTTATCCATGTAGTGTAGTTGTAAACAGTTGTTTTGGCTGGTCTTTTACTTCCGTGTTTTTATTAGTTAACAGCTACAACCATACAAAGGTGAAGTTACCAGGATGTCCAGGCAGGCAGATTTGAGGAGAGTGATCTGGTCAGCGATGGTGAGGGTTGTGAAGCCCGGGAGGCGCTTGGCAAACTCAACAATCTTGATGATGCACTTGGTGGAGAGCTCACTGAACTTATCCCACAAACCCAGATCCAGCTGTACGCGGTGATCCGAGCTGGAATTCTGACACAGGAGAGGGGGGAGGGGGAGCAGAGTGAGGCATGTTCAAAAGCTCAAGAGACACATTTGTATGCACGTCCCATAAATTGTAATGAAGTTTAATTTAGGTCCTAGATAAGGACGGCTAAATTTAGGGCCTATGAAGTACTAATATTACTGCATGCACAAAGCTATAAGGCTTATCTCCCTGCACTACAAAAGGGCTATTATTCAGGCCTGGTTAAAGATGGCATGAGCCTCCTTTTTCTTTTCCAGTACAGATGCTGAAACTTCTACAGAGGGTAATTGGGGAGGGGATGTACCCGGACTTATAGAAAGACCTATATGTGTATATAGAAGTGCTCATGTGACTATTTGCTGTGGGGTTTAACTCACTGTGGTGTATTTTCCCAGCTGGCACAGCGAGGGGCAGGTCTCCTGGTGGGCTTTGCTCACTTTGTTCACCAGCTCCTCCAGTTCTCCGCTCAGCTCATAGCTCTCCACCGGAACCACCTCCTCCTTCACGTCTTTCTTCTTCTTGTTGCGGTCGTTCCGCACAGCTGAGGGTTATACGGACAGACGAGTCAAAACCTCTGGCATGAATCAGGCCCACCGCACCGTTGCCAAGCTATGATCTTAGCGCTTGGAAGTGTTCTCCGATGAATCTTTGCTAAACGTCAAGCCAGAGAAATGTCCTAATACTGCTCAGTCTTGACGGGATGGCTTGGCGAAAAATCTAACATACAGCATTTTCCCTTACCTCAAGTGCAGTCGATCAGCCAAGACACACTTTGGTGTCCGCAGTATAGTCTTTCAGTTCTATTCTGGAGCTAAGAGGCTAATGTAGCTAACACTTAAAGCTTGTCCTAGTAATTAGCACTGTGTCAACTGACCTAAGGTGTTTAGTAACCTTAAGTGGTGTCTGACGCTGTATCACACAATGTTAAATATTAGAAAAGATGAAAATTTATTTTGATTTATTTTGATATTATGATTGTTACCATTACTATTATTTTAAAGGGGCCTGTTTTTTACCTGGCATAGTTAAATAATGAGAGTTCAGTACATGGAAGTGACAAACCGTGAACCTCAAACATTCTCCTTCAAAGAACATCCAGCACAACCAAAACAGGCCTGGAAAACACACGATGCCAAAATGCCAAAACAGTCTTTACGGATTATATTAACGCTCCCAAAATTGACACAAACCAAGCCCACTAGCCGAAGCCCTACTCAAAGCTGGAGAGCAGCACATCACCTCCAGACTCTGCTAGTTATGGGAATACGGGTTGCTCCTGATCCAGTTTCCGCAGAAGGAGAGCTCAAACTCTGCAAGCACAGAGACGGAAACTGGGAAGGAAAACTAGGCTAAAAGCTAAAGCTAGCCAACATGAGCTACCATGGACTACCTCAGCTGAACCGAACTAAAACTAAACACACATCGGAAGGGAAATTGCGGCATATTTGTTAAGACTCAAGAAAAACAAACCCAGACAAGCTTGTGACAGGCAAGGCTAAGAGCTAACCGGCTACAATCTCTTCAGCTGAGAGGACAGCAACACCATCCGGTATCTTGGGAATAATTACACTGTTCAAACCATGCCATAATATGCGAGTTCTGTGAGCCATCCCAGGAGCCGAAAACCAACAGGGTGGTAAAGAGGCTTCTGAAGCTGCATTAGTACCTTTAAGTACATTTAAGAGCTGATGTAGGGTCAGCTACAGAAAGACAGGACCTAATCTTGCAGCACAGGTGGACACTGGTCTGAGAACAGCTCGTCAGATTATACATCCAACCCGTCGGATCACATCTCCACATTGCCAGGCCTGACTCTCTCTCTACCACCACCGCCCCCTCCTCCCTCCTCCCTCCCTTTCTTTCCTTCCTCTCAGGATATCCAGTAATAGCAAAGGCACAATGTGATCCCGGTCTCTACACACATCCCGCACATATAAACACACACATACATGTCCCCGCGGACACATAGAGGGCCAATGTGCCACTCTCCTGGTGAGATCACTGCTGTGACCCTGGCAAGTGAACAAACACACGACTAGCCCGCAGCCTTTCAACTTGGCACTATTGTCTTTGGCATTACACAAATCTGTTAATGCCAGGGTCATAAAGACGCTTTAGGAAGGGCTACCAATGCAGAAAGCACAAAAAAAAAGCACACATCACTCCTATTGCTGACAGATTGATGTACAGCGGGTAGGGACTGGTTTCTGAAGTGAAAAGAGCTTGAATAATGCCACCATTGACTTTGTTGACTTTCCCATGCTTTCTCTATTTCCACTGCATGTGAAATAAATACTGACAGAAGAAAGAGAAGTACTAAATTAGTGCTGAAACCTGTGTCCATGTTCCCATTAGTTCCCATTTCTGAGTTCTTTTGTAGTAACTGGACAAACTTTACCCAATGAGAAATTGTAGAGCTCATCTCTGACTTTGGTTAGGGCTCGGATATGGTTTTATAAGCCTATTTACCACCCTGTTATTTGCCGCAGAATAAAAAACACTAGGTCCAGTAGACTAAGGAGCTGCCACAATGACCCAGGGATCGCTGGTTCAAATCCAAGGTTGCTTGCTTTCTGCCATCAGTGGCCCGGGCCATGAGAGAGCCCAACTGGCCTTGCATTCTCCTGGTGGGTAGATGGCTCACCTGAGATCTCACATGAGATGAGGCTGTCCTCAGCCTCCCAGTGTTGGCAGCATTACACGTCACAAGTGCAAGGGGACTAATGGTGGGTTGGGTTATTGGGGAGGAAAATTGGATTTGAAAAAAAAAACACCATTTTTATGGCTTAGGGGATGCTAAAAAAAAAAAACTCTGCCCTAATTGTCTGGTGTACGTCACATGTCACATGTAGCGCAGTATAGCATAGCTGTCTCAAGAATATTGTAAATATTCTTTGAAGTTATTCCCACGTTTCCCTGCATAGTGTTGTCCCCCCTGGGTGCTATTAGAGCGGTGTGCAGTTAGCTAGCTGGAGAGATTATAGTAGGGCTTGCTAATACTGATATCCGCTCACTTCACGGGGCTTCCCTGGCCTTCATATGCATACTCGCAGAGGTGCTTTCATTGGTTGGGTTTTCTCAGAGTGGTGCTTCACCCAGTCAGCTGGTATTATCTCATAGCCTTTTTACACTTGCTTCCATATTCTCCCGAAACAGCTGTAGCATTTAGCCTCGAAAGGCTTTCGCTAATGGCCCAGGTGTATGTAACTATTGGAGGCCTGAGTCAATTTCACTTAGGTGAATTGGAGGACACAGCACGGAGGTTCACTTCCATGTACCGAACTCTCATTATTCAATAAAGCCAAGGTATACCCAGCTTTCCTTTCTAGTGGCACTTTAAAAACAATAAACGGTGGCATGCGGCTGATGCTCTAATCCACAACGACTTGCATTTAAATCATGTTTACAACGTTAGACGAATGTCTAGGACTTGTGCCCAAGTATTCTCACTGGTGTAAGCGTGGTGGTCTTGAAAGCAATGTTAACTGGCGTTAGATATTTCTGTCCTAGCTAAAGTGCTTTAGGTCCGCTTATCCTATCGGCGACTTGCTTGTTGACTCTATATCTGTTTGGATCTACGCTCTGGTCTCCATGGCTCGATGTCAGTGTGTATGTGTCAGTATGTCCGTCTCTGGGTGCTGTGCCAGAGGGCCCACATGCCAGCCGGCCGCCTCACCTTCCTTGGACATGCCAACCTCGAAGCACTTCTGCAGGCGGCAGTACTGGCAGCGGTTGCGTGTGACCTTGTTGATCTGGCAGTTCTTGTCGCGGTGGCAGGTGTACACCATGTTCTTCTGGATGCTGCGCCGAAAGAAGCCCTGTGGCCAGGCAGAGAGAGAGAGAGAGAGAGAGAGAGAGAGAGAGAGAGAAAGGGTGAGTCTTATCTACACTAGCCTTGTCTCTTTTCAGCGGTTGCTTCATCAACAGAAGAAAGCTTGTCCCTTTGTTGTCAGTAGACGTCTGTTCAAACCTGTTCAACCACAACATACCATCCTAGGCCTACAGTCACTCCATAGGATGACGCATTAATAGTGTAACCATAAATGATACTGATGTTTTTTTTAGTTTTAACAAAAGACTTAAAAAGACTTGCATTTAGTGCCACCACTACAGAACTGACCATTCGAGGCATGCACTCCACAACAGCTGTGAAGGGGTCCTGTGGTATCTGGTACCAAGACATTAGCAGTAGGTCCTTTAAGTCCTGTAAGTTGTGAGGTGGGGCAGCAATGAGCCTCAGTTGCCCATGACCCTGTAGCCAGTTCAAAACTTTCTGACTTTCTGTCGTCTAGCCATCCCAATTTGGCTCAGATTGGCCTTTTTAAGATCTGGTTTTTAAGATTTGGTTTTTAAGATCTGCCCCTGCTGGTGCAATACATAACTTCTCCAGGAATGCACGATAATAACTGTTTACCAAAATGATCGCCACTGGACAAATATCTGACTGATGGTTGACTTTGATATCGGTAGCAGTATTGTGCCAAAATCAGCAGAAAGTGCTGGAAATGAATGAATTTGATCCAGTCCTGTAACAAGTCTAGCCTGAAACAGCAACCACTCACACGGTGTGATGTGATGCTGTTGGCTGCATGTTTCTTTCTGTGGGTTTGGAAAGTGTTTGAGTAGTTTAGACATGAAAGAGGACTTTCAGATGTTGAACTCAGGCTAAGCGTTAACTGTACAGCTCTGAACAGACCCAAAAAATCAGATTTTTTTAACATATAGACATTTCAATATTGTTATCTGTGTTAGAACGGAGACGTGTTATTGTGTCTTCTGTTGATTCCTATGAGAGGTGAGAGGTTGTGATGTCATATTTTTGCCATATCGTCCACCCTTATTAAAGCCATGTCCAATACTCTACACCAGGGGTGTCCAGCTCCGTACCTGGCACAGGCGATTTCCCTACTCGAGCACACCTGACTCACCTCAGCAGTTAAGCACTACTAGGTTTGGTAGATTGGCCTGTCAGAGCAGGAAAATCGCCGAACCACACTTGACTAAGTCCTCTTGGACCGGAACTGAATAGCTGAACATCACTCATTGTTTTTGTGTTTTGTGATACTTTGTATTGGGCAGCGTTTTCTGAAACCTGGATCTCTAGCTGGAAGCTTCACATTGTATCTGTATTCTGGCCTTTTGATATCCAGGAAATCAGTATTTGGACTGGTAACACTCCAGAGGAATGTGCGCATAAGTACTTATATTGGGTCAGGCTGTTCTCTCTCACTTGTGCCAGACCAACACAGACTGAGTGGCTGCAATCACCTCAGAGGTTTGAAGGAGCATAAATCCAATTTCTTTTGCCTGAACATAGCACAGATCTGATATAGTGGAATCAGGGCTGATATAAAGTGATATGAAGCGATGCAAAGGTAACGAGAACAGTCTTTCGGTTATCTATTTTCAGACCAGATAATAATGACAGATGTGGGTCACTTAAAAACTTAAATGTGGACCGTCAATGCAGAACGTTCTAAGGTTCTAATCTGAGCAGCAAAGAAACTGAATGTGAGCATGTGTGATATGTAGGTAGAAGTGCTAGTGAAGGTTGGGGTCCATACCTTGCATCCCTCGCAGGAGCTGACCCCGTAGTGATACCCTGAGGACTTGTCCTGGCACACGAAGCAGGGCTTATAGACACGAGGCGGCGGAGGTGGAGAAGGAGAGCTGGGAACCATCTCCTCTGAGCTGGTGCTCTGGGTCTCCACCGCTAAAATGAGACAATAGGACAAAGAGAGGCATACATTAGGGCACACTGTGTAACAATCTCTAAATACTGACGAAGCAGTAGATGTTCAGTGGAAGGCTGATTTCTAGAAGCTGATTACGTGGAATGAAACTTAGAAGAAACATAGAAGCTGGAAGTCTCTAGATTGGTAATAGCTGCATTGGTAGATTAGTACATCAGTACAAAACTAATAGCAAGCCGACAGGTAATAGAGGTAACTAGATTAGCACTGTGCATTTACCATACTTTTGTCCATTACTAGAGACAACAGGATGTCAAACGAGCCCGTTTATTTGAGATGACCTAACAACTCAAAGGGGTGTGAGGCAAGTGTGTAATGATTTTGCAGTTTCCACAATGCTAACTGGGTGGGATACGAGGTACCATTACTTGTTAAACTACAGAAGCAAACCAATCAACAAGATTTGCAGAAAGGGGGAAACTGTATGAGCTGATTTTTTGGGTGCCAATTGATCATTTTGCACGGTAGACCCAAGCCTGCATAGGTGTTTGTTGGTTTACATCTCCATTTTGTGTAAATGGTGACAGATTGGTGGGGGTTAAGTGGGGGTGACATGTCTGTAGAATTCATTTCCCCCTACACCTCCCCCTGGCCAGCCCTCTCATCAGGGGGTGGGATTGCAGGAGGATTAGTCTGGCTTGATTGACAGAAAGAGAGAGAGAAAACAAACAGTTTAACACTGAGACAGATAAGCAGTAGTCCTGATAGATGTTCTGATAAGGCATGTAGCTCAACTCTGCAACAGGCCGTGAGCCGGGCCTGGGGCTTCCTCGTTCTTACCCAGCCGGCTGCCCGGCTCCTGTGTTACTCCGCTTTGTAGAGGTGAATACCTTTCCCTTCAGGACATACTTGGAATTGCTAACTCACTCACTCGCTACAGGTGATATCTGTCTCTTGCAAGACAGTAAGACAGATTACGAAGCCTTTAAACCCACTGAACCACTGAATCAGTTATTAGTTCTGAGTAATTACTGTGAAACTCAAAGTTATAAGAATGAGGAATTGAAGTGTTGGCAACACTTGTAAAAATACAATTGCATTTTTTTCGAGTCATGCCATAGATGAACCACTTTTACTTCCCCTAAAGAATGGATGATGCAATGGATGGTTCTTAAAAGAGCCTTTTTTGTAGAAGACATATGAGTGGAAGGGACAATCCACGTAGAACCTACATGGGATAGATGTAGATAAAGAACCATTAACTGAAAGTTTTTCTCACTGGTTCTTCTAATAGTATCACTCCACCGAAGACGGCACGGGTCGAGCTACATGTCCATCCTTGTGTCCTAACCAACATGTTCATGAAACACGTGTGTAAACTCTAACAGGTACTTTGTCCTCCTCTGTGTGCACAGACCCCAGAGTAACACTTCTTTCAACTTTCACCCTGCAATCACCCTCAAACTTCACCCTCTCCACCCTCCCGCCCTGACACATAAACCCTATTTCTTCTCTTGTTTCCTGGCCCTAAATTCCACAGTATGGCCCTGGCGGTTTTTACTGGAGGCCCAAGCTCGTAAGCCTGGCCTATAAAGGTGCTCTCAGGGCCGGGGCGGAGGCCACAGCCCGGCTGCAGGGGGCTTTACTGGGTCTCAGTCACCTCGGGCGGCCATTCACACCACCAGCTGTAGCCCTGGCTAGTAAAAAAAAGGCCCAATCATAAAACGAGAAACAGGGAGGCTCTAAAATTCTAACTTTTTACTGCACTCCCATCCCCCCGGCCATGGTCAATGGAAAGCACAGAGGCTAGCCTAAACTTAACCTACCCCCCCCCTCCTTTCTCTCGTCACACACAGACACACACCCCACAGGGTCCAGCCCAAGCACCAGCTTGGCTTTTTTTACAAGAGCTGGGAGACTTCAAAAAGAAGAAAAGGGGGCATAAAAAGAGGAATTTGATAGAAAACAGAAAAAAAGGGACAGATGAGGGAAGGGGGCAGGGAGAGGCAAATGCTTAGAGGTTACGTACAACGCACTACTGTTCATGGTCATGGTTATCCCAAAGACCTTACCATCTGTTACGTAAACATTCTCAGGAGATTGGTGTACTATGTGCTTGTACCGGACAGAGTCCCCAAGTAACCCAGCACCTGAAACCAAACACCTTATTACAGCATCATTACAGCTGAAACCTATACAGCACAATGCTAATACTAAAATCAAAAAGAGGAACAGTCCAATCAGTAGCATCCCTACTAAGACCTTGTAAGTGTCAAAGGGGATGTCACAGTACTATCACTATGGGGTCACATCAAGCTCAGATCAAAAAACATGCCTGCTATCAAAACCGCGTTGTGAATTTCTTCATTGTAACAAGAGACAGAGAACGACTGCGACTGTGGGCTGAACCGAGTGTGAACCCATTTGTTTATGTTGTAATGGAGGCAATATGGTGGCTGCAGGGACAGGTGCTGACAGCTGCTTTGAAAAGGCCAAATCGTGGGTGGCGTCGAGAAATGACTTCTGACTGGCACCGTCTGACAAGCCAGGGAGAGAAACAGAGATAGAGGCAGAGAGAGGCGAGCGAGGGAGGGAAAACAGTACGGGAGGGGTAGAGGGCAGAAAATCCATCAGTGTCCATCAACAGCCCAAACTGGTTCCTGCCGTAAAAAAAGAAAAAAGAAAGGGCTTCTCTTACACCTCATTCACACACCCTTTCCAAAGCTCGCTCAACACTTCTCCCAGGGCACACAATGGGATGGGCCGTCTTCAACAGGACACCCCCAACCCCACACACACATATACACATTTGCAAAAACATCAGGCCTTCCTTATCAGGGCCTAAGCCTGGGACCCCATTTGCATGACAATCTCCAGGCCAAGCACAGCTAGCTGCTAGCTGACCGATGGACAGGTTGGGGCGGGACTCAGGGGGGTAGGTAGGCAGGCCGCGGAGGAGGGATCGGCAGTTATCAGCAGCCACTGCTCATTTCCTGTTGAGTATCATTTTACTCCTAATCCCGTCTCTCAAAGGCCTTTGTACACAATGGCCGCAGCTAAACGGGTCCAGGCTAATGCCACTGTCAACCACATTTGGCCCATTTGGCCACCCCCCAGACACACCGAATGCAGCAGCATGCTGGGAAAAGGGATACACACAAACACATACACACTGACTGCCTTTCTACTTCTGACCGTGGTGTTTCCCTCCCATAGCGTTTCAGTTCCATAAGGTCCACCCCCAGCAGCATAAAATCACAGTAAGGGCTGCAAATGCAAGAAATGCATGACCATTAGCTTTGAGCACTCCGATAAAACAGATGGAGGCACAAGACCAACAGGATGTGCTACTGTGGCTACTGGTGCCGCCCTTATTTTTGTGGGAATAAATATAGGCCTGCTGCATGTGTGAAGGAAAAAAGCTTGGTGTGTTTCGTATTGCAAAACTACTTTTAGCTGAGCAGCATATGACGCATTGGCTGTGGAACAAATATTCTTTCACAATAGAACAGCAGATTTTGTGTACGTGACTGTGGGTGTGATTGAATCTTCAGTGGAACACTGTTCCCAGATCTAGTCTTGGCATGTGTGTGTGAGCGCGTGCATGTATGTGTGTGTGTGCGTTTGTGTATATGCAGTTGTCTGTGCGGGCACTCGCGCAGCTAGAGCCTCTACGCCATCTCCAGGGCACCCAATTTGATTTGCAAATCTAGTCCTGTACTCCACTCTCAATTCCTTTTTTTAAGCGTTTCAGTGTGCTCGGCATGTGCTTTTGGCCTTAGTGGCTTTGCAGTTTCTCGCCGTCCCCAATCCCTGGTCTTCAAAGCTGTCAAGAAGGCTTCCTTTTTTTTTTTTTACACGTAAAGACCCTGTAGAAGTGTGTTGTTTAGCAGCCCGAAGATTCCCCAGAAAGTGGTGCCATCAGCACTCACCTTTATGTGCATTATTGAAAGGGAGAAAGCTGGGGGTTGAGGTTCCTCCCTTTTAATAATGCGAGGAGAATCTGGAGGTAACAACTGCAAGCAAGTTTATGTATACAGGAGCAATTGGGTCATTGACGGCTGCTACCACTGCAGTAAGACATCACATGTTCACATTTATGTTTACTGATATCATAAATGTTCACTCAATTAAAATAGCAATGTTCTGTTGTCTCTATAAGCCCCCTCCCACCACTTTGTGCTGATCCAGGGTATTGAACCAGCAACTTTCTGGAGCTCTATATTGTCACCGTCAGACAAAAAAACTATGTTTTTCCAACACTGCAACTTTACAGGAGAAAGGAAACCCTACTTTTAATAGAAGTCAAGGTAAAAACGGTTTGTTCCAGGTCATTGTGGACCTCTTGTGTTGGATCAGCATTAAATTTTGACACAGTTTACAGTAGGGCTGCAATATCATACATATATCACACCGTACATACTGCCATATACAAGAAATTTCACCAGAATTCCACAGAAGTCAATGATATTGATATTAATAGTGCACTCCATGTATCCAAGATTGGAGTACTCTACCTCTGGTAGATATCACCTGACATTGCCCCAGTGTACAGTACATCTACAAGGCTTTTGCGGGACAGCAACGATATGCCATATATGATGGGTAAGGCAGCGAGAATGACTCACCGACACCATTGATTATAGAAATAGGTCAAGGCGTCACTGGTAATGCTTCTGTATTATTCATATGATATGTGCAGTTATTTTAATAGACTGCAATATGGCTTCAATTTTGTCTTACACCATAAAAAAGAAGGAACTGCTTGTGAGAATGTGATGGCAGCCTGTGACGGGCAAAGTGAAAGCAAACTGCGAAAGAAATAATGACTCAATTAGTGTATATTAGTCAGTGAATCAGAAGAATGCTTTGGTCAACAGATTAATCAGTTCTAGAAATAACTGTCAGTCGCAGCCCTAAGGAGCGATGCTTTGCACCAATGACAAAGTGTGTCCGGGCTCGGAAGGCAGGCTGATTTGTGCCGGTGATGAGCAGCGTGGCGACGGGCAGCGCGGCAGACGGCGCACAGATTGGACAGGTCGTCTGGAACAGCATGATTGATGGGCCGGCTGGCACAAGCTGCGTGAGCAGGAGGCCCCACTCGGAGCCGTGCCCGATGGGCAAGGACATGCAGTTTCCTGATGGGGGGACCAGGTGGGGCTTTTTCTCTCTCCTACTCACTCACTCACTCTCTCTCTCTCTCGCTCATGCATTCTCTCTCTCTCTTTCTGTCACTGCCCACAGTTTCCTGCCATCTCCAGCACATGGCTGTCATCACCACACTTCACTACAGCACAACCACGCTTCCTTCCTCCTCTCTGCTTCACCACTCTGCTTATTTTCCACTGGATGTGTATTCTGATTGCACGCTATCAGAGTGGCATTTCCACTATTAGTCAACCTAAGAGAGATGTGGTGCAGTGCACTTCTTAATTAAGCTAGATAAAAATGTCTTCCTGCTTCACACCCCTGAGTGTTAAACTAAGACTCCAGAGGTAGTCACAGATTTGTCGAATGCCTCAACCGCACACATGTTCAAATTACGTCCAACTCGTCTTTTTGGTCCAAAGTGATTTCCTCAAAAAAATGCCTGTGCTTGCAGATACTGAGTAGTAGCGGTTTCTGTCAACAGCTGTCTGAGAGTTACCTGAACCCCCAACCCAGCTTTCTCCCCACTATTCCTCCTACTCCCCTCCACAGCGTCGGCCTGTTAAGAGGAGGAGCTCTCCTGTCCCAGTGAAGCACTCTGAAAGGAAGCCCTGTGATAAAACTGGGCCCCAGCCAGGAGGTGGCTTGGAGGGAAAGAGAATGAAGGAAAGAGGGAGAGAGATAGGGGTTGAGAATTTGAGATTGGACAAGACCAGAGGAAGGATGAGCTTAGAGGAATGTTGTAACCAGTGCAAAGCAGAAATACATGCATACGCATATTAACATTCCTCACTGGACGGTCACTGGTTGGCTGTTGAGTTCTACAGCGTGTGGCACCAGAACAGGACCTGTTTCTAGCCGCCATTGCTTTCCACAGGAGGGCAGTCAGCAGGTTACACAGATCCATGTCCTGTCCTCAGGGATTGGCTTCCCTTGGTGACAGCCATGTACATTCAGCCTTTTGTCTTTCACAGTACCTCATAAACCACCTTCAGGCCTTTTTCTTTATTGTGACATTTGGTCACAAGAACCTCTCCTCATCGAACCCAGACCCTTCAAAGAACTGTGGAGGCTCAAACAAGCATCACGCCCTCCTAGGCCGTAAGCAAGCAAAAAAAAAATATCCTTCAGAATCCCAGACAGCAGGGTCACCCTTCACCTCTGACCTAAGCCTTACATGAGCTTTGCTATGGCTTGTGGTGAAAACGACCTTGCAAGCAAAGCACTGGGACCTATCCTGGCAATACAACAAAAGCAAGCCATTGCGACACAGTGGACGGAGATCTGGTCCAAAAGAGACAGATCTCTGGCACCGGGAACCGCACCATCCGCCAGGCCTCATATGTGCACTCAGAGTCTAGGGGAGACTGTCTCCTTCAATTCCTCTCCACTCCAGTGGCTGGATCACTCCTCCACGGTCACAGACGTTCGCTGTTGATCCGTTATCTGCAAGCACCAGAGCCAACTGGTCAAGGCTCAGCCTGGGCTGCTACCCATCCTCACACACTTCCTTCCTCCATCTGTCTAGCTGCTTGCCCTCACCTGCCAGTAGAGGGAGGCCCCTTTTTTGTGTGCCCCAGTGTCTCACGTGGACCTACACAATTCGAGGCAGAGGAACTCCTTGTTTGGTTCATATTGCTTCCTTCCCCAAACAATAGAAACCGCAAAAGTAGAAGTGGCAGGTTGGTTGACGCCTTGGTGGTGGAAACAAACAGAGCAAACAACTCAAAGATTTTTCCCCCTTTAGCCGCTAGAGTAAAGAAACGACGCTAATTGTTTAACAACACCGATGGTTCATTAGCATCCAAGGGCACTCCAGGACCAAGATTACAAAAGGTACGTACAGGTTACATTAGACAAATCCTAACAGCAACAACAGACATCACTCACACTCGAAGTAAATTACTCAGGCGATGTGAAGAGTCATATACCTGCTACTGTCGTATTACGTAGACGACTTACAACAAATGGGAGGTTCAAGGAGTGTCAAGCAGGCCCAAGTGTGCTGCAATTGGCACTCTCCACGTCACGTTTCGTTTCTGCCCGTCCTCTGTCTCACTGGCTAATTCGGTTGCTCGAGGTTGAGACCATGCCTTGCTGAAGTGCCCCTTTGTTTGGGCCCAGTTTCCTGCAGCACTTGCAAGCTCCCAGACTAAGCCTCCACCACTCGACAGAGCAAGAGGAGCCAGCCAGACTGTGGCTTCCTGTTGTCTGTGTGATTTGTGGTCGAGGAGAACTGCATCTGGGCACACAACATGATGAACAAAGATATTAAGCTTTTCAGTGTCACACTTTATGCCCTGGCACAGCCTGGTTCACTTTAATGACACTCTGGGGAAGTGTGAGAAACTTCTGCTTTGACTGAATGAAATCAAGAAATGATGCAGGGTTACGAGAGTGGAATTTTTTTTTCTGTAGGGCAGCAAGCTCTGAGAAGAGATTGCCCAACAGTGAAGGGTGTGGACTGGCAGCCTTCAAAGCACCACGTGTCAAGTGATATCCTGTTGATGAATTTCGCAGAAAAGAAAAGGGCTCTTCATTTGAAAAGTACGTCTAATTCACCTTGCAGAGGGGAAAATCCTCCCTGCGGTAGAGTTGCCACAGAGCTATTTTTTCACAGCTTTTTAAAACAGGGCATAGGTCGTGAGAGTCGCAGGCACTTCGTACCCACTAGCTTGACTGACTCATTTCTGCTCCTCATGAAAGCCATGCAAATCTGTTTCTGTTGACAAGAATGGTAAACCACATGTGACTAAAAAGCTGAAATTTTAACAGTTACGTAAAGATGGTTTGCCCCATCAGGGCTCTTGGGTTCCTTCATTCATTTTAACAGTTAACTGGAAGGGTGTAGTGTGACAAGTCTCTGACTTGGCTCAGATCAGGCCAGAGGTAAAAATAGCCAAGAAACATCAACTACATTAGAACACGTCTACTGTCCAAAACACTGGAACATTGCAGAGGCAGAAACAGGTGCCATTCAAACATGTATTTGCATGGCCTAGGATGGCCCAACTGTAATATTTCACCATGCCAAACCAGCATGAGGTGAGGTTTGCATGGGGGTGCCTGTGCAACTTCACTTTGCTAAATGGGACTTTGAATGTACTGCAGTTCTCCTGTTGACATGAGGTTTGATTTCACGTCAAATATTGAAACCTGGTTGCCCTGGTTGGACTTTTGGAGCCATTACATCTTCACTGCCCTAAAATGACCCGGAAATAAAGTGCTGTCTGCCATGCTATGTCTTTATCAGGGGCCTAATGATGCCGGTAACCAGTTTGACTTCTGTCCGAGTGACTGACAGCCTCTTTTTCTCAAGTTTAGCTCATTCATGTGGTCTGGAGGTGTTTGCGGTGTGCACAGGGGGTGGCTGTGCTCCCTTTCACACAACAGTGAGCACTAGCAGCGCTCCAGCCAAACCGTCAGTCAACAACACTGCAGTAACAGAACCTCTCCCCTTGCACAGAGCTCACACATGATTTGAGACTGACATAGATCCTGCCAACGCCTTGCCTCCAGAGGGAAACAGGCAGGCGCTGAGCCTCTCGGTAAACAGTCAACAGAGCCAGGGACAGGGCGAACATGCTGGCCAAGCTGGGAGAACCGAGGAGCCTCGCCCAAAGATCCCTAGAGCGTGACGCACGGCCCAGTTCGCATCTTGCAGAGATGTGAGACACGGAAGAAGAGAGACAGGCGGTTGATTAGAACACACCTCGGGAAAGAGTGCAGGTAGAAGCCCATGACGGACAGTGGCTGCTTGCATTCAAGACAGAACTGTCCGTCACTGGGAGCAACAAGCTTGTTTCATCAGTTCCTGTTAACTGAAATGTAGTTGACAAGAGGTGTGACATTTGTTACCAGGCTAAAGCTGCTAAAACGGAGTTAAAAACCATCGCTCACCACAACTGTTGCTTTAATAGCTTAGTTAATACTCAGCAAGTATGGCCTCATGTTTTATGTATATAAGCTTTGGCTAAGCAAGGGGAAGGAGAAAAGGGGCGGGGGGGGGGGGGGTCTGGTCAGTGTTCTGCACACGGCAGCATTTCTTTTATGAAGCACTGAATCCAAGTGTTAGATTAATCTTGTCATATTATACTGCAGAGTCGAGACCATGGGGTCGTCCAGAATAGTGCTGTGTTTTCAGCGAGGCAAGATCCCTTTTATTTACAGTTCCCCGACCCCAGCGAGACTCTCACAGAACTGCTCACTGTGCAATCTCAGCGGCCACGTCGGGCCTCTGTTCCTGAGACTGACGGCGCGGTGAACTCCTTCTCCAGCAGGGATCAACAGCCATCAACACACACACCGGCAGGTAGTGATTCGTATGCGTGTAGCCAATGACATAAGCGCAATGATAAAGGAAGGCTGATAAAGAGGCCTGCTCTGAGGCAAATGCTGATATAAAATATGCTAAATGTGCTTACTCAGAGATGGGGAATAGAGTTATTAGTGACTTTAAGGTCGGAACTGATTCACCCCTAATCAACGACAATAACTGCAAAAACAATCCCTCCGAGACTCCATAAAGCCGCACAGTAGAAATGTGCGCGCTGATGTGCAAGGCCGTATTCAAAGCAAAGAAGGCGGATGGCCAGAGCTAATCTAGACATCAGTGATGAATATAGCAGGTAAACAGGCTGATAAACAAATAGAACATTTAATGGGTATGTATATGTAAGTATTACAAACATGCTAAAGCATACGAGCAAGTGAGAACATCATTGACCTGTCCTGTCCTTTCTCTGTCCTTCTTTCTCGTGTGGCCTACCACTTTTTCCTCATTTCTGGCTTAACCCCCCACCACCACCACCACACACTCTTATGTCTCCTTCAAATTAGCCTTCTATCCAATTCATACACCAACCCCCTCAGGCACTGTAATCATTTAATTGAATCTTTTGTAATTATAATGAAATAATTGAAGACTTCCATTAAAGGGAGAAAAGAAAAATGAGAGGGTGTGAGCGGGAGGGTAAATATGACAGCGGGCACAGGAAGCTCTCATTTCCCTGTCTGTCATACACACACAGCCCTAGTCCATGTATCTTATCAGGCTCAGATGTGGACAGCACATTTAGGCCAAGACAATGGCATGTGTGTGTGTGTGTGTGTAAGTGAGAGAATGAGTGAGAGAGGGTAGGAAGGCGGCAACACAATCAGGAATTCCAGCCGTGGAAGTTGAGGGGGTGGGAAAAAAAGCTGTCTCAGGAAAAACAGAGGAAATAAACAACCAAAAACGAAAAAGTGAAAAGGCCAATACGCGACCCAATAGCGGTTTTTAATGATTACAGGAGGGCGGAGCTCCAGATGTGCTCTGATGAACTATGCTAATTTCGACGCTTTCCACCAAACGGTCTCTCGTAGTGATTCATGCTTAATTTGCTTTGCCAACTTTGATGCCAGTGTCTGGACGGTAATACATGTTGGCCCGATAACCAGCTTGAAATACTGTCCTTGGCCTTGCCATGTCGCAGCGAGAGGAAATGTGACGTCTAGTTGCTACCCAATGTGTTAGCAAATTACTGGCGCATTTCCTTGACGCTCGTGGCTAAAGTGCAATACCAGCTCCCTCCCCAAAGCCCTCGACACTCTTCAGGGTGTTACACAATACAACCAAAAAATGGGCCTTTGACTCCTCTTCCTTTTCTGAGCCCCAACAAGAGCAGCACACACAGTGCAGGAGAGCTGATGCTGCGCAGTGTGTCAGCCCCTCTCTCACCTTTGACTCTGGGGGGGTAGCTTTCCTCCAAAAGTAGGAAAGTGCCCTGTAATGCTTCTGCTGTCCACATAGAGCAGGCGGCTGTGGTTGTGGCTCTCTCAACGACACCAAGACAGTGGCCCTTCATTGTCAAGTGACTTGTAGTCCAGGTTCCCTCGAATGCCATTAAGGAACAGTAAGGGGGACCATGTAAACAATTGAGAAAAGCCTGCGTGCTCGCGTGTACGAAAGTAAACCCCAAAGGTACCAAGCAAAACGGAATGTCTGAGTCTTGCTGGCAAACCAGACCTTTTTTACGAGGGGAAACTTCCTTCCTGTAGATTACAAAGGCAACGTTTGAGAGTGTAAAGCTCACAGACAGCAGCAATCAGCCAGCAGCAGCAGCAGCATAAGTCAATCAGCTGGAGCCCCCTGAATGGGCCATGGGCTCAGCAGCTGGTTTAGCCCTAATGAGATATCATTGGGCTTGAACGTCAATTCATCTGCCTCATTGAGGGGGGACAATGAGGCGGAGGGGGTGCGGCGACAAGGCCGTGGCCGCCGAGGAGAGGACAGGCTGGCCTTGTTTACAGGGGCTTGAGTAGGCACGGAGGGCTGAAACGGGATACCGCTCCGGTTCTTCCCTCGGGCCGCCCTGTGCTTTTCCCACTGCATTTCTACCCCCCCCCCCTCCTCCTTCCCTCCTCCACTCTGTTTCCTGGAACCCAAGTGGGGAAAAAGAACTTGTACAGCGAGGAGCAGATGGATACTTTTTCCGACGCGTGCGCATGTTTGTTTTTCGGACGTTTTCAAGACTTTTAGAGACTTCTAGGAAAGCCCAAGGAAAGCTGGAGTAACCTACCTTCGTAAGGACCAGCAAAAGGGGTCCTGATGTTGTGAGAGCTTTGTAGAAGGAGGTTAGGTTTAGGCTCAGGCCTCAGAACATTCTTTTTACATATAGCTGATTTCATAAGGATGGCTAGCATTTTGTAATAGTCCAAAAAAGTTTAAATAAACGAGTTTTTCAATATGACAGAACATGGGACACATACAGAGACCCTACAAGGTCCCCACAAGGTCTGAAAACAAACATTTTGTGCCTGTGTGTGTGTGTGCCTGTGTGTGTGTGTGAGTGCATGCTTGCTTGGGGGCTGAGATCTGATTGATTAAATAAACAGATCTCGTGGTGATGCGGGCTGTGGCGGTGCAGGGGGAGGGCCTCGGCCAGGACCCTGACAGGGCATCTGTCTTCATTAAAAGCGGCCCAGTGTGGCTGACAGCCACTGAAACGTTGATGTCTTCAGGATTAATGAAGACAGATGACTCTCCCTAGAGAGAGGCCAGCACCAAGGAACAAAAAAGCAGAAGGTTGAACAAATAAAAAAAAGAGAGAAAAAGAAAAGAAGAAAAATAGAACAGTGCATCATCAAGCGACTCCCGTCCAATAAGCCGGAGCGACCAGAGGCGGATTTTGCCGCTGCTTTCGGGGGGATTTGTTGGTGGGTTGATTCGGGGGATTGATTCGGGGGCGACTGTTCTTCCAAAAGACAAGGCCGTTTCTTCTTTCTTCTCACATGCACACATATGCTAACCCCCCTGCTAGCCTATGGAAATAGACCCCGGTTTTGTCTGTGCTGAGACAGGGCCTTCAGTGGAGCCAGAAGACTGTCAAAAGTCTGGAACAGAAGGAGGGGAGGGGGGAAAGAAAGGAAGAAAGAAAGGAGAGGGAGATGAAGGCCTAGCCAGGCCCTTTGGCAATCTCACACACTTCTGCTGCTTTTGACTCCGGTCTGGACATTCCACTTAATTCACTTATCCCATTTCCCTGCTCTCATTTCTTAATTTATTTATTTACTAAACTCCGCGCCAGGCCGCTCGCGGTTTCCCAGGATAGAGGCGTTTCATCTATCCTAAGGACGTGGGCTGCTCTTTTTTTTAATATAATTTTTTTTCTCCGGGACAGAATCTTTCTAAACATCTCTTTCCTCTACAATTTTTTTTTTGAGGTCCTGTGATGCCAAAAAAAAAAAAAAAACACACCACACACACACACACACACACACACACACACACACACATACACACACAGACAGACAGACTGGACCTGTCCACGGCAATAGTGAGCTGAGGAAGACAAATGCAGCCTGCATGACTGGAATTATAGCAAAGTGTCAGATTGCCCACCCACCCCACCTTCTACACTCATCTCTAACTCTTATTCTGCCTCTCCCAAACACTTGGTCACTTTCCCTTGTTCAGGTTTCGGCCCAGTTTCCCTTTTCGCTCAGAAGCTGATGAGGTCAGAGACTGCCGTTACCTGCACTGTTGCTGAAACTAGACGCTGCCTGTTCGCATATGAATAACTGAATGAAGTGCCCCCCCCCCCCACACACACACACACACATACACACAAAAACACACCCTTCCGACTGCTCTTGTGTCCCCACACATGCCTTAGCAGAATGCTGTGCCTCATGTATATCAATCAATGCGCATACGATGAATGTACCCAGCTTAAGCACTCTCGACAAACGTCCAAACAGCCAAGCAGGCCCTTGTGTTCTGCTGGGGCCAGTGTGGAGCTGAAGTTGTGAAAGCCGTAAACAAGCCACAGCCTGAGTGAGTTGCAGCACAACAGTGTGACACACACACACACAGAGTGTGAGAGAGAGCATGAGAGTAAGCTTGAGAGAGAGGGAGAGCGCGAGTGAGAAAAACAGTGTTCACTTACACTGGACGCTGGCCGTCCCGGTCCAGGCGAAGGGGTCCAGTCCCGCAAAGAAGGGGCTCGCCTTCCTCAGCATGCATGCCCCCGGGTTTGTGACATCATACAACTGGCGGGGTCCCATCCCCAGAGCCTCCATGCAGTCAAACATGCTGCTGCACCCACCAACAAGCCCAGACTGTCCTAGAAATGCCTCAGCCTGCCTCTTGTTTACTTCCCCTCAAATCAACAACAACAGCAACAACGGCCCCCTCTAAATCCCCAGCTGGAGAGCAGCGCTGTGCTCCAGCTCCTGCAGTCGCTTTCCCTGTTTTCTTTTCCTCGCTGTTCCTCTATCAGCTGCTGCTGCTTGCTTGCTTCTGTCTCTTTCCCCAGGGCTGGAATGTGGAGTTGGCTCCTGGTTGGCTCTCTGTCTCACTCTTGCTGTTCCCCTCTGTCTCTCAGTCGCTCTTTTTTTTTGCCCTCTCTCCCCCGATGCCCTTGGGCAAGCTGCTCTTAGTCTGCTGTAACAGACCTAAATAAGCGCTCAACATAGCACTCAGTGAAGTCCCTGCCACAGCGGAGCGAACCAACTGCTTCTGCGCCCACAGAGAGGGGGGTGGAGAGGCACAGAGAGAGAGAGAGAGAGAGAGAGAGAGAGAGATAGAATGGGAGGGAGGGAGACGGAGAGAGTTAGAGGGGAGGAGAGAAAGAAGGAAGAAGGCAGGGGGTAGGGTAGGAGGAGGAGTTAAAGCCAGAATGTTTGTGTCCATGCAGAGTGTGTGTGTGTGTGTGTGTGTGTGTGTGTGTGTGTTGGCCAGCCCTGATCTGGTTAGAGGACAAACTTTTATTTGATTCTCGTTGGCTTCGGTTGGGTTTCTTTTGTGCTTCATACTCAGCAAGCATTACACACACACACACACACACACACTCGCACATACGCATACACACACTGCTCAACAGAGTCTGTGACTCTGCACCTCCCCCATTTTCCCTGCAGTAAATATGAGACCCCCCCAACTCCGTCTCTAATCATAACCATATTAAAGTCCAGAGCGAGTGAGGGAGAGAGATAGACAGAGAGAGAGAGATAGACAGAGAGTGTGAGAGAGAGAGAGAGTATTGTGCATGGAGCAGATGCCAAGGCAAGGGAGGGGAAAAACCCCTCTCCTCTTTTGTCTCTACAGAAGACAGAGAAAATGACTGATGGCCACTTCTGCGGTTACTTCATTAAATATGTGGGGAAGATTCGGAACAGCCCCCCCAAAGCTTTCATCTGACTTCTCCCGAGTCAGAATAGATCAGCAACCAAATCCACGCGCCCCAGGACAGCGGGCCATTAGGGATGAACGCGAAAGAGAAACTTGGCTCCCGTACAACCGTTTGACCGAGAACAAACTGGAGAGCAAAAATAACTTGTAGCAGCAGAGTCACCCCAACGCACCTCGACCCAGAGTTCACCTGAAGGCTGAGGCGGCGGGCTGTCCGGACGATCCTCAATCCCCCCTCAACCCCCCCCCCCCACACACACACACACACACACTCTTGATGAAAAATAAAATAAATTTCAGCTAGAAATATCACTGAAAAACATATATACACAATATAAACTATACGGACAAAAGTATTGGGACACTTGCTTCTTCCAAAATCAAGGGTAGTTAAAACAAGCGTTTTCCTGCTTTTGTTGGATCAGTTGGCTCCACTGTCCAGGATTCAGCATTCAGCAGCAAGAGCACTAGTTAGTGAGGCCAGGACGTTGGATGTTCACCACCCCACCTCATTCCCAACACTCCAACTAATTCGAAAAGTATTGAATGGAGCACCAACCATCATTCCGGACAAAACTGTCCACTGCACCACAGCTCAAGGTTCATGTTTATCTGCTCCAGAGAGTCCTATTCTATTGGCAGTAGTTCTTTACAGGGACTAGACAGCTGTGTAACCCGCTGCGTATTCATCATTTCACCCATCCTGCTACGGCCTGACCCTATGACCCTAGGTCGTAACAAAATTTGGGGGCTCGTCCGGGATTATCATGATGCTAAAATTCCACTATCGTCCCATTGCTCCCCTCTGGTCTGGCCTGCCCTGCCCTGTCCTGCCCGAGCCCTCCTACCCCATTCCAGCCCTAAATACCCCCACCATCAAACTCCCTCATATAACTCTGGCAACACACAGGCCATCAGTACCGCATTAAGTGAGGTGGGGGACGGGACACTCCGAAATAAATAGCTCTGCTAGCATCGATGCCAATGGCTGTCAGTGGCGGAACAGCTGAGGGACGGCCGGGCCTACAGCCGGGTTCAAATGCACCAAACAGCTGAACTCCATGCCAGAGGTGGCTGAGAATATTACCCTGGCCCACACAGACACATACACACACAGGCACCAGCACTACCCCCCTCGGCTCACTGGAAGTGGTATGGCCCACTTCGACTGCCACAGAAAAAGGCACCATTTCCTGTCAATCTGTGCTGCTGGTTAGACCCTGTAAACACACACACTGCCTTTTCTCCTCTTTCACACTCACAAGCTCTTTTTTTAAACCCTCCTTCCAATTTGATTTTTTTTGTAGATCGGCCTCTTTTCAGATGAACAAAAGGAAGCACCCCCCATACCCCCCACCCTTGCCGTGTTCAGGCCTGCACCAAGACTGGTGCTCATTAGGCTTGTTTATTGATCCTGTAGCTTTTGACTTTGTTATGGTTTTCATCTATTTTCTTTAGGTGACCCTCATACAGAGAGAGAGAGAGAGAGAGAGAGATAGAGAGAGAGAATAAGGGAGAAGGAGAGTAAGAAAGGAAGAGTGTGAGAGAGAGAATGAGAGGATAAAAGAGAGAGAGAAGGCAGGGTATGAGTGAGAGAGTGAGAGAGTGAGAGAGTGGGGAGTGAGAGAGGCAGAGTATGAGAGAGTAAGAGAGTAAGGAAAAAAGAGGTGGGGAGAGGGAGAAGGAGAGAGAGTAAAAGAGAGAGAGAGAGAGAGAGAGAGAGAGAGAGAGAGAGAGAGGAATGGAAGGGGAGAGATTGAGTAACAGGCAGATGGAGAGAGAGAGAGAGAGAGAGAGAGAGAGAGAGAGAGAGAGAGACAATAAAGGAAAAAAGAAGGTGAGGTAAATAGAGAGAGAATATGGGAGAGGGAGAGTAAGAAAGGATAAAAGAGAGAGAGAATTGTAGGGAGTGAGAGAGGCAGAGTATGAGTGAGAGAGAGAGTAAGGGAAAAAGAGGTAGGGAAAGGGAGAAGGAGAGAGAGAGAGAGAGAGAGAGATGAGAAAGAGAGTCACAACGAGGAAAGGAGAGAGAGAATGAGGCAGAGAGAGAAAAGAGGGTAAAGGAGAGAGGCAGAAAAAGGAAGAGAGAAAGAGGAAGAGAGAGGAGATAGTGAGAGATAAGCGAGAGACAGACGGTGAGGAAGTGAGGAGAAAGTGTGAGCGAAGGAGAGACTGAAGGAGAGTTAGGAGGGGAGATAGAGATAGAGAGAGACAGATGGGGGTAGATGTTGAGAGAGCTTGGTAACAGCCCTGTTGTTGAAGCTGATACTGAACTACATCTGAAGTCTTGCTCTGCTGCCTCAGAAACAAGATGGTACAGCAACGGCACAAGCTCACCCTGGATCACAGATTTCTCACGTTCTCACGTCCCGTTTTCCGCCCCTCTGTTTCTAAATCAGGTGTAGAAACATGGTCCGAATCAACGTCATCATGCTGAAATAGAGAAACGACGTAGGACGCCTCTCTTTCCTCATTTCTGTTTTGTGAAGAAAGATGAGTGTAGAATTTCCCAACATCCCAGTTCCAGTCAGCAGTGATGGGAGTTGATGCATTTATCTTCATAGGCCTGACACTTCGCTACTACTGTTTTGCTCTTCTCCAGCTTTGTGGGCACAGGCACTTACACACAGGGGCGCTGTGAAAAGATATTACACTTGGCCCCACAACTCTAACAATTCTGTCAAAACACTCAATTCATACTTTTTAGGGCCCCTGTCATTCCCCCTCGTACCACAAAATACACCATTCACTCCCTATTCCAGAATTTCTCAACTCTGGTCCTGGAGACACCCAGCCTTCCCTGCTCCCAACACACCTGATTCATCTAATCAGCTCATTAGCAAGCCCATTCAGAGTTGCAGGGGGGTGGGGGTGTTGGGGGGTGTTAAAGCAGGGAGCCTGTGGTGCCTGGAACAGTTTAGTCCCACCCACACTATGCATTTCAACCCCTACTGCTTTTTGAATACGGGGGCAATACAGGACAGCCAATCAGAACAGAGCTCATTTACACACAGTAGCCTTGAAGACACATGGACAAGGGCAGCCCGTTAAATCACAGGGGATAAAGAGAGGTTATAAAATCCTGTGAGGATTGCTGTGAGGATTTCACTGCATTCAGCGACAAGAGCAAGTCAGTGAGAGTTGTTGAGGTTGAGATGTTGGATGCCCACCACCCCATCTCATTCCAGAGAGCACAGTTCCACTGCTCCAGAGCTCAATGCTGGTCAGTGCTGGCATTAGGCAGCATGGTGCCAATAGGCTCATGTTTATCTGCTCCAGAGAGTCCTATTCTACTGGCGATACTTCTTTCTACAGAGACTAGACAAGCTGTGTGTGTGTGTGTGTGTGTCAGCAGTGAGTGCAACTTAAAGTAGCTGAATGCATTCATTAGAAGGGGTGTCCACAAACATTTGGACATGTAATTGTAATTGTTAGAAACCCAAGTTACAGAGTCAGGGTCATGTTCCTGGCCCTTGAGGTGAACTCTTTCCGGACAGGATTATTTAGTCCAGAAAATGTCCAGAACACACACAAACACACACACTGCGACCACTGAGTGAGTCCTCGCTTGTCCTGCTCTCTGTCTTTTCTCTAATCATAGGGTTCTGCAGTTCTGAGTACCTGGAAGAAAAAAAGAAAAGAAAAAAGGCAGGAAAAAACCCTGACTCGACTTGACTCGGACATTTAATCCACACCAACTTCATCGTGTTGCTGACCCGAGCCCCCGCCCTCTCTTTCCTTCCCTGGCCAAGAGGAGTGAACTCCAGGAGAAACCCCCACTGGGCCACTAACTTTTCCCCCCCAACCTATCCTGCTCTCTCCTTCTCCCTCTCTCTCTCTCTCTCTCTCTCTCTACCTCTCTCTCTCTCTTTTGTTTTTTCTCCTTCACTTTGTTTCGCCTCGTTTCTGATTTTGAAAGGCGCTCCAACTCGGCTGTCTGCCGCCGTTTTTTCCAGCACTGCGAGAAGGCAAAAGTTTGTTCTTTCATCTGTCTCGAAGACCAGACTCTCCGAGTCTCTGTGCACTTACACTCCCTCGTTTTTTTCCCCTTCTCCCTTCCTCCCTCCCTCCCTCCCTCACTCTCGTGTGACAAAACTGCAATGACAAACAGGCCCTGAACTGCAGGAAATCCATCTCACTTAGCTGGCGCTCTGTCATCTGCCCTTAGCACGCCGAGCGCAGGCCCGGAGCTGAGGCTATCTGCAGAGCAGCGCTGCATTCCAGTCAGGTTGGACTACTGTGCGGCCCGCTGATAGAGAATAAAGATAACAGACGCAGTGCATTAAAGCTCCTCGCCATGTGGTTCTGAGCTCTGAGCTACAGAGGAGGGGGGTTAGCGTAAGACGCTCGGAGTTAGCCTTGAAAGCACGTTATAGCAGGGAGGCTGTGTTCAATTTCCAAACCCCTCTTTGTTCTTTAGAATTACCCAGATTGTTTCCGTCACTGTGACTTTACAGATTTATATGTAAATGAGCTCTGTTCTGATTGGGTGCCCTGTTTTGTGATTTAGTCAAAAAGCAGTCCTAGGAGTATGTTTAAAGAAATTTATTTTAAGGAAGTGAGGGTGGATTTTTTTTCTTTTTCTTTAAAAAATCACCCTGAATATAAAATGCTCTGCCTTAGAACTAAGCAGACTGTTTCTGTCACTGTGCCTTTAAGTTTCCTATGTAAATGAGCTCTGTCCTGAGTAGCTGTCCAGTTTTGTGAGTCAGAAAGCAGCAGTCCAGGCCGAAACACTACGTACAGCTTCAGTGCGAATGGGTGGAGCCAAACAGCTGAATAGGTGGGTAGATATGGGTCCTTTAAAATCACCCTGAATACAATGCTATCCCTTAGAACTAAAGAAACTGGTTTTGTCACTATGCCTTTAAGATTAACATGTAAATGAGCTCTGTCCTGATTGGCTGCCCTGTTTTGTGATTTAGTCAAAAAGCAGTCCTAGCAGTATATTTAGAAACTTCAGTAACATCAACTTTTTTTCTTTTAGGAAAGTGAGGATGGATATGGGTCCTTTAAAATGACCCTGTATGAATGTTGGTTAAATAGGTAGGTATATTTAAATGAGTTGGTTTTTATGTTTTTATGTAAAGCAAACCAATCCAAACACGTGATTCCTTAAGATGTATTTAATGTGTGTGTGTGTTTAAATATATATATATATATATATATATATATATATATATATATATATATATATAATGTGTGTGTGTGTGTGTGTAACAGGAAACTTGTTGCAGAAACACATTCCCACTGATGACAGAGATATAGACCACTTCTCTATAGCTCTCTCTCTCTCTCTCTCTCTCTTTCTCCCTCCCCTACACACACTTCACTCTCATAGCTCTGGCAGGGCAGGTCTCAACACATGTGCGCACACACACACACACACACGCGCGCGCGTGCGTGCGTGCAACATACTCAGTATACACCGTAACTCTCATGAAACACTGCATACACCAGCCTTGCTGTCACCAGCCCATTACACATAAAGGCATGCATGTCAAATACATTCCTCAAGCTTTTGTGTGTGTGTGTGTGTGTGTGTGTGTGTGTGTGTGAGTCCTAAACATACAGCCCAGTTAAAGGGGAACCCCTGTAATCGTTTCATTAAAGTTTTAAATATTACTGCTCAATTTTAAAAGGCTGAGATGTAACAAAATCAGTGGTTCTGGTATATAATCTTTCCTAGTAGAATTACTGACTCAGTGTTTCATGACAGTGAACCAGGTGCTGTGATGTCAACAACCACTAATGTAGCCATCTGAACATCCAGTGAACCTACGTTTGTTAAAACATCCCGTCCATGCCGCTTTGCCATCAGCATCCGGAGTCCACAAGAGCACAACTGGCCACGCTCTCCCCTACCACTCATACACCTTTAGATGGTGCTGGACAGATGGCGCTCTCCCTCCTCATCACTCTTGAAGGAATGTTGGCCGGCACAGACATCTGTTAGCTGGTGTGGTGGAGCCGGGGACATGGTGCTTTCCTCCGAACATGCCGGCTGCCCGGTGGTTGGCTTTGCGAGTATTGCAGGAGACGTGGTTGAGGCTTATTGATGCTTATTGAGGCCCCACCTCACAACTTGCAGGATTTGAAGGGTCTGCTGCTAACATCTTGGTTCCAGATACCACGGGACACCTTCAAAGGCCATGCCTCGAATAGGAACACCAAGGGGACCTACTCAATATTAGGCGGACGTGATGTTAGCTGTGTGTCCCCTCCTATGGGGATTACTGGGGCGATCAATTATCTTAAGTACGATGGCCTACTTTTTGGCATATTCCAGAACGTGACAGAAATATCAGATACGTATCGGACGATACTCAGGTTTCGACATCAGTGTTACAAATAATAAAAGGGATCCCACTTAATGTCTAAGAGTCTAAAGAGTGCCTTATCATTATGATATAACAATACAACAACAACAACAACACATCATCATACTGCCCATTCGCAAGTCCTGTGCTTAGAGCCGGCAATTACCCTGCCACTCTTCCATCTCCGGACAGCATTTCCTCGGCAGCCTTCTCTCATCAATCACCTCATACACACACACACACACACACACACACAACACCAGCAGACACATGTTCAAGCTCTGAGAGGACAAGTAATCGCATGCTGCCATCTGACTCCTGTTAACAGTAGATCTGCATGAGAGCCTTCAGGTGTCACCGCGAAGAGAAGCTGCGAGGACGCAAGGCATTCTGGGATGCTCTCAGCATGCACGAGGAGCCAGGCGTCACATGCTCGTCCCTCAAATACCAAATAAAAGAGAAAGCACCCAGTTAAACTTCTCCCAGCTTAATCAGCACTGGCCATCTTTCAAGCGAGATCGCACTGAAGCTTTTCTCTGTAATGCTTGGCCTCGCTTTCTGTCTCTCGAAAACACGTGATTTAAAGTGAAGGTTTGGCAAAAACACTTGAAGAGGATCCTGTCATCAGAAACAATGCGTTATTTTGCTGGAGAAATGGAAATAGAACTTGACTTATAAAGTTAAGTAACTGTAGTAACCTCTGTAGGAAATTGTGATTATACATGTACACATGTATAATACAAGAAAGCCAGGGAAAGTCAGACAAGCTATGGCACCCCTGGAGCAGAGATGTTAAGGGCTCGCTCAAGGGCCGAACCATGGCAGATTAGCAGATTCAGGCAAACCCTGTGATCAGTAACCCAGTTCTCTAACCACTGTGGCATGTATTCAAGCGGTTTCTTGTTCTAAGAAACAAAATAAAAATGAAAAATGAAATCCTCAGCTTTGTTAGTCCAGAACGGAGCCAATCAGGCATATTTTAATGGATCGGGTCTTGGCTAATTTAATTCTAATCCAGTTCTGAATCTTTGTTTTTACCACAGTGTCCACAGAGCTTGTGTCCTCACGACGCTATTAACAGATATTACTGCTCAGTCTGTGAGAAGAGTGCATGCTACTGCAGTCGGCAGCAGTGCTGTTGTTCTCAAAAGGTAAATAAAAGAGTTGAGAGTCTGCAGCGTGGAGCTATTTTACACTCGCCTTTGTTTTTAAACTAACACTGAAGAACTTATTCAGATCTGAGTGGAAGCTAACACTAATGCTAACACACACATGCTAGCTATACAAACCCAGACAGCACATTCACCCACTATAAAGCAGTTATTACACACCAGCAGATCAACAACCACAACGGATATCAGTCCAGAGTGTGTACCAGGGTCAGACTGGATTATAAGATTGTAGTCTCTAGTAAAAGTCTCTACTAAACTAAATCAATCAGTCCAGAATGTCTCATTATAGAAATTGCAACTAAAAATAAAGGGATTTTACTGACTGCATTAATTAGCAGTTCATGGCTGATTCTCAGCATTGAGAAACTTGGGTTCTGCTCTGGAGGCGAAATAACCTGATTGGGACATCCCTATTTATTACATATGAAGTAAATGCAGCAACAGTAAAGAATAGAGAACAGTGGATTACACATCTGAGTAAACAAAAATGGCAGCCATTTGTAGGCCTATGAAAAGAGGATAGAGTAAATAGAGGATATACCACGTACAATAGGTTCAAAAAGTCACATTTAAATGTTGAAAATTTTTATTATTATTATTATTATTATTAATAATAAGAAGAAGAAGAATACAGTATAAAGTGCTTTCTTACCCAAAGACAGAACAGAACACAGCAATAATAATAACTATTATTGTTTCATTATATTTTACTATTATTATTTTACTAGTATATTATAATATTAGAATACATTATAAAAATTTGTATTACAATAATGATAATAATAATAATAATACACATAGTGTATAAAGCCCTTTTCAACCCAAAGATGATGTTGGATATAACAGAACACAGCAATTAAAAAAAAATAATAATATATATATATATATATATAGTAATAATAATAATAATAATAATACACAGAGTGTATATAGCCCTTTTCGAGAACCCAAAGATGCTGTTCGATAGAACGGAACTCAGCAATAATAATAATAATAATAATAATAATAATAATAATAATGTGGGTTTCTTTGACTGTTTGGACGCAATTGTTGTGAATAGAGCGTGATCAACAATGATTAGATGTGGTGCAAAGTTTTGGGTACTAGAAACTCAGTCGTCCCGTGCTGGTTTTGTTGCTGTCCAGATGCGAGAGTTTTAGCACTGAGGAGATGTGTCAAATGTTTATCACAGATGCTCCCCTGATGAACTAATCCAATCCCAATAGGCCTTTAGGTTACATTTACACTGCAGGTAAAAGTGTCCTAAATAATCCAAATTACAGCCCAAATATCTGTCCTTTGCCTTTTAATATAGCTCTTTCATGCAACATCAAAATGACCAGAGCGAAGAGTGTCTGTAAAGTTCAAGGACTAAACAATCTGATTTAGGGCTTGAATCAGATTTGAGCCACTTAAACCTGAAGCGAAAGTATAAACGTAGCCCAAGCAAATGAAAGAAGACCACCTTGGACACTGCATGTCTTGCTAATCGTGGCTAATCTAAAACTATTAGGGGTAAGAAGAAAACTATTTAAAATAAAGCCTTCAAAATTACATGGAAACAACAAGTCTGGCTGGTCGAAGTCCCCCTCCTTTGCTTTTTAGACCACCCTTCCAAAACAGTCCCATCCTTCTTTAAGCACGAAGGCCTGCTCTGCTCCAGTGGCCATGGTTTGGTCTTTGTCCTGCACGTGCCCGATCCTGTCTGTTGGAAACTCAAACACTCCTCCCACACTCAGCGCTAGCCTCTTTATCTTCATCTGTCATCGTTTTAAGACACCAGTGGCCTAGTGTACTCATTGCCTTCCAATGCTCAACCACATCCTATTGCTCCCTCTCTTTCTCTCCCTGGAATGGCGAGACTGGATAGGATATCCCCAGAGGACTCGAGGAGGGTGGAAAGGGTGGAAAAGAGTAGCTTAAGCCACAGGATTTGAGGGATAGCGACAGAGGAGCCCAGATTCCATTCGCTAATAACTCGCAAAATTCCCTCTCTTGAGCTCTTAATTGCCTGGCAGTGAGAACACGCGCTTGTGTGTCTGCTTTTCGCTTTTCCATCGCTTTCCTCTCCTCACTCACGCTCAGGCCATGCCAAGTATCTTAAAAACGGACGCATGTAGGAGATAGCCCAGGCCAAAGTAGAACAAAGCCGACGAAGAAACCTCCAGCACTGTGGGGGCCTGTGGGTACAAAATGTAACATATATCAGCCAGCAAACCAAGAAGCAACCTCTGGCCAAGACTAGGGTCACTAATTATCCCAATTAGGAAGTAGGTTAGAAATCTGATCCCTGCGTCAGTACTTCCCACCATAATGGTGGCAGTTGTGGCTCAGTGGTTAGAGAGCTGGGTTATTAATCACAGGGCCGTGGGTTCAAAACCCAGGTCCACTAAGCCGCCACTATTGGGCTACCCTTGAGCAAGGTCTTTAACCCCTCTGCTCCTCTGCTGTGGCTAACCCTGTGATCTGACCCTGGCTTTCTAAGCTGTCCAGTGCTCATATTATTTATACTTTTATTATTACAACAACAGCACTGGACTATTAATCACAGGGTTGTGGGTTCGATACTCAGGTCCTCAAAGTTTCACACATATATTTTTTAAATAATGTATATATATTATATTTTATAATATATATATATATTAAAAATTATAATGATTTATTTTTTCTTTCATTTTTAAATATAGAAACATACATTATGATATCATTATGATGAAAAGTTGGATAGGTCACATCTGGTTGAATGTGTGCGCTGATCTGATCATCCTGAAAACATCTGATCCAAATGCCAGGGTGACCATATTTTTGTTGTCAAAAAAGAAGGTATCCACAGTAATTAGCATACCATGGCTGGACGGTTTCAAGTAGGCCTAAGTTTTAATGTTGAACTGAAAGCAGAAGGTTTGGTCATTTAGGTTATCGTTGCTATTTAATGGTCTTGCTAAATGAGTCAGTATCTATGTAGAAATCTACATTAACTTACCGTAACTGCATGATTTAAGAGGTATTTCCACCTTCCACTTACAGCCAAGGCCTACTTAACACCCCCCCCCCCCCCCTCCTCCCCAAACCATGATGTCCTAACTACGGTGGATCAAATAATTTCAAGTTGATCATCAGCACACAATGTTTAACTGGTATATTTGCTATTTTCCATCCTTACATACTTAATTAGTAAATATCTGCACATGTATAGTTTTCTATGGCTTCCTGGACTCCAGGTCTTTTGGCTGGTCATACCCTAACGGGCGATTTCACCAACTGCAAACATTCTGCATTGGTTGAGATGTAAACACCATTCACCATTCACCATTCAGAGGTTTGATGTGACATCCGAGTCGGTTTCATTGTAAAGAAACTGGCTCAGATTTCCTTCGACTGGTGCTGATAGGAACCAGGTGTTGTCTACAAAACACAAAGATAGCTACTTTATATGCTACCCAAAACAACCACAGAACCTAGTCACACACCTCTGAGTGGTTATTGTAATTTTAATGATGGTTTTTCATTTTAGGCCAACATCCTACCTCAGAACTACTCTAAAACATTAGAGTAACAGCACTGCACTGTTAAGGATTGTCTTTGTAAACTAGCTTTTTGAGGTATTTTCAGAGAAACACTTCTCAGACGTCTCATTCCTAACACGTTCCACCTTGAACGATTCAGGCCCTGGTTTCTCTAGTACATAGCGTTTCACACCACACCGCTCGGAATGACTCTGTTTACATCGTAACCATTTAATTCGGAAAAATCTGTGCAAATCCGGCCTTGGATGGTCCCCAGATGAGGGCGAGCTGAAAGGGCATTCGTTTCCGGCCACCAACAAAGAGGATGAATCATCTCCAGCGTCACGTCTTGATTGCATTGTTTCCTGCGGTAACAAGTTATTAGCCAAGATTTCAAAGAACGGCAAACGGATTGGCAAACGCATCAAGGGCCTGCGAGCCTGATTCATTCAGTATGAGGGCGAACAGAGCTGTTTACAATAGAAGCTTTTAGCACAACCTGAATTGAGTGCAATTCCTGGCTTGGGGCTGAGGCCGCCAGAATAAAAGTGAAGGTGGAAACAGGAAATGATGGACTGTCTTCAGGCCTATGAGGAAGTGTCCGGAGCTCAAGCACATGCATTGCTTTCATTCCAGTTCTCTCGTTCTCCCTCTCTCTCTCTCTCTATTTCTCTGTCTCTTATACACACACACACACTCGCGGGCCAGCGCTGGCCCTGAAACCCAATACTTCAACTCAAATTTTTCAGAGGATAAATAATCATGGCCGGCAAGCTGTTTGCACTCAGGCCCTTAACCGCCACTCTCCTCTTGATTTTCCCTCTCCCCCACTTTTTAAACACTCGTTTCTCTGTCCGCTACACCCCCCCCCCTCTCTTCTTCTTGCCTGAGACCGATTCCCACCAAAACAAAAAAGGCAGCTCAGCATATGTGGGCGTGTGAGCATGTGGCATTGTGGGAAGAGCGAGCGAGGCGACGCTACTCATCACTGGCTCGCCGTGTTTTTAATTATCTAACTGCGGATTTGAGCTGTTGATGCATATGAGGTGTCTTGAAGTCTTGGCTTTGCGGTCCGTATGCGGTGTATGATAAATGCGTGTGTGTGTGTGTGTGTGTGAGTGTGCATGAGAGTGAGTGTGAAAATGTGTCCATGCATGCAGATTTTTATGCATAGCAAAGCAATTATACCACTTCATTCCTGTGGGGGCAGCCTTCCACAAAATGTAAGCATTTTGCTTTTTTCTCTCCTTCTTCTTCTTTTTTTCTGGGCAACAAGCTGGAACAAGTGTGTCATTCCTTCAGCACACAGCACATCACCACACACACTCCAAGGAACACATCCAAGATAGGTTCTAAGCGGTTCTTGGCTTGAACATACGCTTGTAGGACAGCTCTGGTTGGTGTAGGTGCTCTGCATTACGTAGAACTCCTTTCCCAGGACGTCCGTGTATGACCACACACACATGTAAGCAGGTCATCGCGGGTATTTGTTCCCCAAAATGTTAAATTAAGCTCATTTACATCTCATGCCTATTAACATATAAATAAGTGGTGCGTCCTGCAGACGATATGTTCGATATTATCTTCACAGTCCAAAACAGCCTCCTGTAGTTCTAGAAACCTTAACAGCTGAAAAATAAATGCAACTTCAATAGCGAAACATGCGCTATTCCCTGAACGCATCCCAGATATTTTCTCTTTTACAGAGTAAACTGCGAAACCAGCCTATCAAACTCCTAGGTTTTCCTAGAATTCCCAGAAATGGTCAAGTCCAGCTTCTATCTACAGTAAGGACGCAGGGCCTTGAAGAAAGGAGCTGTTATGAGCAGATCTTTAGCACTGGCTTATCCCTAGATCCTTAGCGTTAGTGCTAGTTAGGCCCACGGGTCTCGGTACACATGAAGGAAATGAGGGAACAGCTTTTCAAAACACGGCCATGTCGGGCCTCCTCCACGACTGGCGCAACTTTGCAGGAGTGTTTCAGGGCTCAGTGCAGATGTTATCACCCGGTAAGTGCTGTTAATGGGCTTCTAGCCCTTTGGTGGAAGGCCTCTGGTTAATGACGGGGATCAGCTGATAACTGGTTGGGCATATTGAGGGTATTTGAAGGGCTCACACACAGGCAGGGATGAGTCTGCCATGCAGAACCTGTATGCAGAACTGAGGAGACTGGTTAAACTATTGTTGTAGAATTACAGCCTGTACAACTAACCCCTCAGCGTTTTGGAGACTCACAGTCCAGCCGCGACCAGCAATGAATTCTGTCATTAAAATTTGCACTTATGTGGCAATTCTCTCCTTTTATGGTACAATGAAACAACAGAAGCCATATAGCCCCAAGTGCTTCCTGTAGTGCACTGCAATCTGTAGTATTCTAAATATTTAGGAAATGTTAGTTCAATTACGAGTTGTACGCTTGTACAATTTATTTGAACGGGGAAATAAATGCATCAGTTGAATCATGAACTCTTAATTACACAAGAAACCCTGCTAAAAATGTATTGCATAACAGTGGCAGTATATTACTTAAAGCATTACTGCTGAAAGCAGTGTGTGATTTGTGTTACGTGGTGTTACTACTAAAGCTAACCTGTTATGTAGTTTAACAACTACTAATGTAACAACGTTACTCAAGGTAATGTGTTACGTGGTGTGTTACTGTTCAAAGCAATGTGTTATTTAGTGTGACACAATTCAAGGTAGTGCGTTATTTGGTGTGTTACTACTCAAGGTAGTGTTATAGTGTGATACTACTCAAGGCAATGTGTAACTAAGTGTTACTACTCAAGGTAATGTGTTAGGGTATTACTAATTAAGGTAATGCATTACTTGGTGTGTTACTACTCAGTGTATGGTTATAGTGTGTTACAACTTAAGGTAATGCATTAAAGCACTCAAGGTAGTGTTATAGTGTATTAATACATAAGGTAGTGTATTACTTGCTATGTTACTACTTAAGGTAATGTGTTAGTGTATTACTACATAAGGTAGTGTATTACTTGGTATGTTACTACTCAAGGTAATGCATTAATTGGTGTGTTGCCACTCAAGGTAGTGTTAAGATAAGATAGGATAAGATAATCCTTTATTAGTCCCACAGTTAGTGTGTTACTACATAAGGTAGTGTTACAGTGTGTTACTACTTAAGGTAATGTGGAACTTAGGTTTACTACTTAAGGTAGTGTTACAGTGTGTTACTACTCAAGGTAATGTGTTAGTGTAATACTAATGAAGGTAATGCATTACTGAGTGTGTTGCTGCTCAGGGTAGTGGGTTATCTGTTGTTTTACTACCTAAACTAGTGAATTAGTCCACTGCTATTCAAGGTATTGTGTTACAACTTAAAGTAGTGTGCTATTTGTTACTACGTTGTGTACACTATGTGTTTGTGCATTACCATTTAAGGTGGTACTACTTAAGCTAGTGCATTTGCACATTACTACTCATGGAAGTGTGTAACCTGGAGTTACTACATAAGCTAGTGCATCAGTGTGGTACTACTCATGGAAGTGAGTTACGTGGTGTGTTACTAGTGAAGTTAGTACATCCTTTACTGTGTTACTACAAAGGGTAGCATGTAGTGACTTTGCTGACTAATTCTTGCGGGCTTAATTCACATATCATTTATATATCATCTTCATCTCAGTCCCTCTGTCCTTCTCCCATCCTGCCTCCCGTCCGTCCCTGCGGGTTTAAAACAAGTAGGCATGTGTGCCAATACTGCGGATGGGTGGAAGGTGCTCAAACCTGTCGGCACAGCTGCACACTGCACGCCCAACAAAGGCGAGAGCATGTCTCTGCTCTGCAGGCAATTACACACAAGCCTGGGGAAGAATGCAGAACACAGAGACATACAAACACACACACACACATTTAGAAACAGGCTCCTCTTTGCAGTGGGCCTATTATGAAGCGGGGATTTTTGCAGTCTGGCCAACAGACAGCTTTGACAACAATGAAGAGGCCTGTTAAGCTCAAGTCCTTCAAAAGCGGAAAGGATCGGCAAGGCCAGGACACCGCAATGGCAACGTGTCAGTAAAACAACTTGTGACATGTCCGTGTTAAAAGAATGTCAAACGTCACCCCAGTCCGCCTCCACACCCCCCCCCCCCCCCCCCCAACACCAGTCCTCCTCCTAAGAAACCAAGCGGCAGCCTCCAGTGGCTTGGACTGCCTAGCAGAAACCCCTGGGGGGCAGCCTGGTAGAAGTTGTTCTCTCAGCTTCAGAAAAAAAGAACCAGAAATGTGCCTTTTTTCCTTTCTTTTTTTTTTTTTTTAAAGGAGCTGAAAAACATGAGCCTGTGCCAGAGTCGAAAATTCAAATTTGCATTTGGCACATCAGCCCGCTCGTGATGGATTCACCCGCTTCCCCGCACTCATAAGGACATTTCTTAGTGTTTTTTTTTCCGCCTCGCTTTAGCGCTTTTTGGCCGCACCGAAAAAAAAAAGAAGAAGTGAAGTATGTTTTTAATTTTCAAGAGAGGGAGACAGAGAGGCTCTGTTGGTTGTGTGATTGTGTGTGTGTGTGTGTATGTATTAGTGTGTTTTCATTGCAGGGTGTGTTCTTGGATTCCGCCATACTAGGACGTCACCCCCAGGTGCTCACACACACACATACACACATATACACACACATACACCCTCACACCTACCCCTCCTGGGCCCACCTCTCTCCTTCTCCCTCTCTATCTCTCTCTCTCTCTCTTTTACTCAGTCTCACTATGTCTCTTGCTCTCTGTAAATAAATACCGACAGGATTAGGTTGGCAGGAGTGGTGTTGGGGTGGGGGGTGGGGGGGTTGTATTGATTGACATCTGAAAGGCTGAAGAGTGCTGTTCAGGCATGCTGTAGACAGAGAGACACCACAGAAGAATCAGTGTGTGTGTCTGTGTGTGTGTTTTAAGTGTGTGTGTGGAGGGAGGTGTGTGTGGGGGGGTCATTGTCTTTTACACATTTGTTGCCACCCACACCCATAAACTCCCCCAGCAGCCAGATAGGATTTCAAATGACTGTGGCTGACTTGACTTTTTTTTTGGCCCCCCCTCCTCCTCTCCTCCAACCACCACCCCACCACTACCACCTGAAGCGACAGTGTCTCAATGAGCAGATTTTGAGACCCTCCACCCCTCCCCACCTCCTCGCTCACACACTCATACCTCAAACCACACACACACTCCAAATCTGAAATACCTTCAAGGGTTCACTACACCTGTGCAGGTAAACCCAGTTATTTCCCATCGACCAACCAACCCCCCCCCCCCCCCACACCACCACCACCACCATCACCCAATCACGTGGGAGAAGATAATAATTGGTTGGAGAGACCATGTTATTATTCAGGAATGCTTTCAAACTATGAAATGAGGTGGTGATTAAAACAAAAAAAAAACACCAGTTGGAGTGAAACCATTTCCTTCTGTTTTCCCTCAGCACTCCTAACAGAGGCTCACAAGCATGATCCAGTGTGCAACAGCGCCCCCTAGGACCTCCCAGCCATGCTGCATTCATTAAAAACTGCTTTCGTTTCCATTCCCTACACAAGTACAGCCTAAAAACCTTCTCAGGCAAGTGTTAAGAGTGTATGCTGCTGCACCAGGCACATGAGCGACGTTCCCTCTCGTCCAGAGGCCTCACACACAGCCCCGTATGACCTCAACACTCAAGGCCTAATGATCTGCTCAGGCTGGTTTACTCAAACAGCCCCACTGATACGAAATCGCCTCACATATAGCCCCCTCTCCTGCATTTAACCCATCTGTGGCAGTGACACACACACTAAGTGAATGGGGATCAGTAAACACACTCATCCAGAGCGGTGGGCTGCTACTTCAGCGCCCATCTGGGGAGCAATTGGGGGTCAGGTACTTTGCTCAAGACACCCAGGCAGACCTGGGACCAGAGGGTTGTTGGTTCGATGCCCTGGACCAGTAGGATGAGAGGCACGGGGGAACAAAGGAACAGCTGCTGTGTCCACTTTTTTTCGCTCCTTCCACTTTTTGCTGGTCCAGGTAATCGAACCAGCAACCCTCTGGTAGAGTTCAATTAAAGTCGACATACAAAGATTTTATTCCAGGTCATTTTAAAGTATTTCTATTGGTTCATTCATCATGAAACTTTGACACAACATAAAGAACAACTGCCTGACTCTATGACTTCAAAATATTAAAAAGTCATAAACAGCAAAAATGGAGATACAAGGTTTTAGCGTGACAGCAATGATAGGGTAGCTACACCAAAAAGTTACTAATATTTATTATTTATTTTTATGAACTATAAACAAGGCCTTCCTGGGCTGAACTGAGTGGGTTAAAGCAGTGGCTCCAGTCTTGGGAACCAGCTGTCTAACACATCTCAGAAATCCATCTTGAGAATTACCGGATGGGCTGGATTAGGTGTGTTTTCAGGGCTGGGAATAGTTGAAACTATGCAAGGTAGTGGGTACCCAGGACTGCTGTCGTAAAGCTGGGATAAAATGAGCAAGTATGTAAGGCCGGGGTCCCGGACCAAGAAACCAGCTACACAAAGGGAGTTACGGAATGGGATAATCTACTGTGAAGTTGTTTACAGGAATTCATCCACCAAGAAGAGCTCCAGCACAAAGAAGAACAAAGACGTTTCATGTGTTTTGGAAGAATGAGTAAAAACTACAGCAACAGTGTTTAAAACCGGGTTCCCCCTGAACAACACAGCTAAGCAAATACACTAAACACTAAAAAGAAGAACTGCAAATGAAAAAGCTTTCTTTTTTCAATGGGGTCTAAAAATCAGGAATGCACAGTACTGAAATTGGGGGCTCAGATGCTGATGCCAATACGTATTTATATAACACAGAAATCTGGGCTAAATCTATCTTAAGTTTTCTAAGATAAAAATGAGTAATTTCTAACTTTTTGTAGAGCTAGAAATGCAGTACAATAAATAGAAATATAGATGTTTTAATACAGCAGTGCAGCATCACCTAGAGCTGTAAAAACATCAAATATCGGTTTCAAATATCAGTAAAATCTGAACATCTGTCTAATACTAAGCTAACACCTAATCTAATCATTTTTTAAAGAAATTATCATCCCGATATGACTTGAGTCTTTAAGTCACTCCAGCATTGCACACCAAATCAATGTTCACGGCTTGGCTTATATGTTAACCGTAGATTTATTTATTTTATTTATTTTTTTGGTTGTTAGTTATTACACTAACAGTAAATTAGCACATCCTGTGGCATCCCTCTGGGTTCTATTTTAGGGCATATGAACCTGATGGTTTATAGGGGTCAATAAATTAAATATGCAAAAAATTTGAAACGTCGATGGAGCATCCTTTTAATAATTCAGCTCTGGAGCTGGTGGTTTCCCAGGTTCCTGGGAAAGAGGGCATGGATGAGCAAGAGGGGGGGGGGGGAGTAAGTGAGAGAGCACCAGAGAGCAAGAGAGTACAAGAGAGGGAGAGAGTACTCACACAAGGCCGCCATCTCTTTGGGAAGGTCCGCCCCGAAGCGGCCGAACAGGCTGCTGTTGGCCATCAGGTCGAAGGGGGAGTGGCTGCGCATGGAGTTGAAGGCGAAGGGGTAGACGGCGGGCGGGAAGCCGGGCATGTGGCTGCGGTTGGTTGCCATGGCGACGGCGCAGGCCGAAGCTCTGGTCGGCTGGCCCTGCGGTCCCGGCCAAGCAGCCAGGGTGGGTGATGGGAGGGGCGGGGCTAGACTACGGCGATGCTATTCCAAACTAGCCTCCCGGTCCAGTTACGACTTGGAGCCTGAGGACCTGGAAAAAAAAGAAAGAGAGAGAGAAATAAGCAGGGCTCTCATTAGCAAATGAAGAGCACTTGCATGGCCAAAAGCTCACAAATGCGAGTGTAGTAAGGCACCTCGCTCGACAGTCGCAGTTCACAGCGTGTGTGGGGATGAGGGCATGAGGTACAGAAAGTGCCAGAGAAAGAAGACGAAGTTGAGGAGTGATGAAAATGAAAGAGGCAGAGCGAGGAAAAAAGGATAGAGGGAGGGGAAAGGAAAATAAGAGAGTGGTTAGGAAAGAGAGAGAGAGAGAGAGAGAGAGAGAGAGAGAGAGAGAGAGAAAGAGAGAGCTGCTCTTGTTTCTGCAGTTTTGAAAGGCGTCCAGACTTTTGCAGCGCTTCCAGGCTATGCCATATGATTTAAATCACCAGAAACTCCACAAGAAAGGGCCCCTCTGTTCGCGCTGCCAGGCTCAGCTCAGGCAGCCAGGCTCCAGGCTGCGGGCCCTGCGCTGCCCCACTCACCCCACTCCCCCTGGGGCCAGGGGCCCAGACACAGACCCCTCTGCAGGGGAGGGAGAGAGAGAAAGAGGCAGACAGAAAAAGAGAGAAAAGAAAGAACGAGAGGAGACACAGAGAGAGAGAGCGTAAGAGAGAGAGACAAGAGAAAGCAAGAGAGAGAAAGAAACAGACAGAGAAAGCGAGAGAGAGAGAGAAAAATGAGAGAGACAGACAGAAAGAAAGAGGAGACATCGGGAATGCACTCTTCTACTTCTACTTTCTCTTTATATATGTATATATATATATATATATATATATATATATATATATATATATATATATATATATATATATATATTGCACGGTTAAGGTAGTAGTAACTTCAGGCTCCTGCGGATGTGGGGTGTGTGATGGTACAGTGCAGTGAGTGTCTCGTAGGATGTGTGAAAAATGGGTCCCAAAGCAGGTGATAATGAAGAACGGAGTGATACCATTTGGACGTGCCAAAGACCATTGTGTGAAGGTAGTAGCTGAATCTGCAGGTGTATGAAAGCATACGGTCATAGGGGTCTACCAGCAGTGGCTGCATAGGTCCTGTGTGCAGATGGGAGAAGCTTCCAGAAGGTCAACCATCACTGCGGCCCTCCACCAATTTGGACATCATGGCAGAGAGGCCAGACAGAGGCTACTCCTCAGTAAAAAAGCACATGAAAGCTCAGTTGGAAAGCTAAAAGAAATGGCGTCTATAGTGATGGAGTTGTAGCGTGAGATCCCAGCTCTGCATGGGACTTCACGGGCTCTCTCAGCTGGTGCCCGGAGTTCCACAACGTTTTAAACGTGGTTGATTCCTAAAAGCAAAGTACTTTTTAAAATCACGGAAGCCCTGCGCGATGCTGCATTACCAAGTTAATGTAGCATCCAGTCCCACCCTCGATCGATAAGATTCAGGAGATCTGAGTAACGGAAAAGTTTACTGTTTATTTTTACATGCAAACTGTTATTAATATTCAATACTATCCTAAATATATTCAACATGATATTACTTGCCAATATCAATTATGTGATAGTAATGATTACAGGTCTAATATTCAGTAACAACTGCTAGTAATTATCCAATAACTGACAACAAATTATCCAGTCGCCACTACTAATTATTCAATACCTACTACTAATTATTCAGGAACTGCTACTAATTATCCAATAACTGACAACAAATTATCCAGTCGCCACTACTAATTATTTAGTACCTACTACTAATTATTCAGTAACTGCTACTAATTATTCAATACCTACTACTAATTATTCAGTAACTGCTACTAATTATTCAATACCTACTACTAATTATTCAGTACCTGCTACTAATTATTCAGCACCTACTACTAATTATTCAATAACTGCTACTAATTATTCAGTAACTGCTACTAATTATTCAATACCTACTACTAATTATTCAGTACCTGCTACTAATTATTCAGTACCTACTACTAATTATTCAATAACTGCTACTAATTATTCAGTAACTGCTACTAATTATTCAATACCTACTACTAATTATTCAGTAACTGCTACTAATTATTCAATACCTACTACTAATTATTCAATACCTACTACTAATTATTCAATACCTGCTACTAATTATTCAGTGACTGCTACTAATTATTCAATACCTACTACTAATTATTCAGTAACTGCTACTTATTATTCAATACCTGCTATTAATTATTCAGTAACTGCTACTAATTATTCAATACCTGCTATTAATTTTTCAGTAGCTGCTACTAATTATTTAATATGATTTTTTCAGTAGCTGTTACCAACTATTCAGTAGCTGCTAATAATTATTCAGTAACTATTCTTAATTACTCAGTAACTGCTACTAATTATTCAGTAACTATTGTTAATTATCCAGTAACTGCTATTAATTATTTAGTAGCTGCTACTAATAATGAAAAACTGCTACTAATTATTCAGTAACTGCTACTAATTATTCAATACCTACTACTAATTATTCAGTAGCTGTTACTAATAATTGTCTAACTGCTACTAATTATGCAATAACTGCTAATCATTGCATCACTTTTAGTAACTTTTAGTAGCTGCTAATAATTATTTAGTAATTATTGTTAATTATTCAGTAACTGCTACTAATTATCCAGTAACTGCTACTAATTATTCAGTAGCTGCTACTAATAATGAAAACTGCTACTAATTATTCAATGACTGGTACTAATTATTAAACAACTGCTACTAATTATTCAACAAATGTTACTAATTATTCAGTAGCTGCTACTAATACGTTTCTAACTGCTACTAATTATGCAATAACTGCTAATCATTGCATCACAACTTTTAGTAGCTGCTAATAATTATTTAGTAATTGTTAATTATTCAGTAACTGTTACTAATTATTCTGCAACTTCTACTAATTATTTAACATTTGCTACTAATAGTTTAAAAAGTGCTACTACTTATTTAACAAAAGTTACTTATTATCTATTAACTGTTACTAATTATTCAGTAAATGCTATTGATTATTCAGTAAATGCTACTTATTATTCAATAACTATTGTTCATTATTACGGAACTGCTACTAATTATTCAATAACTGCTACAAATCTGTCAGTAGCTGCTAATAATTATCCACTAACTGCTACTAATTATTCAATACGGCCTACTCCTTTTTCAATAAATCCTACTCATTATTATTCAGTAACCGCTATAATTATTATGTCAGAACAGTGGGATCTGAAGACACAATACAACACTGCCATCTTGTGGTTGGGGCGTAAACACAACAGAAAATGAACCACTGTCTGTCGTCAGTCTTTAGCTGTGAACTATTAATTAATAATCAATACTGTGTGTTTGAGAATTAACCAGTATTGCAAAATGTAATATTGCGCTGCTTTGATATAGATATTTCTCACATCCCTACTGTGGGCAATATAATTAACCTAATGCAATTCTCTAACTTAGCATGATGTAATAAGCGCTCAGTCTTTGCACATACACACACACGCACACACACACACACATACCCAGCATATACCCAGGGACCTCTACCTCCCCCTAACTCCTGTCCATTTTTGACTTCCCGGGAGCAATTTTAGGAACCGGCGGCCTGTTTTTTACATGTGGGGTTTTTTCAACATGCTGAGCCAAAGAATTCTGAGTTTTCTGGAAGTGCTGTGGCTTTTGCATTTGGGGGTGATAGGGGGGTAAAGGGGGAGGGTAGCAGCAAACAGGGGAAAAATCCCACCAACAAATCAGACATAAACAAAGCCCTGAACTTACGGATCGGCCGGAGGGAGCAGCACACACTCTGGAGCACTGGGGGGCACCAGGGGTGGCCAATTGCCCAGCAAAGCAGCTACAGCTTTTCAGTATACACACGCTCACACACACAAACACATACACACACACACACACACACACACACACACACACACACACATAAAACCATGCACACAAACATAAATGCCACTCTTCTCTCTCTCTCGCTCACACACAGACACACACACACACACACACACAATCACATGATGTTAAAAGATGCATGAACTGCAAAAATATCCACATGTTAAAACAACAGGCTTTAAACTTTCCTCTCACTGAATCTTTCTTCTCATAGCTACACTCACACACACACATACACACAAAATGGTACCCTGCTCTTGTGTTAACTATATATAAATGATTATAATTGATTCAGTAACTTTTAGAAATGATTCAGTAAATGCTATTAATGATTCAGTAACTTCTATGAATTGTTTAGTAACTTTTATAAATGATTCAGTAACTTTTATAAAGGATTCAGTAACCTTCATAAATGATTCAGTAACTTCAATTAATTATTTAGTAGCTTTTATAAATAATTCAGTAACTTTTATAAATGATTTAGTAACTGCTATGAATCATTCAGTAACTACTATAAATGATTCAGTAACTTCTTTAAATGATTCAGTAACTGCTATAAATGATTCAGTAACTGCTATGAATTATTCAGTAACTGCTATTAATGATTCAGTAACTGCTATAAATGATTCAGTAACTGCTTTAAATGATTCAGTAACTACTATGAATTATTCAGTAACTACTATAAATGATTCAGTAACTGCTATGAATTGTTTAGTAACTTTTATAAATGATTCAGTAACTTTTATAAATGATTCAGTAACCTTCATAAATGATTCAGTAACCTTCATAAATGGTTCAGTAACTTCAATTAATTACTTAGTAACTTTTACAAATGATTCAGTAACTTTTATAAATGATTCAGTAACTGCTATAAATGATTCAGTAACTGCTATGAATCATTCAGTAACTGCTATAAATGATTCAGTAACTTCTTTAAATGATTCAGTAACTGCTATAAATGATTCAGTAACTGCTATGAATGATTCAGTAACTACTATGAATTATTCAGTAACTACTATAAATGATTCAGTAACTTCTTTAAATGATTCAGTAACTACTATGAAATATTCAGTAACTCCTAAGGATTATTCAGTAACTGCTATTAATTGTTCAGTATCTACTATGAACTATGGATATTTCAGCATCTGTAATTAATATTTAGCATCTACTATAAATTATTAGGTAACTAAGCATTCAGTAACTACTGCAAAACTATTACGCAGTTGTATCAATCATGTAGTCCGGGGAGTGAAGAACTGAAGTGTGGGTCCTTGGAGTTTAAGGGATTAAATGACTAGTAAAACGTCTCAAAAAAAAACAAAAAAAAAACTATTTAACACACGACGTGGTCAAAAAATTCCAAAGAATAAAGCTGAGCCTTAGGCCGCCTCCAGCCTCCTAAAAGACTGCAAAAGCTTTAGGAGTGTGCATGTTAAAAACAACAGGCTTCAAACTTTTCCCTCGCTGCTTGACTTCTTTCTTTTCATGGCTATATATACGTATGTCTCCCAAAAGCACACACACACACACACACACACACACACACATATATACCCTCTCTGCATGTCTTTCTGGCTCTTTCTCTTTCAACAGAGCCAGTTAATTACAGCCTACTGCTGCAGGCAGCTTCAAACCACCACTAATTTAGAGTTCCATTACAGTAAACTGTTCCACATGTGCATCCCCCAGCTCGGGCAGGCTCGGGTGGCCACGTCTCAGGAAGGAGAGGAGCCCGCCCCCAGCCAGCCAGCCACAGGGCCCTGCCATCTCTTTCTCTCTCTCTCTCTCTCCCTGGCTTTGCTCATGCCCTTAAACTCTGGAACAGTCCTCTCCCTTAAAGTGATATTTCGGCAGAAAGATCTACCAATTTACACAATTTTACGCTCATGCTGTGTTCAGTTGCAAAAGAAACAGTATTCCGTGTCTCTTGGAGGTGCGTGACTGATGGCGGCATGCGGCCTTGCAAACGTAACGGAACAGAATGTTCTTAAAGACTTTTTTGATGCTTGATGCTTCATTTAATAACATGGAGTATCCGATTTACTGGCATCCATCCTACGGTCATCATGTGAACGCTACAATCCTACAGTACTTGAGCAGACAAGACAAATGTGGTGTATGAGCTCCGCTTCTTCAGCTAATGTAGCTAGCTTAGCTGAGAAGTAATGGAGGTTACAGCCATTAGCATTGTGTAAACTGCATGTAAACACCCAAACTTGCATATCTACAGCAATGATTGAAAGTGCATACAAATTCAGGCTTTATGATATATAATATCAAGCTTAAGACGCTCAATTTCGTCTGCCACTCGCCTTTGCCCTTAGATTTTGACTCTTTATCCCCTTAATGTGTATAATAATTTCAGCTTCGGTTAGCTGGAGCCGAGCCTGTACTGCGGCGTGTGGCAGTTAGCTATATCCTGCTAACTAAGCTAAGACAACTGAGCTTAGCAGTTAGCAGTAAGCCAGGTATAGCCTTAGACACTTCATAGCAGATTGAATTTGGACTTTTTGTCACTTTTACACTTTTTAACTCAACTTTGTTTACTGTGGTAATCAAATCTGTACTGTGGTGTGGGATTGCACATGTAGCCAGTTAGCACAGTACAGCTAACACTAGCAGGCCCAAGACTGAACACAACAGGACAGGTCTCGTTTCGGCCTTTTGTCGACTGTTGTTTAGTACTGGAAAGTCAGATTTTCCAAGTTCTAAGTAGGAAATTTCAACTGGAACACCCCCTCATAAGTGGGACTTCATACTAAGTAGATTCCCAAGTCGGGAAAGCCTCAGCTACCCAGAGCTCAAAATCCAAGATGGCTGTCCCACACATTAACAGCATCAATGGCAGTAGGCCTATACGGTTTATTAGCAAGTCCACCTGTTTGTGTCTCATTATATCAGTCCTTAACTGTCTAAGGACTGTCTAACTTCTTCCTGTGGACGTTTGCATCTGCAAAATAAATCATTATGCTTTGTTAACTTGTAGCGCTACAGGGCTAACCTGGGACCGTGCTAACAATACCTAGCCTGGGACACAAAATGTGGGACATGTTTTAATTAGATTTGCTATAAAACAATGCTAAAGGACTGTCAAACCAGTTGTGGTAAACTTTGAAGTTATAGCTAAATATGGATAAAAATGGATGTGTAATCTTTAGGTCGGATGTTTTGTAGATTGCTGATTAAAAAAAATGTTGGCTAAAGGACTTAATTGCCGAGGCTGAACATTGTGTGGTAACCATGTCTAATGTTTGTTCGCTACATTAGCCTCGTAGCTTCAGTGCAAAACACAAAAAAGCAAATTTCAGGCAAACTTTAGTCCAAACATGACTGTTAAGTAAGAAACTGTATGAAGAACATTGTGTACATGACTCGTTTCTTATTTGGGTTGAAGTTGTGACCATATCTACCATGGTTTGCGATATTTATTTATTTTTACATATATTTAATTGTGGGCTCACATGATTTCTGATTTTTTTTATAGTTATATGTTTCTATAATGTAAACAAATGCCTTGTATTATCTAGCATTACATGAAAACATTACATTTATTTATGTAGGGTTAAAATAAGTATAAGCAGTTCCTTTAACACATCTGCCATTTATATTTATACTATAATTTTCTTATTTTTTTTATTTTTAATTCATGTTTTTTAATCTGTGTAGATTTTGCCTTGTAATAAATTCGATTTCTCTATAGTTAAACACTATGTAGAAAAGTGCTACATAAATAAAGACTACTTCCAGTGTTCTTCTCTTCGCTTTTCTTGCTGGGCCTCTATTATTCTCTCTCTTTTCCTCCGGGTCTGTTTTCCATCCACTCAGTTCTCCTAAGCGCTCCCCGATTTTTTTGTCCAGCGAAGAACGTACCCTCACCCCCTTTTTTTTAATGCCCACACTCACCCCCCTCCTCCTCACCTCGTCTCTCCTTCACCGCTTATACAACGACGCCCGTGACCCCACAGAACTGTTCCATATGTAACAGATATCATTTGGAAGTCAGCGCTCAAAGAAAGCACACATGGGCTATAGTTCACGCAGGTGCTTCGGAGACTCGGGCCGCTGTAGCAGAACAAACAGTCTCGAGCAGATACGAGGAGAAGGAAGCGGTCCTGAGGCCGAATCCACAGCCATTACAGAGTCATTAAAAACAGACAATACCATAATTGTGTTTTCCTCACTTCTCAGACAAGGCCAGGAAACGCCTGTTCCAAATCGAATACAGACGTCTGACAACTGCAGCGTGCTTGGGGAATGGAGGTAAAGCAGAAGATGAAGAAGTAGCTCTTAAACTCTTAATACAACAACAAGCTTATATATAAGTAATTAACAAGTTCCTACATTCACAATATTAATTTTTCTATTATTTTCAACTGAGCGCACACTTATCATGTTGTAAGGGGCTTATGTACTAACAAATCAGCCCTCCTTCTTCTAAATTGACCATTTTCCATTAAGATGAAAATATGGAAATGACCTCTGTTCTTATTGGCTGCCATACATTCACCCAACAGCAAGCCCTGGCCATGGGCCCTGCCCATTAAGGTTTAAGATATAACAAGTATGTTTCCACATGGACTTCTTTTTGGATGAGGCACAACACAGGGCAGCCAATAAGAACAGAGCTCATTTCCATATATGTTTACATACATACCAAGTCAACCATAACATTACCACCACTAGCAAATGAAGTAAAAAAAAAACATTATCTGATGGCTAGTGATGGCTAGATGACTGGGTCAGAACCCTTGTGGGGGTTTTTTTGGTACGCAGTGGTCAGTACCTACCAAAAGTGGCCCAGAAAAGGTCATGTCTCACTGATTCGATCCATGGAGGCCCTGCATCACAACTTACAGGACTCAAAAGATCTGCCTGCTAGCGTCTTGGTGCCAGATACCACAGGACACTTTCAGAGGTCTTGTGGAGTCCATGCCTGGAATGGTCAGATCTGTTGTGGCAGCCCAAGACGGACTTACTCAATATTAGTCATTGGTGTTAATGTTATTGCTAACATTTTCACAATAAAGGCTAACATAGCATTGCGCCAGCTGTGGACAAATATTCGGACAAGGTCCACACTTCTAGTCTGACTTCTAGTCATGTTTGAGATTGTTTCCACACCAATTCAGCAAAAAAAGACTGTATAATACTTATAATACTAGCCACATTAGCCTCTTAGCTGCTGTGAAAACTAAACAAGCAAGCTTCAACCATGTTCAAACATGTCCACTACATTTGGGATACGGAGAAAATAAGGCCTGTTATTTAAGTGTGAGCAGAGTGTAGCATCAGCCTCTGATTAGTAACTGGGCTAGCACATACACAGTCACACATGTGCACATTTACTAAACATATACCTGTAATTTATACCCAGGAAGGATGAGGCACAATCAAATTCCCAGTAAAGCTGACACTGCAATTTACCTGCACGTGTAATTACCAGAAGGACTTGTGAGAAGACAAGCCGATACAGTACTGGGAAATATAGTGAGGGCTAGATTACAGCCGTCAAAGTGTATGATATGATAAAATAGTCATATCACCCATCTCTAGTTCATATTACCATACGTATTTTCCCTGTATATGAATTTTACACAGACAAATAATATAAAAAGTCTAAAGTAAAGGCAGGGGCTCTCAGAAGAACCAGTTTTGGTTCCATAAAGAACTACAGAACAAAGATATCTGAGTGTGAAGACGGTCTAAAGAACCTTTACCATCTTCAATTAATCATATCAAATCAAATTGATTTGTATAGCACTTTTTGCAACTGTTTTTGACACAAAGCAGTTTTATAAAATCAGTTATTAGTAAAAGACAAGAAATCACCGACCCCCATAGAGCAGCCAACGATGACAGTGGCAAGAAAAAAAACTAACTCAGAGCTGGAGGAAGAAACCTTGGGAGGAACCAAGACTCAAGGGGGGACCCATCTATCCTCCTCTGATCAGAACTATTGAGAAAAGTTAGCAAATTGTCTATACTGTTGTACTGCTCAGGTGTGCAGCATATTGATAATCATAATATAATAATCCTGGTGTAGTATAACTTAATATAGTCATGGCAGTGATGGTCAGAGTAATGAGAGTAATGGTGGTTAATAGTGCTTTATAATAATAGTGCATTATAAACATGGTTCTTTATGGAACCAAAACTGGTACTTCTAGGAAATCACTTGGAACCATTTGAAGCACGTTTATCTGTGGAAGTGCATAAGGAGGCCAAGCAAACAGAACCAGAGACATTAGCTATTTCTCACACCAACCTCAGACCAGTATACTTGGTAGTACAGACTTGGCAAGTCTGACTTGCTAATACAAAATCCCGAGGACAAGAGGGCACTGTGCGGTCATTCTGCGACTGGTATATATTGGACTGCCCCACGTCCACACAAGTCACCTCTTGATGCATCTTCATTAACATGGGCGGAGCAAGAACACATTCAGGCATTTGGACTTGGCACTTGGCTAGATGCTGGACCTGGGTTTCACTGATGACGTTTTACAAGTACTGACTACGAGGCAGGTTGGAAATCGCTCAATTGCTTTTTTTGAGTACGTAGCCTTGGCGGGATCACCTCAGCGGCATCAGAGGTACTACGGTAGTGACCGTTTGACGAGTGGGTATTTTTGCACATGACTCCGGAAGGAAGGGACTTTAGATTGTTGAGTGTTTGCCGGGAGTTTCAAGGCACAGGTACAAACAAGTGCATCGTGCTGAAGTGTGGTTTGATGGTTGCATGCAATTGACAGACAAAGCCTGAATGCTACTCGGTTTTCTAGGGTTTCTGAAGTGCCGACTTTTCTGCATTTCCCGTAGTAGGAGCAAAACAAAAGAGGTGGTGTGGGAGAGAAAGCGCGCGAGAGGGAGAGAGAGAGAGAGCGAAGACTGCATCCCAGAACTCTTGAAAGAGGGCAGACAAGATGCCGAGATAAACAGTGGAAAAGAAGGGAGAAAAGGGGAGAAAACAAATGGAGTCACGAGCAAGCCTTTATAAGGGGAGCCGATTGAAAAGGGATACGTGTTCCTAGAATTTTCCCCAAACACAATAATGAATTAATAAAAGACTTGGCGCCGGCGCTTTTTAATGAGTCACACCGGCCGAGCAGCTTTTACGCGGGCTGTGCTGGGTTTATGGGGCGCAGGCTCCACCGAGTGAGCTCATTCCACCCCTCCAACACACACAAACACACACACACACGCTCAGCTCTGTCTCTGGCACAGCCCCTTGGGCCCCGAGGGCACACACACACACACACTCATACATATACATACCATACCGCATACACCCATAAGTACATTCACATATGGTCTCTCATTACTGCTGTATCCTGGCTGACTCCAAGAAACACACACACACACACACACAGACACACAAACTCATACACCCTCTCTGGCAGCCTCGGTGGGCTCGGGGGGCACACAGCAGGCAGCCCACCGCAGGCCCAGTGTTTGCAAGGGATTAGGAGTCCGGGCTGGGACTTTCCGCCAACCTCTGCTTTCACCACTGACTCCGGCCTTTCTTTATCCTACGCAGAACAAACTTTTTCAACAGATCATTAGCAGAGCATGCCGAGGCCTATTAGCCCCAGAACAAGGCAGAGAAAGATGGAGGGCGATGGAGGGAGGGGAAGGCTGACGAAGGGAAGATGCGTTCCATACATCCCCAAAAAATGATGGACCCAGCTGGGAAACCCCTTGCCCTGCATGTGCTGGCGTATACCTTGCCGAGGTATAGCTAATTAACCCTCCTGACTTGTGAGTGGTGGGTGGGTTTACACAGTGGCCCGTTGCTAGGTTTCTACGGTCTTGCAAAGTGGACGCTATGGTATTCCAGGTAGTTGGAAAAGACTTTCCAGCAATGTTTGTTAGGTGGTTGCTAGATTGTTGACAGGGTATGGCTAGGTGGTTAATATGGTGTTGGAAAGTGATTTCTATGGTGGTTACCCTGGTGTGTATCTCTCAGGGCCATCAAGCTAATGGGCCATCAAGGCACTAATGAATAGGGCTGTTTGGCTCTCCTGTGCCAGTGAGAACAGACGTATTCAGACAGTTGATCCATTGATTAGAATAAATAAAAAAGGAAGATGAAATGAAAGGAAGATGAAACAGAAGACTGCTGGAGGCAAGATCCCAGCAAGGCCCTTGACACATTTTGTGGAAACCTCTTGCTTAGGCGTGGGTACCCACTGAAGACTAATGGGAAATGAACCAATGAGTCAATGCGCAAGCCACCAGGCTTGGAAAACCACGGATCTACAGAATTGTCAGGGGTACTTGATTGATGGACCTGATGACGCACCCTCTCCCGAGGCGCCGAAAGGTTGCCACAGCGAAAGGGTGAGTGGGTCGTGTTTGGGGTAGAGTATCCCAGGAGTAGTGTATCCTTTCCTTTCAAAAGTGAAAAGTACCTGGCAGGGATCAGGTGTCGCTACTCTCGCATTCTCCTGCGGCAAAAACAACCACTTGAGTCTTAACTGTTCAGCCATCAGACAATTGGCCACAGTCAAATGTGCCACAGCGAAAAGCAAACAAAAAAGAGACAAGAGACAGACGAAGAAGCTGGGCGAGGCATCATGGGAGGAAACAAGAGAAAGAGCCGAGGGCGAGGGTTTTTTCTCTGTCTCTCTCTCTCTCTTTCTCTAATACACTCAGACTCTCTCTCCCTCCTTGGTTCTAACCGCCAGCCATTCTTGCTCTGGTGCTGTGACGGATTTGGGATGGTACGGCGGTTTGGGTTCATTTCCTGCCTCCCTCTCTCGCTCCTCTCTCTCTCTCCCCGAAATATTTCCACCCTATAGTCTTAAATCTGCGCCTTAACCCCACTTCAAATTTCCACATTAGCTTTCCATCGCCTGCCGTTCCTATAAGACACCCCGGCTTTCAGAGGTGCCTAACCACAGCCTGCAGTCTTGGCACAGGACGGGTTGGGAGGGGGGCAAACCCAGGCACGGGATGTGCGGTCCAGTCGCAGATCAAACCCAGGACGGGGTAAGGCATTTTTAGGCCTGAGAAAGAAGCCCATCTCATTTATATTGCAAAACCACAACTGTTCCATTCCAAAAAAGGATGTTTTTCACAGAGGGCTTGAATGCATTCACGATGCGATGCTTCCACGGAAAAAGAGGGGAACGGGAGATAGAGAAAATGCAATGCTGTCATACCTTTCACCTGAGGATATTCCAGGTAACGAAGCGGAGTCTACGGTATTGGTAACTGCAGGGTAAGAGACCTCCTCTAAAACTTGCCTACTCCTGAAAACTTGCCTACTCCTGCTCCCTGTGCACACACATGCCTAACATCCTAATTGCACAAGATCTGCAGTGATTCAGACAGCAGAAAACACAGGCGTTGGCATCATTTAACCAGCCCGTATTCCACTGTGTTCTTGTATCTCATTCTTTTTTCATCAAGTCCACTATGATTGCACAGTGTACCAAAAACAGTCATTCATTTGTACATGACCAACCGCTCCGAATTCCCATGGAATTACGGGTGCTATTTTAGCTACTGTGCCTCAAAGAGCAAGAAATGCAAATGAGCTCAGTTGCGATTGGTCCCTGTGCGGTGTCGGCCTCATTCAAAATAGACGTCAGGAAACGAACCGGTGTTTTGATCTTCAGGAACGTTGGGAATAATTCAGCTTAAAAATAAGCCACTCCTTCCCGATAACTGGAGCCTTGGGCAGTTTGCTTCCCAAAAGCCAGGAAGAACGTGGTTAATCATTTTCCCATGTTTTCGTATATGGAATGGAGATGGAGACTGAATGTAGTATGTTTTGAAACCTGTGTATCAAAATTAGTTTTCCCGTTATCTGGGACCTTCCGTCAGATAATCAAAAGAGCGGCGTATAGTTGACGTTCCTGAACTGGACGAATGGTATTTATATCCTGCTTCAAAGTTGAAAGGAACACATGTGCACGAGGTGTGTTTACAGTTGGAGCTCTTGTTGGTGAAATAATTTGCATCTGTGTTTTGCCAGGGAGACATTAAAATAAGACGGTGGTGAAATCACAGCGGCGTTGTGTGCCATAAACTCCCATAAAAATGCATGTGGATCCAATTGAACAAAGATGTCTGAATGCGAAATGTGTTCTGTGAAACATTTGGCTTGGTGCAGGGACGCCTTGAGGCTAGGTAAGGTTCGAGCGGTCACGAGGTGGGTCAACACACACACACACACACCCACACACACACACCCCACTGCAGGCTGAGGACAGGGGGCTCCACAGGCCAGACGTCATTAACACACACACACACACACATTCATTCTTGTGGTGTTTTTTTTAGGTCTTCATTTTTACGCAAAGCTTCTTAATTTCTGTCTTCATTCCTTTCTGTTCTGTCCTCCTTTTGTTTGTCTGTGTTGCTCGCGGTCTCTCTCGTGTTTATAATACTTTCTCTGTCTGTCTGTATGTATGTCTGTCTGTCTTGCAGTATTTTTTTCCTTCATCGTTGTCTATATATTTCCCATCTCACCATTTGTTTCTTTCTACATTTCCTGCTGATTACTACCTTTGTTGCTCTCTGCGTGTCTCCGTCTGTCTTACTGTCATACTTCATACATGTCTTCTCGTCTGTGTCTTGTACAGACTGTCTTTCCTGCTTTTCTTTAGTACTGTTTTTCTGTCTGCTTTTGTATCTGTCTGGCTTTCTTTCTTCATGTATATCTTTTGTGCATTCTGTATGTCTCTCATTAAGTCTGTGGGTCTTTCTAGCTCAACGTCTTGCTTACCGCCTCCATGTCTCTCTTGCTGTCTGTATGTCTCTCTTACTGTCTGTGTGCCTCTCTTGCTGTCTGTGTGTCTCTCTTGCTGTCTGTGTGTCTCTCTTGCTGTCTGTATGCCTCTCTTGCTGTCTGTATGCCTCTCTTGCTGCCTGTGTGTCTCTCTTGCTGTCTGTGTGTCTCACTTACTGTCTGTATGCCTCTCCTGCTGTCTGTGTGTCTCTCTTGCTGTCTGTGTGTCTCTCTTGCTGTCTGTATGCCTCTCTTGCTGTCTGTATGTCTCTCTTACTGTCTGTATGCCTCTCTTGCTGTCTGTGTGTCTCTCTTGCTGTCTGTATGCCTCTATTGCTGTCTGTATGCCTCTATTGCTGTCTGTATGTCTTTCTTGCTGGCCTTTCATTCGGTTTGTATATCTTTCTTGCTGAAGGTCTCTTTTGCTGCCTGCGTGTCTCTCTTGCTATGTATATGCCTTTCTTGCTGTCTGTATGCCTCTTTTGCTGCCTGCGTGTCTCTCTTGTTATCTATATGTCTTTCTTGTTGTCTGTATGTCTCTCTTGTTCTCTGTGTGTCTTTCTTGCTGTCTGTGTGTCTTTCTTACCGCTGTGTCTCTCTTGCTGTAGGTCTTCCATTCTGTCTGTATATCTTTCTAGCTGTCTGCATGTTTCTTGTGCTCTCTGTATGTCTCTCTTGCCATCTGTATGTCTTTTATGTCTCTTGCTGTCTGTAATTACTGCTTTCTTTCTTACCTTCTTTCCCATCTTCTTTCTTTTACACTCTTCCTACCTATCTTTCTTTGTGGCATTATGTCTTACTGTCCATCCATCTTTTTCATTCAATCTGTTTCACAGCCTTTCAGTCTTACTGTGCATTAATTCTTTCTTAAGGTCTCTCTTTTTAGCGGACTGTCTGCTTTTCTTCCAGGCCGCTCATCTTCCATTCTTCCTTTATCTGTTTCTTGTCCCGCCACTGGTCAGGCAGGACATCAGGACCTGTCTCACAGCAGTAAGAAACGAAAAACTAAAATACTGCCTCGCTTAATTGGTCGGCCTCAAAGCGAAGCGAAGCAATCTATTGTCAACCGGCTGTCTTTTTCTGAGAAGGTCATCATAAACCTTTTTACTACGGAAGATAAAACTGACACATTAGAATTCCTCAGCCGTTGGTGAGCCATTCCGGCAGAGCCACGAATTCCATCAATTAAAACCAAGCTGACACCAGGTTTCTCCTGGCACCCAGCAAACATTCCTCACGCCCATGCATCCCGTAAAACCCGGCTCTGGCACAACAAACAGCTCCAGTGCCATTCGTCATCCGTCACTTGAGAATGGTTTGTCCTGAAGTCATAACTCAAAGTAGTTGAAGAATTAAATAAATTGTCCTGTAATCACATGCTTGCGTGAGAGCTTCTATTTCTAACTGTCTCTTGCTAATGCCAATAAGAGTGTCACAACAAGCACAGTGTATCACTTTTCGCTGGCATGGGGCGGGGCACGCTTTGTCACTACTGTACAACCTGTCCTTAAACGCTGCTGTCAATCACAGTGTTCACAAACAAAATAAACAGTCGCAACAGGAAGGCCTGATGTGCTCTATAAAAGAGAGAGAGAGAGAGAGAGAGAGAGAGAGAGAGATGCTTAGTGGCACCAGTGAAGCCATGGCAGCTCTGTTCCATAATGTGATCTACAGTGAGAGAGTGTGAGAGACAGAGAGAGAGAGAGAGAGAGACAGCAGCTTATGTGCACTGATTAGCATCATGCTAATTAACAGTATGCCTAAATAACCTTGTCAAATTGTCAAATAATCTCAAATAGACTTGCTCATGGCTTGCCAACATACCACTGCTAAACTGGTTTGGCCTTCAATAGCCCAATATGCAAAAAGAGAGAAGTTGGAACGCTAATACACTCAGCAATTGTTTGTACTGGTAAGGGACATGTCCACACAGGACACGGACACAGGCTGTTGAATTGGACTGTTTGTGAATCAGTAAACTGCTCCATCACTCAGCTATGAAAGAAATAACTGTTCCCATTTATCGTTGTTATGACTAAATTAAGTCCGAGTACAGTGCTACACACTGTCAACAGAGCAAGTTCTAGAGCTAGGTTCATCCGATTATTGATTTTCATTTTTTCCCTTGGATACAAACCCCAGACCACTGATTTCAGGAGGACCAGAGATTGGTGCTCTGGACTGTCCCCGGGCTCTACAAGACTTATCACACTTGACCAAACCTACCAAACCAGGCCTAGCTTCGGAAAAAAGCTCTGGTGTGAAATCACTCTACAAATGGCGGCGCAGCTGAGCATTCACAGAATGGTACACTGAATAGAAACATGCGAAACATTTGGGAGTTCGGAGGTAAGACATAGCCAGAACTCTAGCCAGGCTAGAACTCTAACCAGAACAGTAATGTAATATTGTCTTATAAGTCTAAGCCCACTAGCGAAAGCCTACCAAGTTCTAAAGCTGTGACAGGATTAGGGTTAAACAGGGGTGGTAAATTTCCAAAAAAAATTACAGTTAGTTACCAGTATCTTTCCATGGGAACTTAAGATCTGGAACTTTGGAAATATTCCAAAATGTAAACTATATATATATATACATATATATTTATAAATGAACTATATTATACACTATCAGCAATGTACCATTTTTTGTCAGACAGGAAGGCATAAAAATGAATCAATTATGGGAATTAACTGGAACTAATGGAATTACAATGGGAATATTCTAAGATAAAGGCGTAAAACTGTACATATACTTGGTAAAAAAACATACTGAAGCATTTTTACTCAAGTTTCTCACCTTAAGCTTCCAATATTCCCATTTTATTCCTGTTAATTCCCGTGGTAGATTTCCCAACTTTGAAAATTCCCTGGACAGGATACAATGCAACGGTCACTTCAGGAGAATGTGGTGTTGTTAATACCTTTAGGCAGCTTTCAGAGACAAGCTAAATGCTAACCCTAACCCACCGGCTTTCACCATCTTCTCTCCTGCGTCCGTTCCCTCAAAAAACAAACTGGAGTACCTCAGACTAGAGAAAACTCAAAAGTGCCACACAAGAAAGCAGAATCTGGGAAAGCTAGTGGGTATCCGTCCTAGGCTAAAAGCTGACACTAGCTGACCGGCTACAATCTCTTTAGCTAGCTAACCTCATTCCTCATTACCTTCATTCTGAGGTAAAATTACAGGGCTGTTAATAAGCATGTAAAACTGCAATTGGGTATTTTTCACACCCAAAGTCACATAGGAACAACCTGAAATTCTATTCTTCCATTCTTTAGCAGCTCTAAAAATACTTTAAACATTATTTACAACAAACGAAACATGTTAGCCTGTGTCTTGCCCTGCCCTACACACCAAACTATGGGCACTGGACAAGTCTTGGCTAACTGATTACATGTGGAACAAGTGTTAAATTGTGCAAATCTGATTTTTCTACTGCATTAAAAGTGAATTTAAAAAGTAGCTGACGGACGGAGCAGGTTGAGTTTAATTGAGACGACGTTTTTACTCCACATATAAATATCAGGGGACAGCGGTTGCTTGATGAACACAGCCCTTGCGCGATGGCCGCTCTGATTGCGGCTATGGTTCGTTACATAGAGTAATCGGACAAGAAATCAGATTTAGAAAAACAAATGAGAAGGCTGCTGAGCCGGGCCGGCCGTTTCAGACGAACGCGGTTTATTTAATCAGGCCATCAGAGGCTAATAGATGGCTCTCATTACAGTAGCTCTGCCACAGAGCAGCATTCACACTAGCGAGGATAAACCCACGCGCACAGGCACTATGCGTTTACTACACACACGTTAATAGCTCGCATGCATGCGTGCGCGCACACACACTTACTTAAGGCTTCTGAGCAGAGCAGATGTTCAACTTTCTCACACACACTTAGCTTGACACATAAAGCCTTATATACACACAGTCTGAAACACACCACCTTACACACCTGCAAAAATATACAAGGGAAATAGTGATCTGATGGCTTCCTTCATAATTATAGCGTACAGACGGCCTATCCCCTCCCCGCTTCCCCAACATCACCTCCAGGTCCCCTTCAAACCACCTGTCTGGGCCCCTCCCTGCCACTTGCGCTCAATTGGCTCTTGAATTCCTGACAGAGGCGGAGGAGACTGACGGACCGGCAAGAGCCAAGAGGAGCTTGGAGCTAGGCGTTCCAGCAGTGAGGTGGTTTCACCATAAAAATACCTTCTCAAACACACTCGGCCTGGTGCACACCACTCTACTCCGGCTTTAGGAGAGCTTCACTTACAATACACACAATGCTAACGTCAGTCAAGCCTTACAACACAAACACCCAGCAACATATAATCACCTGCAATCCCCTGTTGTATTAATATTTTTATTATCTGAAAAAACAATCATTTACATAATGTAAGTACTGTAGACTGCACATTATAGGGCATTTAGATGTCTTGTCTGATGTGTGGAAAATGGGTCTCAAAGCAGATGCCAATGACTGGTCAAAAAGGAGTGAGTGCATTCAGATGTGCCTAAGGCCATAGTGTGAAGAAAGTAGCTGAAGCTACAGGTGTAGGCGAAGAGTACGGTCATACAGGTCTACCAGCAGTGGCAAAAATCCTAGTCTACAGGAAATTCTTGTCAGAATTGTGGCCAGAGGACAAAACCGATGGACAGGGTCCATCCTTAGTACAGTAATTTTTACTCATAATGTGCTGTACTTTGTCTAATTAACCAGAACTAATTACACTGCTTGTAATGAATTGTTGATCAGTGTTCTTTAATCACTAATTATGTCCATAATATACTAGAACAGAACCATAACAAATTTATCATGATACGACAAAATATTGTCATAATGCCCACCCCTAAGTAACCAATGGAATCTCGAGAACAGGCAATTTTGGCCATTTTGAGGTAGGGCTGCCATAATTAATCACTGTAGTCAATGGCATTGGCACTGAAAATGCGCCTACATCAATATTTTAATCCGAAGCATCGTTTTAACAGTATATTTTATATTTTTGTATGTTTTTAAGTGTCTAAAACAGTGTTTATGTAACAAACGCTTTTCTTTATTAGCACATAGCAAGTGCCCCATGAGGTCAGTCATTTCTGGCCCCAGTCCGGTCAATCCAATCCAATCTACAGTTCAAAACGAATCAAAATGAATCGTTTAGATTAATCGACTAATCAACAAAATAATTGCTGGATTAATCGACAGAAAAGTAGTCTTTAATGGGAACCCTATTATTTTGAAGACGTAGTTTGTAACACGTATGAAATAGTCCACAAATTCGCTTGTATAAGATACTGAAGTAGTCACTCAATGTGATTCTAATAATTAAGTAAGTTTAAGTTTAATTACATTAACTAGATGACCCCTAAGTATTTTGAGCAGCTCAGTAAGTGAAGCATTATATTATATATTTTTGGCTCTCTGATAGGGGTAGGAAATCAATTATTTTATTAAATTGTATCAAATTGTAATAATTTACATTTAAGGCATTTAGCAGACGCTCTTCTCCAGAGCGACTTACAAAAGAGTTTTACTGTTTACACTGAAAATATCCTTAGCTAGTTTGTATTGGCTAGGATCCAAAAGATACCTCTAAGCTTAAACACTACTAAAGGCAAAAGTCAGCATGGAGTCAACACTCTGCCTAAGTACTCTTGGAAGAGGTGGGTCTTCAGTCTGCGTTTGAAGACAGCGAGCGACTCTGCCGTTCAGACACCCAGGGGCAGTTCGTTCCACCACTTCGGAGCCAGGACAGCGTAAATTTGATACAATAATGATACATGTCTGTATCACGGATACAGACACAGATCATTCCAGAAAATGTAATTAACGCTGTTTAATTGAATTACGTTTTTAAGAATCTGTCGCTACTGATGAATTTTATCTACGATCACCTGTATCACCTGTATTTTTTTTATATCATATTATAACAGTTATATATAACCATATATATTTTTATATAACTTTTATATACTTTATATAACCATATTTCCTACCCAACTCGTTAAGTCATGAGCTTTACAACGTACTGTAGATGTTGTAGACATTTATGTGCAGCCAGGCTGACTTCATATTTTTTTAAAACATGGATTCCAAACTTCCGAACAGTGATTCCAGTAACGCCCAATGCCTTCGAAGTGCTCCACATACATCAACCGCATGCAGAGCATATTAGTCATCCCTGACTGGAGGCCAAATGGATGGATGGATGCAATTGATGATGCTATAATTAATCTGTTTATTCGCAATCGCTTGAGGAATCTGTGCTGTTCCACCAAGCCGTGGTGGGAAGCCACGTTTTTAGTCGCTCGAGGTTCGGATCATGGTGGAACGTGAATATCTGGTTTGACAATAGTTTGTTGCTCTTTGTGACAAGCCCTTTTGTCCTCGCTCGTGTAAACTCGCAGTCGATCTGAGAGATGTAAACAGAAGAAGAAGAAGAAGCCGGGGCATTCCATTAAAGTTAGGACCAGACTGTGTGTGTGCTGTGATTGCTGTGTGGGGCTGAACTGCTGGCTCTGTTGTTTGCGATGTGTTTGTCTCCCGGGCTCCACCTTAGCCCAGATTGTTGCTGGATGTGTTAACTAGCACTCCGTCACACATTAAAAATAAACGTGGAATACATGTGCGAAGAGCCTGCACTAACAATACGTCCTGCGTAGGACAGTGGACTGCCTCTTAATGGGACAGGTCCATTACTGCCGGCCTTGTATTTTGTTTAAACAGCCTGGTGCGGAAACCGACAGGGAATATTTACACTTGCAAATTTCCTCACATCTAATACTTGTCTCCTTATAATTCAGAGGTAGGATAAATAATATACTGGAGGGCCAGAGGTTAAGACATTTATGCTGGAAAAGTCTTAAGAGATCATAACAAACCAGCTGGAATCATTACACGGGTCACCGAAAGACATTTATCACTGTAGCTCCTGTTGTTTCGCCAGTCACTTCCCTGCACCGTTTGCATAGAAACGACACTGGAATATGAGAAAAATGTTTTTTTGGCTACCACTTCAATTTGACCACCCTCTTTACCTGTAGGAACACTGTACAACGCTGTTTATTGGTGGATTTGTACTTTTCTGAGTAGTTTTAAGTTATACTACTGCTGCTAAAAGGCCTACCTCTTCACACAGCTTCACTCTAGCCATTCACACTCACTACTAACTCTCTGTACATTTGATTTCAGTCTATCCTGCTGGTTCTGCTTTGTTGCTGATTCCTAATACAGTATTATTTTTTGCATCTGACACCTTTTTTAACTCTTTTTAACTCTGAACCTCTTGGGTTTTTGCCTTGGAAATATAAGGAAAGTCAACTGTAGAGTATTCTTCATTATGCAGGGGTCTTTAAAGAGCAATTTGACCACAATTTGACCACAGTTAAATGGTTAAGATGTAAACACAGTCATTCAGAGTGGTTTGTAGTGGAATGCTCCGTTCTAGGGAACCTTACAGAGTCAACTTACAGAGGACTGCTCACAGCGGTGGTGATTGGAACCAGACGTCTGAAGAGTTTAACGCCTCTACAAGCTCCCTCAGATCCCAAGATCACTGTTTTAAGGTAGTTTAACATAAGATTTTGACCGAAAAGTAATTTAAAAAATATATAAATTTAAGGTAGAGTGGCACATGTCAAGCTTCGTACGGTAAAGTAGTCCGTAAAGAAAGCATTGGCCTACATAGATGAACATAAAAAAGATTACATACTGGTAAAAGCCTAGAAGTTTTCCAACAGATTCCACCATCACCACCACTGGGATCTTCAGACTTAAAAGCACTTGTGGCTCTTCTACGGCCTATGGCATTGCCCCCAAAGAGCGTTTCTTGCCCCCATTATTTTTTTTGTTTTTTGGGGGGGGTTTTACGGTAGACAACTTCTACTTCTTGAAGCGACAACACCTAAGTACGGGTTTCAGACTACTCCAACCACAACAATCAACGCAGAGAACCGTTGAGACCAAATCTGCCACAGCCCACCTACCTGTTGTTGCAGGTCTGGACCATCAACCAAAATCCGAATTGTGCATGTCTGCATGTCCTGATCTGCAGTTTTCTGAGGCAAATGTGCAAATGCCGCCTCGCCGGGCCAGACCCCAGTTGTGCAATGTGCCTCAGATGCTGAGGAACCTGCTCACCTGGCTGCACGTACAAAGGTCTAGCACTGAGCGCATTCGTCCCACGTACCGACAGGTTCAACTCTACTGAGATTTACAGCTTCGCTTCAGACACAACACAAGGGCTGTCGCAGAGCACACATTCAGCATGGCCAGCACAAACACTGGTATCCCATTACACACCACTACTACAGCGTAGTTAGGGGTCCAAGCACTAACTGTAGTAACTGCACTGTAACCTTTCTTTCCTCTCTTTCTCTTTATCGCTTACCTGGGGATAAGACGACCATGTCAGACTGGATAGAAAGACAACACACATGACTAATAAATGGATTGATGAGCACATATACACACACACACACACACAGGCAGACACACACACACACACACACACACACACACATGCAGACACACATTCAGTAGAATCAAAGGGTGGAAAGTTGCAGCTGAAAGACTCAAGCGAGAGTTTGGAAAGTATGGAAAGTGTGATCACTGTTTCTCTCCTTTCACTCTCCCTCTCTAATATCTGTCTTCAATTAGGGCTGTCAGCAGCATCTGCTCAGTTTCGCTTACAGCAAACAGCATAGAGTGTCTTTCCTTTCTCTCTAGAACGATCAGCCTCTCTCTCTCTCTCCGAGAAGAAAGAAAAGAGGAAGTCTAAGAAAAAAAAGAAAAGAAAAGAAAAGGGAGGAAAAAAAGGAGGGAGAACAAATGAAGACATTGTTTGGAGGGTTTCCTTAGAGCCAAACTCACCCACTCTCGCCGTGCCGTTTGACTGACTGACTGACTGACTGGCCGGACACTTTTCCCAGCTTGCCCGAGAGCAGAGGAAGCGAGCAGTCTCTCCGCCTTCACTCCAGAGTCCCTTTGGCTGCTGAGGCGCAGCGGCGACCGACTCGTTTCTCTCTCTCTCTCTCTCTCTCACTCTCTCGTAGCCTCTCTCTCTCTTTCTCTTACTCTACTTTTTCTCTTACTCTTTCTCTTTCCTCCACCCTGCCTCCCTCCCTCCCTCCCTCTCTCGTTCCTCCCTCCCTCCCTCTTTCTTTCCACAGGCGCAGTCTCTCCATGTCTCTCAGTAAGAAATAATTACGCTCCGTGATTCATGAACGCTGGCCGGGTCACGTGACCTAGCACTTCAAATATACACCACCATTTTTTTTTTATTGATTTATTTATCAATGTATTTATTCTGTCTTTCCACAACACACTAAATGCCAAACAAAAAAAATGAAGAAGTGCAGAAACTTTTCTGTGCGTTTCTGGTTTGAATTCCTTCCTTCTCTCCTGTTTTCCTCACCTCTCCCTCCCTCTCTCTCTCTCTCTCTCGGAGAAACTGACAAGCACTGAACAATGCAGTGTTTTTAGCATGGCAATAAGGAACTCATTTAGAAGTGCTGGACACAGTCGTAGCTGACCCTCAGGGTTTTCCTCTAACCCCCCCCCAAAACCCTTCACACCGCCCCCCTCCTCCTCGTTCAAGCTATTCCATTACAGTAATCCACCAAAACACACCAGCTATGAAAATACATAGAGGAAACCAGAGCAACCAGGGTAACTATACTGGCATACTGGGATTAAGATGACTTGATAAAACATACACACACACACATATTAGTGCCCACTTTCTTACTGGTTCTAGATTAAATGTGGACATGTTTATCTTGTGTGTTGCAGTTTAACTGTGAGTCCTTCAGTAAAGAGTCCAGGCACTGAGCTGCAGCCATTGTTGCAATTTCTAACATCGGGCTAAAATAAAAACATCTGGGGTTTCGGCCCCAGTGCCGCTGTTCGGGGACTTATCTAGAACTTGCAGAAGACTTATGGGGAAGTTCTTCCTCACAGACTTGTTACCACACACTACATCATCACTAATTTGTGACCGGTCGATTGCTCTGTCACTTCCTAATTATGCTGGTGGTTAATATGGCGCATGTTTAAAATAGTTTGCGGTATTTGTCTAGAAACCACGGAAAACAAAGTCCTGGTAGGACTGGTCCTGGTGGTGTTTAAAAAGAATTTAACCCTTTCATTTTTGAACAAAATTTTATTTAAACAAAATTATGAAATAAGACTAGAATTATAACTTAGACTTACACACAGGGGCACTGTGGAATTTTGGGCAATTCTAACAATGCAAAAATATGTTTAAAAAATGTAGGTCCCTTGTCAATCATAGGAACTTAGGATACTCACCTCCCCCTTACAGTGCCCCTGTTTCGATATTTTTCAAAAACAAATAATAAATATGGCTTATAATGTCTAGAGTTTCTTTGGAGTAGCAGCATGAGGTCAAGTGTCATATGTAGCCAGACCAGTCAGGCTTCACTTGGTCTGGTCTCAAACTCCAGGGTAGAGCTTGGGTTTGGGTTTTAGTGTAATGCCAGTCCATTCAATCACATGTGTCTATTCACAGTAACCAGCAACCGCCGAAATAATGTACCCACATGGAGCCTGTATGGTTAGCCCAGCTGGAAACCAGAAAGTTTTGTCCATATGTTCTATCTTGGCTGTACACTGCACATGGGGTCTCAATGGGACATATGTTAGATTAGGATGAGCCCGTGTCCACCGATAACCCACCTAACCCATGTTCCACCCTTGTGTAGGCTAACCATGCCTACACAAGAGCATGTTGACAGTGCAGTGGCTAGTATCCAAAGCAGAAATGTTGGTTCACATGAGATGTCTGTTAAAGTGTTTGCGCTAAGCAGCCAACCTGTGCCAAGACGTCTGCTGTTGTGGTGGACAAATATGTGTTTGGGGGCCTTATTTTTCTGATATGCAATTCCACCATCATAGCAGCCCCGCCAGTACGAACAGTTAGGTTCAGAATAAAGCCGGTTACTCTGATTATGGACTAGCATTCTCAAATGACAGGCCATGTGTAATATGTTTGTAATAAGAGAATACAATATGTGTATTTGGAGTCTGAAGGTTCATTGTTTACCATATAAACTTAGTTTGTGGAATTATTTTGGCTCCTACAACATTAGTATCAGTATCAGTATCGGTTTGGGTCACGCCATTTTCATATCAGTCACACCCTAGTTTCAAGTCAACAGATTTTCTGTATATCACTCATTTGTGCAGAGTAAACTAGAGTAATTTCAACACAGTTGAAATGGAAATGATTCAACCTTTGCAAATTAGTTTTATCAAAATGTATAAACTTTCAGTTTGCAGTAAACTAATCAAACAAGACCAGTGTAAGTAGCTAAACAGAACTAATAGAACAAGTGCCTTCTCCAAAATTCAACACACAATGCCACTTTTAAAGACGATTGCAGTCTCAGAATCTCTTTAACCTCTTCATGACAAGCGTCTTAGTAGTCTTAGGGACTTAGTAGAGCACCTTTCTGCTGTTATGAACTGCAGCAAACCTGACGCATAGCCAGACACCAGCTTCTGGCAGCGTTCCTGAGGAATCTTAGCCCATTCCTCATGGCCAGTGGCCTCCAGTTCACTGATATTCTTGGGCTTTCTGCTGCACCCGCCTTCCCCAAATCCCACCAAAGATTTTTTGGGGACTGCAACAGCCACTCCAGAATCTTCCAGGACTTCTTCTGAAATCAAGCCTTGGTGGACTTTGAGGTATGTTTTGGATCTTTGTGCTGTTGGAAGGTCCAATGATGCCCGAGCTTCAGCTCTCCCTCATATAAGACATGATGTTTTCTCCGGGGATTTCTGGATACTTGAGAAAACCCATCTTGCCCACCACTGCCAGTTGAACCAAAGCAGCCACCGTCATGCAGTGAGCATCACGAGCCACCGCCATGCTTCGCTGTAGGCAGGGTGTTCTTCCCCCATCCAGACATACCACTGACCCATAGGCCCAAAACGTTCCAGTATTGTTTAATCTTCTGTGGTGTATTTATTTGGCTCTGAGCAGATTGGAGATGACTGTTCTTGTGTTTTTTAGTAGGTAGAGATCTACAGGCATTAAGACCTTCAGTGTTTCATATGAGCCTTACTGTGCAAACAGAAACCTCAGTGCCTGTGGCACCAAATCTTGCTGCAGATCATTTGCAGTCACTCAAGGGTTTTGACCACCTGCCTTCTCAGGAATCTGGTGGCAGCTGATGATAGCTTCCTCCTTCTGCCACGTTCTGGTAGCATAGCCAGTGTTTCTTTAACTTTGAGCTTCCAACTAATTCTCTAGGAACATTCAGTGGTTTTACTCTCTTTTAGTCTCATTTTTCTTGTTTGTGAATGCAATGGTCTCTTCTCTGAAGTTTTTGGACAACTCACCTTGACTATTTTTAATATGCAATCAAACGTCACAGTCAACAACCCCTTAGCCAGTCCTGGTATTTGATAGGTTTTATCTTAACCAGAAAGATGGGGATAGGAGTATAAAGATGGAAAGGAATGGATCATGATCTGAAGCGTACCCCATCAACTGTCAAACATGGTGGAGGTACTGTTACGGCATGGGTCTGTACAGCTGCTGATGGAAGTATCAGGATGAATTCTCATATGCATACAGCTATACTTTCTGCCCAGATTCAGTCAACTGCTGCAAAATCGATAGGGTTGCACTTCACAGTGCAAATGAATAATGGCCCAAATCATACTGTGAAAGCAACCCAGGGGCTTCTTAAGGCAAAGAAACTAGATATTCACAAGTGGGCTTGTTTGTCAGTCACATAATTTCAACCCAACTGAACAGATTTTCCATTTCTGAAGACAAACCTGACAACCGAAGACGACTGCAGTAAGGGCCTGGCAAAGCAACTCAAGGGAGGAAACTCACTATTTAGCGATGTCCATGTCTGTGGGGTCCAGACTTCAGGCAGTCATTGTAGTTAAAGCTGAATGTCTACACTTCACTCACACCTTGGTTGCTTAATTTCAAATCTGTTAAGGTGGGGCACAGAGACAACATGTCTCACAAAATTAAATTAAATGTTTCACTGTCCAAATACTTATGGACATGCTCTTTAAAGATCCATACAAAGACGCTTTTCTGTCATAGAGAAGAACCACTTACCCACTAAAACTGAGTTGAGCATTTGAGTTCTTTGAGTTGCTATGGTGCTAAAGAATGTTAAAAAGAACTCAAAAATCACAAATCAGAATAAGTGCTAGATCTGTGAGGTTTCATATTTCAGTGTCGTTTTACAGATGTAAAAAGAGAGCTGCGAGTACAGGAAGTCCCCTCAGAGGTGGTAGAGAGGGTGTGCCTGTGCATATGCCACTTTCTGTATGAGCTCATATGGTTTAGATCTGCAATGGGTGTAGATTGTGCTAGATCTTGCTTGTGTCAAGAGAAAAAGAGCGAGAGAGAGAGAGAGAGAGAGAGAGAGAGAGAGAGTAACAGCGCCCTGTGATGGGCTGTTTGTGGTTCTGGGTGTGTGCCCTTGGCAGTTCCTGAATCCGAAGCTCTGAAATGGCTTTGGTTAAAAAACACCCCAAAAACCTCATTACAGAGACACACCTTAGCTAGTTCCACTTTCGCTGTGCCACCTTTCAGCGGAAGAGGGGGCAGAGAGGTTTGTTGGGCATGCCTCTGGGTCCCTGTCTCAACAGGCCTTGGCAACTGAATATCAAACATAAATAAATTGCATTTTTTAAAATGTAATTGTCACACTTCACCCTAAACCGAGTCAACCAGCCAGGGCATGTTGGCTCCTTTTGTTTTTTTTGGGGTTTTTTTTTACATCTGCTACAAATGTAATGGAGTTACATTTAAAACCGAGTACCAAACCGAGTACCATAAACCACTCAGCATCCTGCAAACTGCTAGTATGTCACACATTTGTAACCACATTGGGGTTAAGTTACCTCAGTACCTCTGTTGTACTTAACTATGTGTTTTCTGACATCGTACGACACACTGCTATAAATACTAAGCATAACAAAACAACGTCACATAGCTAATACAACAGCGAGGCTCGAGGTCTGCTGCACTTTTGTCGATTTGTATAGCAAACCTATGTCATATGATGTCGGAAACACCATAAGCAAGTCTGTTTGCGATTATTTACTAACTCAGAGTGGTTTGAGGTAAATGTGTGAAGATTTAGGCCCACAGTTAGCATGATGCTAACTAGTGCAATATTGTTTTCTATTGTCTGAATAGCTACATTTGCCTCGTAGTTCCAGTGCAATGCTAAAGAAGCAGGAAAACTGTTGGCTAGAGCTTTGCACCTTTCTGGACCTGCTGTTAGAAAGTAGAACATACATTAGCTAGTAGAATGTTGTGTTAATGTTATGTCTGTTTTCTGGAGTTTCCAAGAACCTTTTATTTATTTATTTACTTTCCTTACAGTTGAATATGGGCTTTTCACATTTGGTAGCCATATTTCTGTACGTTTTTTCTTACGTTTTATGATACAATCATGAAATATTATTTATCAGTGTGACATCCATGTGGTTATGTATCAGTTTGATTATTGTTTTTTATTGTATTGTATTTTATTTATAGGATTTTTTTGTATTTTTGTATTTTGTCTAACTGAGAATGTTGTGTGGAAAAAAAAAACTTGTAATAACGCTGTGATGCAAACCAATATTACGTCACATGTTTTCAGAAAATTCCTGGAACATTATTTCTGTAACGTTGCAGGTTAACCTTCCCCGAATCTTTAAAACCATTGCCAAATTTCCTATAACCACTTCTTGTAACTGAGTAAATGATGTTAAAGCTTAGAAATATTGAAAGTTTTTTTTTCAAACATTCTGCAGAATGAAATGATTAAGATGCAAATAAGATTTAAAAATGTAAATGAAGTTATTAGTGGTTTGGTGTAAAAAAAAAAAGGCTCTGTTCTACATAGAAGTGCAGAGACAGAAGTGTTAACAGTGGTGGGAAACAGAACTAGATGTCTGAAAAGTGTTTAGTGCCTCTAAAAGCTACAACAATAAATTGTGATATTAATGCTGCCTGATGTCTAAAACATTGTTTTACAGTAGTTTCATGGCAGAGATGTATTTTAAGGTAAAACAGATCCACTATTTTACCATCATCAGCATTACATATGAAACTCATGTCACATGTAGGATCACTCATGCTTATAATGGCTTGATCTCAAATCAAATTTATTTTACAACTGGCATTGTCATGAAGCAACTTTACAGAAATCAATCATAGGACAAGAGATCAACCAAACTTAAAAAAAAGTCTGAATTTGTGCTCTAGAAATGTCAACTCTTGGTTCCGGTAAAAAATCTCAAATTCAGAAATTCCTGTGAAATGAGCAGGCACAGTAAAATGATGCAAAAGTATTGTACATTTTTTATAGTTAATCATTTTGTTTACTAGAGATAGACTTGAGATGGCCTTTGGCAGCATCCAGCAGATCAGATATCGGAGGGGGTGAAATCCTTTAATGAATCTATCCTGAAAGAACGCACACTCACACTGTGTGATGTGTTGATGTTAGCTGTGTGTCTCTTCCTGTGGGGTAGTCGAGTGTTTGAGTAGCTTGAGCATGATGGCCTAATTTTAGATGCTCATCCTAAGTGAAGAGTTTCAATTAGAAACAGCTGATTTTAAAGCTCAGTAGCAGATCATTGTTGGATAAGTTTCAGTATTGATGTCTGTGCTGGCAAAGTACAGCTGGTATTGGTCCATCTCAAAATATAAAAATATAAAAATGTATTAAAACAGTATACACACACTAACACACGTAATGTCACGTTCCATACCGAATCAAATATTCAAATGAATTCTGTGTTTTGTTTGGCTTTTCCCGCATAATGACCCAGTTATCTCAGCTGAATGCACTGGCAGCAGCAGGGCGGCCACAGCGCGGCTGGCATGAGGTCTCAGAACGTAGTCAACAGGAAGTGGTTGCCCGAGCCATACTTCACAGCAAGTTTGCTATTTTCAACCCTGCACTGCGCTGCGTTGGTAGAGTGCTTTTAGAGCTGTAGTCGGATATGAAGTTTTCTAAGTGTTAACGACAATCTTATACATTGAACCCTAGATTCCAGGCTTTTTTCATACCGTTTCTACTATTTTAGATCACATATGACTATTGTGTGCTTTTATATACCAAGCATGGTTTAAATTAGTTTGCACTCAACTTTAGAGAGTTAAACAGTTCTGACAGGCCATGCAATATTGTGCTTTTTTAAAATAAAAAAGCAGCCCAGGCTGTAATACCCCTTATAACTTCAGAGTGAATGGGCGGGGTTACGCTTCTGTTCATTGAAATATGTGGATATATGGAAATGTGCTGGTTTGGGTGATATCACAAAGACCAATTTAAAATGGACTCAAGGCTTAGTTTCTATACATGGAATGTATTTACTAAGCTATCATGATGTTCACGTACTACATTGGGTTTTCAATGATGTCGGCCGAAATGTCAAATCCTACCAGCTTCCTGATACCACAGCAGTCTCATATTGTAACATTTACAATTACAGAAAGATGTGCTTAACTGTCTCACAGTTATTATCTCTACTGAGCCCCTAATGACTTCACTGTATGTCCAATTACATATTTTTGCATGTGTACAGTTGCAAATCTATCACAGTTATTCAGCCCCCATTACAAATTAGTTTATTTATTAATTAGCAAAATCTACAAGTTCAGATGTAAAGAAAAGCTGGTTACATTACCTGGATTTGGCAGAAGGGGGAAGTTATTACAGGCAGGTGGTCAAAAACCCTTGACTGACTGCAAAAGATAAAAGATCTGCAGCAAGATTTGGTGCATCATGTTTGCAGCAGGAAGGTGCTCTACTTGACACTTGTCAAGAAGGGGTTGAGTAATGAGACTGCATTTGTCATTAAAAGTGTAATTTTGTATATGTAAATTGTCCTTTATTTATCTCTATCTGTAATAAGCCCCCAGTTAGCCCACTGTATGTATGATTTTGTTATATAAATATATATATAAAGTTGATCCGTTCACGCACAGTATTTTAAGAACTAGTTGACACGTAGCTTCAATATTATGTTTATATAATATTTCCTCTCCATGTTTATATAAGTGTACTTTTATATCATATTTACTTAGCCCAAAGGTACCTCACTGTATGTTTGATGACACCAACTCATATTATTCTATACATTTATAATAATTATTCTAAATTATATATTATTTAAAATATTATTCAATTATTATTATTATTAAATATTATTATTTAAAACCATATCTCTCAGCAATAAGACAGTTTTAACTCTAGAAACTCCAGATCTCATCAGAACAGATGCAGGTAAATGTAAATACAGTAAAAGGAAACAAGAATTTCTCATTCTGAAGAAAACATCCCCCAGCCATTCCATCAGCAGCTCACCTGATTTAGTTGTATGGCATATATATCTACTTTGTGCGTGTGTGAGCATGTGCGCATGTGTGAGTGAGTGTCAGTAGCAGCAGAGCAGTAGAAAGGTCAGGGGTTAGCAGTGTTTGTGTTTCGGAGTCAGTGGAGTGTGCTGGAGATTTATGATCCATGTGTCTGGGAGACTGCAGAGTGCAGGATAATGAAGACAGATCAGACCGCTATCTCTAAGCGCCCCCTCCCACTTCTCTGTCTCTCTCTCTCTTTCACTACCTCCACCTCTAGTGTGCTCACTACAGCCTCACGCAATTACACAGCTACACAGTCGTGATTAGGGCCGCCATGATTACTCGGTTTGACTCAATGACTCAATTCAAATGAGTACATAACCGATCGATTCAGACATGTTTTTTAATTGAACGAATGATTAGTCGACAATCAACAGACGCGATAAGGCATATTATCATTGAATTCATCATATCTGGACATTACTTGATTGCTAATATAATTAAGCCCTGATTAGTGAATGTTAAAGGCCTGTACCAGTTAGACCAAAGGGTTGTAGATTTGTTGGGTTTTGTGAATGGCTTGGTACCTAAAAGCACTGTGGTCGCTCTAAATGCTCAAGTCAAGCACTGTAATTGGTCAGAAGTTTTAGTCAACCAGTTTCATGCTAACAATTAACAAATGACATTAAACCGCTCCCTCTCTCTCTGTTTTTACCATGCCCTTGCTTCTCTTTCTGTTGTGGCCTTGTTTAACTCAAGAATCACCACCAACCACACTGGTGGGCATGTGACTGCCACAGCTGTGTGTATTTCTGCTTTTTTTTATTTTAGTGTAAGTTTGGTATTGCTTTACCTTTCTGTGACAGCACATCTAAACAAAGTGCATTTCAAGCAGGAAGTGGAAATCAGTGCATTGCTTTTACCCAACTGTCCTCCCCAATTACTCTCCTATCACATGTAATGCCCACATGCTCCAAAGCTCCCGACATTGGGCGTTGGGAGGACCCTTCCCTCTGACTGACACATGCCTACTGTGATGTGGGGAGAGAGAGAGACATCTACCCACCCAGAGAAATCTAAGGCTAGTTGTGCTCTCTCAGGCTCCGGCTATCGATGGCAGGCAGCGTTACCCGAGATTCGAACCATGAATCTGTGATTCACATCAAAAGGATGTTTTGACTACAACATCTGACAGACGTTGCATTTTAGTTGATCCACATATCCATCAAAACCAATTTGGGTTGACATCAAGCTTCAACCTTCCATAGACGTGGGATTTTGGACTTAAACACTAAAAATATCTCAATGTTTGGCAAAATTTGAGTTACATTATGAGTTAATAACGAGGTTATAAGTTAGGGATCACAGTTATGGATCACAGTTATGGATATATGGTCATATTTTGCATATTTATCATTTAACAAGCATATTATAATTAGTATTTTGGCATAATTATTACTAATATTTTAATATTTAATACAAATTTAAGTTAATCACAAACTTAGCAATCACGTATATCAAGTATGTGAGGGCCAGTGATACAAAGTCTATTCTAAGGCCCACTGGGGGCCTAAGGGGCTACTGGCTGTGCCAACTCAGGAGCCCTGCTGCGGATATTTTAGGACAGATGTACCACATATAGTAAGCTAAATAATATCACTAACTTAGTCTAAGATGATTTTTTATTGAATTATTAGCCACTAAGACGTAGATCAATTTTTAAATGAAATTAGTAAGCAGTATCGAATTAACCACTCAGACCACTAAAGTGGTATCGCATGTCACAGTGGTAAGGCCCCTAAACCCTGACCGCGGTGTTGAACATCTGCCACTGCAACAGGCTTAGCCTCCATCAGTGTTTTTTTCCCCTCCTCTCTTAATGGCCTCATTACATCAGGGTCATTTCCCACTCCGGGATTTGACATCGACCCCTGATAATGCCCTCCGACATCCTTCATTCTGTCTTATTGTCCCGAATGTATTCATATCGCCCTCTTCCCACAACGTCATTCATGCACCATGAGTCACTTTTCCCCTCGGATAATTAGCAGAGAGTGCAGCTAAAATGTGGAAAACAAAAACAATTCCACTGAGATCCGTATTTATTTGTGTCGGGGATCAGAGAAAGAGCTGGAATGTCAAATAAAAACTCAAAAGGAAGAGGGAGTAGGAGGAGCAACAGGCCCAGGGTAGAGGGCGGCGGGGGGGAGTGGCTGGGGGCCGTGACAGGTTTTAATCAGGGGCAAGACGCCTGTAATGAGATCATTATTTCCTCGCATTCGGATTGATGTCATGTGAAGTTTTGTGCCGCACTGAGACACTGAGACATGCAGAGGACGAGAGGCAGGCAGGCAGGCGTGGACAGCTTCATTCTGACACACACTCACACACACACACACACTCATGCAAAATAGCAGTTTTTAGTTTCAAAGTTAAACGTACATCCTGAGAAATGAAGGGGCTCATTCATTCTGCCTGGCCAAAAGCACACATTTAGACTCCAACTGTCATGGAGTAAAAACATGCTGAATACAACACAGAGGAGGCTTTGGGAAGCGGCCTATAGGAGAAAAAAAGGGGGCTAGTTATGGTGCGTAGCATGCATAGGGGCTCATGGCAATTCCCCATTTCACAAAACCACATGTCGTTTCAATTCCTGTGCCAGCACATGTGTACGCCGCTAAAGAGCCTGCAGTGTGTGTGCATTGGAAGCGGATGAGAAGCTAGGGCAGGGTGGTTCCGAGGTCCAAGCACAGTTGTCCACAAACTTATCGAGTGTGCCAGCAAGCGCATGAAAACGAGCGCAGGAACTTGCCGACCCTCAAACATGTGTCCCATGAAAGGTGAATGGCTCTCCTGTCTGCACTTTTACTCCAACCAGCCATGATGTCACGCTGAACGTTCTCTAAACTCACCTCTGTCCAAAGACATTTCTCTCACTGACTTCTCCCCCTCCCTGCCTTTGTTCAGACAGGCAGTTCAAATCTGATTTTTTCGCCATATCCATTTAGAGCTGAGCAGATTTTCTGCCGTCTGATTGGCACAAAGCCACGGGAAATCCAGCTTTCACCATCCGGAATCAAAGAGCGTTTGTGCGAGTTCTTGATGTCAGAACGTGTGACAAGAAACATGGCGGTGCTTGTTCATGTATTATCAGTATTATTATTATTATTATTATTATTAACAAACACAATGAGATAAAACTTATTAGAGACATTTAAGTACCCTTCAACTGTCTATCTAAAACCATGCAGGAAAACTTTATAACCAATGGAAAAGGTGATGAGTTCAGAAATGACCACCCTCCAGAAGTTTTACTGCTATCTACATCATTATACTTAACTATACTAAGTCCATAAGGTGCTTGAAATGTGGAGGCCACATTTATTACAAATTATTTATTATTTATTACACATTTATTTATTATCAAAGAGAGGCCTTTCTAAAAGCACTGCCAATCATTTGCGATCTACTGTCTTTATAATGGCGTGGGTGCTTGGTCCCCGGCGATTGCCACTTGCAACGTAATTTGCAGACTATGGGTTTTAACAGTCCAGAAGTTTATTGTCTTGGTGGCTAACAATTACAAATATAACAATGATAACACTCTGTCTTTGTTTGGGGGATTTATGACCATTAACTGCTCCTCTGTATAAAAATCTACATTTTTCACATGAAAGAATTGAATATATTTGCATGAACAGACATGTGTTCCAATTTTTGTGCACACCAGACAAATGGGTGAGCTCAAACACATCTGTTGTTTAACAAGAGTAAAAGCTGTCTGAATACCTGTCTGAGTAAATCCCTACCATTTGTCCAGGTCACTAAACCATTCCTGGACTCTATGACTATCATCAAAAATTACTAGTGGAAACTGCAGGCCCGGATTATCCCATGCATTTTATGGGCACATGCCCAAGGGCCCAGGCCACTAGGGGGCCTATGTGATGCAACCATAAAAAAACAGAAAAAATTGGAAATCAAACTCATGGTAATTGATGGTAAAAAAAAGCAGTGTAATTGGCGAAACAGACAATTAAGGCATTGAGTAAAGGTGCTTGTTGACTGAACATTAGAAGTACAAGTAAAAGAAAGTAAAAGAAGTGGGAACAGTAACCGAAAAACAAAAAAGGGAAAGAGGAGAGGAAAGCCATGCTAAAGTTTTTTTGCACTGCAACCAAGTAAAAGGCCAAATGGTAAGGTTATAGAAGATGCCACAACACCACCATTAACGAGGCGAGCAGTACAGTTAGCGGCACATCTTGTAGCCTGTAACCTGAGCATAACAGCTCCAGTAGTCGCAGTGAGCATGGTTTAATACTGTGTCTGATACGGCTTTATGGGGAAAAATCAACAAGCAAGCTCACAAAGTCCTTACTGAGTGAGGGGCCATTGCTTTCCACAACAGAAGTAACTGCATTGTGCTTCTCAGAAGCATATACTTTGATGATGCTGTGACTGAATTTGCTAAATTGTCTAAAGGTAGTACATTTGGTCATAATTTATCTGAATAGCTAGTGCATATGACAGTAACCCACACCACTAAAAATACAGCTCCATTGGGGCCCACTACACGTTTGTGCTGAGGGGCCTATAACTTGATGATCCGGGCCTAGTCTATAAGTAACATCTAAGCTCAATGTTTTTCTTGCACTTCCCAATTATTCATGAGTACATTATTACTGCAGACACCAACCCAGCAAGACATTTCTGCTTAGTTGAATTTTACGTAGGCATTCTGAAAGTTAGGTTCAATCTGTCAAGTTTTCTGGACGCTCCTGGAACATTTTTTTTTTTCGTTCATTATTGTTATTTTTTAGTTCATTTATTTATTTTCACAATTGATAATGGAATTTGTAAAATTTGGTAGGAATATTCAATTTCACCATGTAAACGTTTTATTTTTTAGTGTAAATTCTGAAAATATTTTATTCTATGTTAAAAGGTTCGAAGTTTGGAAAATGTTTTATGACGTACCCGTTGTATTACGTATTATTTATTGTATTTTTAGTTCGTTTAGAAAGTTACCTCAGATGTTTCCATAATGTTATTAATATTAACATTAACAGAAGCAGCTAACATTCTTGTGCCCTTTTAAAACCCCTGCTGAACATTCCTGTAGCGGTCTCTGCTAGCTGGGCATGTGGATATGAGAAGTATTATTAAATCTGATTTAGTCACTTTGTAGCTTGAAATCTGATCACTCAGTCCTAAAACCGGATTAAGAAACAACTCTGATTTGCTCTGCAGTGTGAACAAAGCCCTTTTCTCTCCATTCAACTTTTCCACCTCCGGTCCTAAGCACCGAGCTGCCTCACTGAAACTCTTTTGGAAAAGCCACCCTCTTTTCCTTTCTTTCTTCCTTCATTTCTGTCTGTGGTTTCTCTCTTTCTGTCAGGCCCGTCCTCTCGCCCGCAGCTCTGCGGAGCATGCGCACTCTAATTGAATCACCACGGGCAGAGGCCCTGCCAAAAGTACCAGGATGTTCTGATTAAGCTGGACTCGGTTAAAGCAGCGGCTTTTCAAAATTGCTAGCAGGGCTGAGGCGCTAGGGTGAACTGGAAAAGACAGGGGGAACGGAGTAAGCCACTAACAGGGAGGGGTGGGGGGTTGTCGGTTGAGGGGGAGAGCGAGAGAGAGAAAGAGAGAGAAAAGCAGCCTGCTCCACATGTGGAAGTGATTCTGTAATTACGGCAAATCTGCGAGCTCCAGAGGAAAGGTCGCCTTTTCCATGCCTCCTCCTCCTCTGCAAATAAAACTCCCCTTGTGCGAGAAAGAAGGCCATGTTTTTAGAGACTACCATTCAAAGCTACACAGGCTAGGTTTTTCCACCCATGGACTGTTTGTGTATTTAGACCACGGCTAAAAAAGAGAAGAAAAAAGAAGGAAAAACCCCAACAATTAAAAAAATAAATCAACAAACTTTCAGCTGTTTGCAATAAATCAAACCATAACAATTGAAATAGATTCCTGAGGAGGCAGGTGGTCAAAAACAACTAAGTGCCTGCAAAAGACCTGCAGCACGATTTGGTAGCAGTAGTCATTGAGGTTTCAGTTTGCACAGTAAAGCACATGCTAGGTTCTGAAGGTCTCCATGCCTGTACACCTCTACTGACCCAAAAGCACAAGAACAGTCAGCTCAAATCTGCTCAGAACCAGATAGATATGCCACATGTCTGGAGGAGGAGGAATAAGGCATACGCTGAAAAGAGCACCCTGCCTACAGTGAAGTATGGCGGTGGCTCGGTGATGCTCTGGGGCTGCTTTGCTTCCTCTGGCACTGGAAACCTGCAGCATGTGGAGGGCAAGATGGATTCAATCAAGAGTCAATGGACTTTCTAGAATGCGTCAAAGTCTACCAAGGCTTGGCTTCAGAAGAAGTCCTGGAAGACTCTGGAGTGGCCAACATAGTTGCCATGACTTGACCCCATAGTAGCAGCAAACGCAAGGATATTAGTGAATTGGTGGCCACCGTCCATGACTAATGGGCTAAGATTCTTCAGGAAGCTAGCTGGTTTGCAGCAAGTCATAACAGGAGAACGGTGCTCTACTAAGTAGTAAAGACACTTGTCATGAAGGTGTAGAATAATTCTGAGACTGCAGTCGTCATTAAAAGTGGCATTTTGTGTTGAATTTAGAGAACCACTTGTTCTATTAGTTGTGTTGAGCTATTTACACTGGTCTTGTTTGACTGGTTTATTGCAAACGGCTGAAAGTTTGTACATTTGCTGATACACTTAATATGCAGTAGGGGTTGAATTATTTCCATTGCAGCTGTAGCCACTAAGCTCGACAGAACCCAGCAGACATGAGGTTTCAATTTGACATCAAAATGATTTTGGACAGGCGTTGAATTTTAGTTCACGATAAAAATCGTGTTGACGTGAAAAAATAATGCTGGCTTAGTACCAAACCCCAGCGTTGTACAGACGTTCAGTTTTGGTTGGAAATCAAAGTCAAATATTTATCCAGAAATCCAACACAGGGCTGCTATCAAGCTGGACGTTGGACAGATGCTGAATTTTGGTTACTGACCACAATGATCTAAAAAACAGCCACATATCAAGGTCTTGATTGGTATTTCATGTAGTGTGTTCCCATAAACATCATAAAGTTTAGCAGATGTTGGGTTTTGGTCTCCATACCTAACGTCTACATGTTGGTATTTTATGTAAATATGATGTTACAGTATGTGACGTTTGGAAGACGTTGGCCTTTGGTTCATTCATCTACAATGAATTGACACTGGCATTAGATGCTGTCCTGACATTGAATTCTGTCAATGTTGGTCACCAGCTGGAAAGGCAGCATGGAGGTACCAGTAGTGGAGCATGGGACACAATCTAACAAACTAGAGCATCTTCTTGTATCCCCGTATCAATGTCATCTGCAAGTTTTTTTTTATTACTTCTGAGTTCTGAGTTCCTGATTACTGAGTGAGATTTTAAGACCTGGTAAACCCCCCTTCCGATGATAAAATTCAAAGGTCAGAGGAACTTTTCAAAGTGCTTTCAGCACTTTATGACACACACAATTCAGGATGGGCTGTTTGAATTCTCTGGCTAATGCAGAAGGTGAACATGACGTCTACGTTTATTAGCCTCCATATTAGAAGCTAAGCTAGAAGTCATAATTTCCATCAGGGGGATTTCCCTGATGCATGCTAGAACTGCTAGTTTTAGGTTGGAAATGCCCCTTTTAGAGATATCTCTGTAAACTCAGTCTGTAAAAGGTAGTGATTTTTAAAGAGCTTAACTCTCCTTAGCTGATAGGAGGCAATGCTTTGCCAACAGGGTCAGTGATGACCATGGCAAGTGTGCTGTGGGCTGTAGTAGCTACATTTAAGGCTTATCATGGCATTCGAAACCTGGCCCACATGTAGCCTACCATTTGATATGTTTGTACAGCCTAAACCTGGCCCAACTTTAGCCAGCTGTGGCTGCGATCAAGCGCCCAGAGTAAACACAAGCCTGAGTGTGGCCCAGAATTGTGCCGGCCGTTTGCTTTCTTGAGCAGACCACCATAAAACGATCAGCTATCAGAGCGGCTCTTTGTCGGGGCTAATAAGCTAACGATTTTTTAGCTGGCAGGCAATTGAGCAGGAACGTACTGGTCGCAGCTTTACGAAGCTGTAAATCACAAAAGGTAGGCAGCCCAATTAAAAAAGAGCCTAAATCCATTCCTGTAATAAAGTAGCAGTTTCCCAACTCGTCGTTTCTCTCTCATCTGACTCACACAAACACATCCAAACGCTTTGGTGAAGCTGAGCTTCGTATGGACTTGCTAAATTGCTCGTCACCGTCAGCAAAGCTGGCATCTGTTTAATCTCAGAAGAACTCCTCGAACAAAGCTGTGCGAGACTTGAAACTCGCCAGGGTTTGGAAGGGGGAGGGAGACAGAGATGACAGACACTGATGGCTGTCTACCTAGCCGCAGGCACAAGGTGTTTTTTTACTGTGAGTGTGTGTGAGTGTGTATGTTGGCAGCAGCTCCTGCTCAGTTCCCAAACACACTCTGTAATTATGCCCTGCCATAACATGCTCCTCAATGCATACGTCGCCCACAGTAATACAGGTTCATATCTGCTGGATGAAGTTCTGCGATTTAGCACACCTGATTAACCCTGGCAACTTACACAACACCAGGGAAACACAAGGTTTTAGGGATTTTTTTTGGGGGGGGAAGAGGGTGACATTATTTAGCGCTTAATATCATACGCTCAACGCGTCAACATGACCCAAGTGTCATATGTAAAATGATTTATTATTGATACCCACTGCTGGTGAAAATGCACTGCTTGTGCAAATTTAACACCTCAAATTGAGGCCTAACTGAATCTGCAGTGAAACACACTTTCCTAATGTTTCTCTTTCTCCAAATTAGAACCATTCATGTTACGTTTGGCATAGCAACTATCATCTCCTACCAGATAACCTACCTGCTTTCCTACCACATTCAACCAGCACGCTTCTGCTGCTCTCCCTAAGTGAACGTTTCTGAAGGTCTGCAGTTGAAAAAGTTGATGTTTTTCAATGGAAGCAATTTCTTACGGTGTGGCGGCATCTGGCGGCAGATTAAGGAACTGCAGCGAAAACACATGAGGCCTGAAGCCCAAGGTAAGAGCATGAATAGCTATCTCGTTATTGTTGGGCTTTAGTATCTCGTTATTTCGACTTAATACAACTTTTAAGACTCTTAATAAATGTAATCAGTACTAAAATGTTTCTTTAAGAGATTATCAGTGTTTTATCGCAGGCCAGAGTTCAGAGAGGTTCAGAGATTTTCCACAGGGCGGGACTGAGCCACAGGGGGCGCTCAAGAGCGAAGCAGAGGGGACCTTAACCGACCCCTGTGCTGTGTCCCAGATGGCAGGGCTGCGAAGAAAATCGCTGAAACCGGTCTTGAAACCAGAACAGTCAGTTAGCTGCATTTGAGACCAACAGAAATACCAACCAAACCTGATGTACCACAGTTTTTTTCTTCAGTAATATTACATATAAACCTGCTCAGAAGACACGCGTAGGTTCAGTGTGTCTGTAAGTGTCTCTACAACTCGTTTTGAACAATTGGTGGAATTCCCCCGCAATTACAGCCTGTAGCCACTAGATGGCGGCGTTTCACTGTTTATTACCTTAAACAGGCATTTGCCTGTTGTTCTGTAGCAAGGGTTCCTTATAGAACTGCGTCCATCTGTCTACACTGTACGGACAAAAGTATTGGGACACCTGCTCAATTATTTGTCTGCTAAATAAATGGCCTTAAATGTAAATTTGTAATTTTTTTTAAAGGGTCTACCCTGCTTTTGTTAAAGTAACTATACTGCCTTTACTGCCCAGAGAATGATTTCTACTAGAGCATTGCTGTGAGGATTTGATTGCATCCAGCGACCAGATCCAGCATTATTGAGGTCAGGCTGTTGGATGATCGCCACCCCACCTCATCCCCAAGTCATCCCAATTCCCCAGTATCATTCCAAAAGTATTGGAGACCCCTCTAGCCCACGCCTGGCAAGAACCACAAGAACTCAAACAACAGGTAGAAGAACAAGTGTTAGGACATGAGGATTTCTCTTAATCGCGCACGAGCATAAATGCAAACCTCAGACGACTCTAAATATTGGCGAGATCTCGAGAGTCTTTTTATTATTATTATTTTTTTTTTAAATAAGCGCGCCGACGCGCGCGCGCAGCAGCAGCAGCAGCAGCAGTCACGGTGAGCCCCGCCCGCAGTCCACGTGCTCGCGCCCCCTGCCTCCATTCTCTCAGCTTGCCGCACGCGCCCTGCTTTGCATAAAATGTGTGTCAGTAGGGCAGAGATGTGGCCGGCACATGCAGAGCGCACATGCACGGTTGGCTTTACGCGGCTCAGCAGCGCACGCGCTCCAATGAGAGCGGAGCGCGAGGAAGTCAAGGAGTGAGCGAGATAAAAACCCCCCCTCGCGCCACAGAGGAACGACAGACGTTTAAAGTGGGTCCTTGAAAAGCAAAACAAAACAAAAACAAGCCAGTCACATTTCCCAGTCACCTGAAAACGTGAGGCGCGCGCGCGCGTGTGTGTGTAGAGAGGTGTGTGTTGGTAGGTGTGCAGCTCGAGTTTGACACTTCAGCCCCTGAGATGCTCATGTCCAGCATTGCTCTGAGCGCACGAGCACAGGTAGCTGCGAGTTAAACAGAAGCCCGGCGCGCGCACCTGGAACCGAGCTGGACACGCGCTCCTGACGGGGTAGTTTTCGGGTTGTTTTTCTTTTTTTGAAACTGAGCGAGTGGCACACTTGCCTCGTGCCCTGTGCTCGCTCCGTCTGGCTCGTGAATGCTCTGTTCACCGGTGTTTCGTGCAACTTTCACCTGTTTCGGTTCTGCAGCCGAGAATCTGAGACTGACTTGAAGACTGAAGTGAATTTACTGAATTTACTAAAGCGCGAGACACACACATCAAGGATGGACAACAGTCCCGGTGAGTAACGCAATGCTGTTCATCTGTTTGTTTATTGTTTACTGATAAACAACAATATGATGAATTATGATGATGGTAATGGCAACACCGTTGTTAATATTGATACTGAGACTAGTAAATAATAATAATCATAGTCATTTAATATTAATACTACAACTAATGACAGCGTTACTGAATAGCAGTATTCATACTAATACTGCTGTTACCACTAATAATGATCATGTAATACTGATACTAATACTGACATTACCACTAATAATGATCATGTAATACTGATACTAATACTGCTGTTACCACTAATAATGATCATGTAATACTGATGCTAATACTGACATTACCACTAATAATGATCATGTAATACTGATACTAATACTGACATTACCACTAATAATGATCATGTAATACTGATACTAATACTGACATTACCACTAATAATGATCATGTAATACTGATACTAATACTGACATTACCACTAATAATGATCATGTAATACTGATGCTAATACTGACATTACCACTAATAATGATCATGATGATTGTAATGCTGGTACTTATACTAAGACTTCTATTGCCATTACCACTAATAATGATGATAATAATAATGACAACAATAATGATATTAATACTGCCATTACCACTAATAATGATGATGGTAAAACTGATGCTAATACTGATGATGATGATGATGATGATGGTAAAACTGATGCTAATACTGACATTACCACTAATAATGATGATGGTAATACTGATGCTAATACTGATGATGATGATGATGATGATGGTAAAACTGATGCTAATACTGACATTACCACTAATAATGATGATGATGATGATGATGGTAATACTGATGCTAATACTGACATTACCACTAATAATGATCATGTAATACTGATACTAATACTGACATTACCACTAATAATGATCATGTAATACTGATACTAATACTGACATTACCACTAATAATGATCATGTAATACTGATACTAATACTGACATTACCACTAATAATGATCATGTAATACTGATACTAATACTGACATTACCACTAATAATGATCATGTAATACTGATACTAATACTGACATTACCACTAATAATGATGATGGTAAAACTGATGCTGTCTTCCTTTACGTGAAGAATGTTGTGCTCGTGCTCTGGTATACTTTTACAGTGCATTGGCATCCCTGTATTGTCATATTTGCAGTCTGCCGTCTGAACACTGATTGTTTTAATGAATGGCGGTTTGCACGTTATGGGATACTTTATCGCGTGCTTAAAAGTTCAGTCTGGCTGCAAGGTGGATACATGCATATGTCAAGCGCCCGAGTTGATGTTCAGCTGGACGGTAGTCGTGTCTGCAGCCGTATGCTCAGTGCTAATGCAGCTACAATCTGAAGAAGTGCCGTAGGCTAAGCAAAGGCTCGCTCTGTCACACCCCATGAAGTGGCTCTGCAGCTCTTAACAGCTTCCAGTGCACGCGAAAGTTGTTTGGGGGCGCCCCCTACAGGCCAAAGACGCAGTGGACAATGGCATAAATCTGTCTTATCATCGTTGTAGCCGGATTTGCCCCATATGAAAAGGCACGCGTATTACTTAAAGGCTCCACCGCAGAGGCCTGGGCTCAGTGGGACACAGTGGGGCAGTGCTTGGCCCCCTTAAGGGCCACGGGTCCTGCTGTATTAGGCGCATTAGTCCACTTCTTGACCGTTAATTGAGGTGTGTGTGTGTGTGTGTGTGTGTGCGGGGGTGGTGGTGGTGGTGATTCATTTCCAAAGTCACGTTCCTGGACAGGTGATGCGGGCACTATCTCGTGCGCGCTCGCGCCCTCTTGACTTCTTGGACTCGACGAAAATCCTGCTTTGCACATGTGCGACTAATGTGTGGCACGCTAAACATTACCCCCCCCCCCCCCACACACACACACACACACACACCCTTTACCAGCTACAGTAATCTCTCATAATGTACACCGGGTGAAAAGGAAACGTCACGTGACTCGGACGGTCACCTATGAAACGCTGCCCAGGCATATGACGTCAGAGTGTGCTTCATTCGTGATTTATTCCTCACTATTTAACCCCAGTATCCTGACATGGGATTAAAAATCACATTATTTTACACACAACAGTCTTGGGTCATTGCAGTGCAGGTGATGATACTATGCTACATGTATCTTCATAAATATATGAAATAATAAATAAAAGACAAACAGATGAAACACACAGCTCTACTGACCCTATTGATCATCACCCAAGAAATCCAATATTATGGTCCAAATATATAAATACAACAGGACCTGATATTGAATTTTCACTCCTATGCTTCGTTTAAATTCATATGTAATATTTACTCATCTGAATGTGTGCAGTGCTGGCGTCTATAAAGCCATGTAGCACTATAACGGCAGGAGTGCTGGACTGTTGGCATGTTGAGGCCAGACAGGCAGAGGTAAAAAGTAACGGCAGGCAGTGACCTATTATACGCTGCCCAGACATATAACGCAAGAGTTGTAGTTATGATTTATCCTTCACTATTTACATTTTGATTTTTACAGTCCCGTGCCATTGTAGTGCAGGTGGTGATACTATGCTAGGTGGGGGGGGGGGGGGGGGTAACTCTGTAAGGCACTATAAATATAAGTATAAATATAAACAAAAGGTTGTAACACACAGCCCAATCCACCCAGTCGACCCAGTCTAATGTGCAGGTTTTGCTCGATTATAATATAAAAGTCTGAACATTGTATATTGTATATTTAGTATTTCCTAATTATAATTTACTGTATAATGTTTACCTTTTAACTATGCATTGGCCTACCTTGTATTTAGGCATGTTACAATATAATATCAAATACATAATAAATATATATTGTATCGCACTGAAGCACATTGTGTCATCGTGTCGTGATTAGCAGGTTAGCTTGAAGCTAGTGTAGTCACCTTATTTCGGACATTTTTCTAAGCGGACGTCTGGACGTTTGGGTGTAACGCTTTCAACCACAGATGCAGGTCCTCTTCTTTGGAAGGCGGCGAATAGTTATATGGTGCTCCACAACACTCGTAACACTGTTGTTCAAGTGCAATGTTCCTCTTTTTACAGTTACTGTGACTCTCTCTAACTATTAAACCACCTACTGTATGTGTATTACCGCTGTGGTTGTAATTTACCACAGTATCAAGTGATCTGCTGTCGCACCGGACGTTCTACACCAAATAAACAGATGGTCCCCGTTTGGCTATGTTAGCTTGTAGCTACTGTTAGTTTGTGGCTAATACGTTAGTTTGTAGCTAGTCTAAAAGCGTGTAGCTAGTGTGTTACTCTTTAATTAGTGTGTTACTTTGTAGCTAGTGTGTTACTCTTTAATTAGTGTGTTACTTTGTAGCTAGTGTGTTACTCTTTAATTAGTGTGTTACTTTGTAGCTAGTGTGTTACTCTTTAATTAGTGTGTTACTTTGTAGCTAGTCTAAATGATTGTATCTAGTGTGTCAATTTGTAGCTAGTGTGTTACATTGTGACTATTACGTTAGTTTGTGGCTAGTCTAAAAGCGTGTAGCTACTGTGTTAGTTTGTGGTTAGAGTGTTAGCTTGTATCTAAAATGTTTTGTAGCTAGTGTATTATTTTGTAACCATTATATTAGCTTGTAGCTAGTGTATTATTTTGTAACCATTATATTAGCTTGTAGCTAGTGTATTATTTTGTAACTATTATGTTAGCTTGTAGCTAGTGTATTATTTTGTAACCATTATATTAGCTTGTAGCTAGTGTATTATTTTGTAACTATTATATTAGCTTGTAGCTAGTGTATTATTTTGTAACTATTATGTTAGCTTGTAACTAGTGTATTATTTTGTAACTATTATGTTAGCTGGTAGCTAGTGTATTATTTTGTAACTATTATGTTAGCTTGTAACTAGTGTATTATTTTGTAACTATTATGTTAGCTTGTAACTAGTGTATTATTTTGTAACTATGTTAGCTTGTAGCTAGTGTATTATTTTGTAACTATGTTAGCTTGTAACTAGTGTATTATTTTGTAACCATTATATTAGCTTGTAGCTAGTGTATTATTTTGTAACTATTATATTAGCTTGTAGCTAGTGTATTATTTTGTAACTATTATGTTAGCTGGTAGCTAATGTATTATTTTGTAACTATTATGTTAGCTTGTAACTAGTGTATTATTTTGTAACTATTATGTTAGCTTGTAACTAGTGTATTATTTTGTAACTATGTTAGCTTGTAGCTAGTGTATTATTTTGTAACCATTATGTTAGCTTGTAGCTAGTGTATTATTTTGTAACTATTATGTTAGCTTGTAACTAGTGTATTATTTTGTAACCATTATGTTAGCTTGTAGCTAGTGTATTATTTTGTAACCATTATGTTAGCTTGTAGCTAGTGTATTATTTTGTAACCATTAAGTTAGCTTGTAGCTAGTGTACTATTTTGTAACCATTATGTTAGCTTGTAGCTAGTGTATTATTTTGTAACCATTATGTTAGCTTGTAGCTAGTGTATTATTTTGTAACTATTATATTAGCTTGTAGCTAGTGTATTATTTTGTAACTATTATATTAGCTTGTAGCTAATGTATTATTTTGTAACCATTATGTTAGCTTGTAGCTAGTGTATTATTTTGTAACTATTATATTAGCTTGTAGCTAATGTATTATTTTGTAACCATTATGTTAGCTTGTAGCTAGTGTATTATTTTGTAACTATTATATTAGCTTGTAGCTAATGTATTATTTTGTAACTATTATGTTAGCTGGTAACTAGTGTGTTAGTTTGTAGCTAGTCTGAAAGCTTGTAGCTAGTGTGTGTGTGTGTGTGTGAGAGAGAGAGAGAGAGAGAGTGAGAGAGAGAGAGAGAGAGAGAGAGAGAGTGGGAGAGAGTGAGAGAGAGAGAGAGAGTGAGAGAGAGAGAGAGTGAGAGAGAGTGAGAGAGAGAGTGAGAGAGAGAGAGTGAGAGAGAGTGAGAGAGAGAGTGAGAGAGAGAGAGAGAGAGAGAGAGAGAGAGAGTTACTACATAATCCAGACTACTAGTGCAGAAAACCCGACATCCTGTTTACACAGCATTACGTGGCGCTAATGCCACAGTGCAGAATAACGCATGCTAACAGTGCTGTTCGTCACCCCCTCCACCCTACTCTCCTTCCCTCCCTCCATCCATCCGTCCATCAGTCCATCCTCCACCCTGCTCTGGTTAATTCCTCCTGTTCAGCTCCAGCAACAGCAGCTCGGTCTGCGCGCTCAGTGACTCTCTGTTGCCTCACGTGGACGCGCTCGTTCAGCCGCGTGCGGCGCGTGATCCCCGGGGCACCCCCCCCCCTCCCCCCCTACACACACACACAGCGCGCTCCTTTCACGGACTCTTGTGTTTTGCTTCTGCGGGTAGGGGAAACAGGGAGCTTGGTCAGTGGGTCAGCGGCGAATCTGCGCGAGGAAGCTCGGCGCCTCGTCACGTTGTCCCGCCTCATGCAGCTTCTGTTCCCCGCCCCCCCCCTCCCACCGAAAGCCAGCGGGGGCTGTTTGTATTAGCGCGAGCTTTCCAGTATAAACGCACACCCTTATGACAGGTGTCCTGACATGCACATACAGCGCAGCGCGTGAGACAAACACTAGTGACCACAGTCATTGGCAAGTTCAGTGAAATGACTAATAGTGTAGGATACTGTAGCTATACTGGGGCTCACATGGGTGGGTTTCAGGTGGGCATGGGCTCCATCGTTACAGCCCACCTTAATCTTAATGGGTACCATCTAGGCCCTGTTTGCAGTGTACAACCCAGATGGGCCCATGTTTAACACCTCCTGGTCCCATCACTGACCCTGGTGGGCATACATATGTAGGGAACCATTCTGGTTCCTCGTTGGGCTGCCCATACAGCAGGCCCCACATGGGCATGTTAGCTGGGTCTCCATTACAGAAATGGTTCTTTAGGGCAGTGGTTCCCAACCCTGGTCCTGGAGGGCCCCCCCTGCTCTGCACATTTTCCCTGGAGGGCCTCCCTGCTCTGCACACAAGGCTACAATATAGAACTACAATATATAGCCCTTATTTGCGCAGCATGCATAATATATGCGATAATAATAGATGTGTACACTGTCTATAGGTAGCACATGTTCCTAACCCTAGTCCTGGAGAACCTGTTCCACACACTGTAGTGTGGTCTCTGCTCTGACACACCCACTTTGACTCAGGAATGCTTTGGTAATAAGCTGATTAGTTGGATCAGGTGTTCTCGGGCAGGAAAGCATTGAAATGTGCAGGACAAGGGGGTTATTCCAGGACCAGGACTGAAAACCACTGATGTACAGTACTGCACAGAGGCCTTAGCCTTTGCTCATGGTGGAACTGAACAAATCCATAGAGTGGCTGGAGTCAGGAACCAACCCTCACACTGTGTTTCTCTAACCAACAGCTACTCTAACCAGCTGACTACTGCTCATGTTTATTGGCATTCCAGTGCTTTCACAACCAAAAAGACTAAAACTAGGTGCACCTACATTGGCCACTTTATTAGAACCTCTTTATTAGTTTATTGCTCAGTAGGTACTGAATTTGGGATCTAATTTGGGATCTTTAATTATTCAATAAGTAGTAATTATTCAGTACATACTAATTTAGTACCTTCTGATTATTCAGTACCTACTAATTATTCAGTAACTATTTATTATTCAACAAGTACTAATTACTCAGTGTCTACTAATTATTCAATAAGTATTGATTATTCAGTATCTACTAATTATGCAGTACCAACTAATTATTTAGTATCTATTATTCTGTTTCTACTAATTATTCAGTAAGTAGTGATTACCCAGTATCTACTAATTATGTAGCACATACTAATATTTCAGTATCTACTTATTATTCAACAAGCACTATTTATTTAGTACCTACTAATGATTCAATAAGTAGTGAATATTCAGTACCTACTAATTATGTAATACCACCTAATCTTTCAGTATCTGCTTATTATTCAACCAGTACCCATTATTTTGTTCAGTATCTACTAATTATTCCGCATCTGCTAATAATTTAATAAGAATTATTCAGTATCTGCTTTTTATTCAATTAGCACGAATTATTTAGTACCCATTACTTATTCATTACCCACCAAATATGCCTGGGATAACCAATACTAACTGTGCTTGAAAAAAGCTATAGCCTCTAGCTGTGTAAGGCGCACCGAGCTTATTTGCCCTTCACAAATTGTAATCAGGGACCCTTTTATCCACTGTCATGCAGGCTGTAGGACATGCTGCTCTCTTGATATAAATATAGCTGATATTCATTTCACTGGCATACATATAAAAGGCCTGAGTGGCTGCTTCAGACAGTTGACTGTGGCTTTGACCTACTTGGTGAAGCGATTTCTCGCTTTATTAATCAACGCTGAAATTCTCACGTTGATGGAGCGGTGTGCTGTGTACGCGTGCCCCCTCACCACACACATGCATCACTTCAGCATTACTATCTCCTGCCGAGCCCTGACTTCTCACATGTTTGGAAGTCTACAAAGTAAGAGGCAGCAGATTGTGCATCCCACACCTCCTGGAAAACGGCAACGTGAAAATGGGATATGGAGAAGGGTGTTACTTTTCTTGCGTGACACAAAGACACAAAGAGAGAGAGGGTGAAGGGCGATGAAGAGGAGCTGGAGTGAAAGTGCCAGAAAGGAGGGGGGAATTATTGTGGAGCGCTCACGTTCCTGTGCCTGCCTCTCTACTCACTGGCAGATTAGAGTTTGCACGGGTAAACTAAGCTCATGATGAGCTGCCGGGGACCTGCTGATTCCTCATTTAACACATGCGTTTCCACTGACCCCGATTTGCACTACGTCAAGCAAGTTAGATCTTCACCTAGCCTGCAGAGATCATGCTTGGGTCAGAGCTAACTTGGTATAAAGGCAGTCTTTGACATGGTAACACATATTGGATGCTGTGCGAGGCAAACTGTGATAGGCATTTAGATATGCTATTAAAGGGCCCATATGCAACTATTTGTACCATTTGTATTGCATCCCCCCTTATAGAGGATCAGTTCTGATGTTTGTGTGGTTCTCTGCACTAAAAAAAAAACAATTAATATGGTCTTTTCAACCATTTTTATGTAGATTTCTATGTTATCCCCTAAAATGAAAAATTTTTTTGTGGTTGTTTTTTGTTATTGCACCTTTAAGACTGTTCTGATTGGGTGCCCTGTATTGAGTCTTATAACATTGGTGCAAACTGGCAGGACTAACACTGCAGTAGGCTGAGTAGGTGACTGTATACTGTATGTAAATGTGCTGTTTTTTTGTGCCTTGTCTGATTGGTGCTCTGTATGTACTGGCAGGGCTAAAACTGCTGCAGACTGAATAGGGAGATGTACTGTATGTAAATGGGCTGTTTTTTGTGACATAACAGAAACAGCATATTTAAAAATGTAGGACAGCTATATGTAAAGCTGATGTTCTGAAGTGGTGTCCTGCACTAAGCATCATTCAAAGAGCAGTCCACTACTCTTGACTTCAGAGAAAACAGGCAGTACTAAAAGTGCTGTGGGATAAATTGTGCAGATCTACTGGCTGCCATTGCACTGGTTTTGTGACATCACAAAAACTGCACGGCCTGTTTCGACAACGAGTTTCCCTATATTGACTGTTGTGCACAGTAGGAAATCATACGTTTTGGGACTATTTTGAAATTGTAGCCATGTTTACATACTGCCAGTGGCTCAGTCGCAAGTGGACTGGTATTTGTGACATTGTTTACGTAGCATATTCAACTCCTTTATTTAAAAGAATCAGACAACTGCATGCTATTAGCCCTTTAAAGACTAGTTTGGAGCAGTGCCATTTTGGTTCCATAGAAAAATAATCAACGTTTTATAGTAGGTGGATGTTTTTATCCTTTGTCAACACACGGGATTGGATTCCTGTATGAGTAGCTGGATGTTTATCCCTGACTGCATATTTCCATGAAACGCTCAGCGCTCACATGCATGCCCAGGTGTTTGTGTGTGTGTGAGTATTTCCGTTTGGGTGTGGCTGCTGAGCTGGGTAGGGCTGACGGGATGAGTGGCATGGCAATCTCAGGTAGGGCTCACAGTCACACGTCTGTAAGGTCAGGCACGGCGGTGTGTCAATAATAAATCCACCACACACGTGCTGCCTGAGGGATTAGAAAAACACTTGAGCTAAACAAATGCCATGTGCACGAGGAAACACCAGCGCCGGGAAGGGGAGGGCCAGGCCGGAAAGAGCTACCAGGGGAGGCGTGCGCTTGTTTATAATTTCCTCGCTGACATGGCACAGCTTCTGCACTCACAGCTTCCTAGGAACCTCTCCCTGTTATTTACCTGGCAGCCATGAGGAGCCACTACAAGGAACAACAGGAGGTAGAACGTTGTTGAAGGCCATGGGCAGAGCGAGCCACACGTTTTTTCTGTTTATCTTCGGCGGTCGACATGTGCCCTCGGAGCGCCCATGTGTTCACATGGTGCTGTTTGTTTCAACAGCTTCCCAGGGAGCTTGCACATGGCACGTCCCTGCGTCCGAAACCCAACCGAATGCTTCAAAAACAGGAAATGGGAATGGCGCTTTGTCCCAGTCCTGCAGGGAACAGGCAGTAGGGTCCACTACCGAGAAGTGTTTATGCGTTATCGATTAGCTCATGAACTTTTTACACAGTTGCTGTGTAGTCCCAGTCCAAAACTTCAGTGTTTACTGAGGGCCCTGGTGCCCTAAAGTACATCCAGCTTGGGGAAGGGTGAGGCCTGTATCCCAATAATGTTATTCTTGAAAGAATACTTGGTTGAACAACATGAAGACATAATAAAGCAGAGAAAAATCGTTATATGAGAACATGTTCTTTTAAAAAATCTAATAAAATTCAGTGAAGAAATACAAATGAATTAAATCGATATCAATAAATCAGTGAACAATGATGTCATGATGAAATATTTTGAAGATTTTTGCAGCTAATGTCGTGATAAACTGGAAAATAAAACAAATAAAATAACTGTTCATGCTCCTGCCGATTAAACATATTTGGGAGTATTGCAATAGGCTAAATATACCAAGACCCTCAGGACCCTCTCTGGGCCTAAGCCTTTTTTTTACCTTCAGTAGATATATGAGAAGAATGACGTAGTCTCACAGTTATATAAGGTTACAAAAATCAGTCGATATGTGATGCAATATACAGATATTAGGACTTCATGTGTAATGGGAATTTCGGTGACGTGTGGCTGTTTGTCAGAAAGCTTTTACTGACAATCTACTAATATGATAAACACATATACATTAATTTGCTCCTAGCAAAGAATTCTCTAGTTATCTCCTTCCTGTCTTTCTATCTGATCTCCCTTAATCTTAATCTCTCTCCCATCTCTCTTTCTCTTTCTCACGATCGCATTATCTTCCCCACTGTCTGCTGAGCTTCCCTGCACACTTACTAAACTTCCTCAGACTGATGGTCTGATGCTGCACCTTTCCAGCCTGCTTAGGCCTTCAGTGGTGCAACGCTGAGGTGGCTCTAGAGCTTCTAAGCAGGATGAAGGATGGGTCCTGTAGCAAGTCTAGTCTTACACACTCATTCTGTGGGGTAGCACAGGGTTCCAGTAGTCTGAGCATGACAGCCTACTCTTCAATGCTTAGCCTGTTTAAAAACAGCTCATTTTAATGTTAGCACAGCAACTGGCTTCAGCGGGGATGAAGATATCAATATTGGTATCAGGAGAGCAAAAGTGGTACTTTACCATCTTCTGCCCGATCATGATAAAGATATTCCACAGCCAGTCATCGCAGTACTTGCACGAACCTGCCAGACATTTGTGTATTTCTGAGACAGTGGTTTTATCACAGTCTTGTCTCACAGCATATCTGATGCTCCTAGCAAAGATTAGACTAGATATGGCCTACCACAGAATACCTCCAAAAGGGGGTGGCACAGAAATGGCAAAAGTCACAGTTCATAACCTCTCAGTATCTGAACTACTTTTTAAAAGGGGGTTTACTGTTAAAAGGAAGGAGGCCGGGGGGCACAGCCAGTGTACAGTGTCACTTCATGTGGCCACAACCAGTGGACAGCGTGGTGTCCCACATTACCCCCCATATCCAGACCCCCCCCCACACACACACACACACACACACACTCTCTGATACAAATCTCTGTTGCTTCACAGCTGTTGAGCTGTCAAACCCCCCACCCCCCCATGGCACGCAGCACATTCTACCCAAACGTGACTCTTCGCCCGTCTCTTTTTTTTCAAGCCGCGCGTTACAGTACTGTACTGTAAAGACGCCGCGAGCTCAGCTCCGCGGAGTCCGCAGGCCCTTAATGCCGCGCTCGCCGAACGCGCCTGCACGAGACTGCGGATTTCGCGCGGCCGCTAACCGTGTCACGGGTCCATGTGAGGCGGCGGTCAGGTGTCGTGCCGTGAGCCGGCGCTGGGCGCCCTGCCCGAGGAGCCGGGGCTATTATTGGAGCGCGCGAGGGAGGGCGGCAGGACTCGCGGCCACGTGACGCAGCGCTTCTTCTTCTTCTTCTTCTTCTTCTTCTTCCTCTTCTTCCCAGCCACTGCCGGCGCGCACGCGCATGCGGGAGGCCCCGCGGAAAGAAGCGACAGGGAGAAAGTGGGAAAGTGACGGTGGTTACAAGCACGCAACCCCGTCTCGCGCTGTAAACGGAAGCGTATCAGCTGTTTGTCGTAATGAACGCGCTTTGTTTCCTCGCGGACGGCCGGCTGGCTAATTGGGCGGCCTGGACATCGCGAGCTCTGTTGCTGAGCTACCGGTGTTATTTATAGCACGTGCGTTCGTTCCGTCTGAGCGAGCAATTATGCCCGAGCGCGAGGCAGCGGTGCTGAAAACACGGAATCTCTCTCTCTCTCTCTCTCTCTCTCTCTCTCTCTCTCTCTCTCTGTCTCTCTCTCTCTCTCTCTCTCTCTCTGCCTGTCTCTCTCTCTCTCTGTCTCTCTCTCTGCCTGTCTCTCTCTCTCTCTCTCTCTGTCTCTCTCTCTCTGCCTGTCTCTCTCTCTGCCTGTCTCTCTCTCTCTGTCTCTCTCTCTCTCTCTCTCTCTGCCTGTCTCTCTCTCTCTGTCTCTCTCTCTCTCTCTGCCTGTCTCTCTCTCTCTCTCTCTCTCTCTCTCTCTGTCTCTCTCTCTCTCTCTGCCTGTCTCTCTCTCTCTCTCTCTCTCTCTCTCTCTCTCTCTCTCTCTCTCTGCCTGTCTCTATCAACTATCTCTCTATCTTTCTCTCATGCTCGCTCACTCCTATCTCTCATCCTCCCTTCTCCCCTGTCTCTTAATCCTCTGCTCGCTCTCTCTCTCTCTCTCTCTCTCTCTCCTTTTATCTCTATCCTATCTTTCTCTTTCCTCTGTCCTCTCTCTCTCTCTCTCACACACACACACACGATTTGTAAAAAAATGCATTGCCTTCCCCACTTTCTGCTTAATTTCACAATGACAGCTCACCCCAAGCCATGTTTGAGCTTCCCTGCACACTTACTGAACGTCCTCACATGACTCTTGGTCTGATGGTGTGATGCTGCACCTTTCCAGCCTGCTTAGGCCCTCAGTGGTGCAACGCTGAGGTGGCTCTAGAGGTTCTAAGCAGGATGAAGGATGGGTCCTGTAGCAAATCTAGTCTTACACACTCATTCTGTGGGGTAGCACAGAGTTCCAGTAGTCTGAGCATGACAGCCTACTCTTCAATGCTTAGCCTGTTTAAAAACAGCTCATTTTAATGTTAGCACAGGAACTGGCTTCAGCAGGGATGAAGATATCAATATTGGTATCAGGAGAGCAAAAGTGGTACTTTACCATCTTCTGCCCGATCATGATAAAGATATTCCACAGCCAGTCATCGCAGTACTTGCACGAACCTGCCAGACATTTGGGTGTTTCTGAGACAGTGGTTTTATCACAGCCTTGAATCACATCTTATCAGCATATCTGATGCCCTAGTTTAGATATGAAAATGGTGGCTGAGATGTACAGTAATGATAATAAAGTGGGTTACTGTGATGCATGCACAAGAAAAAATCAACCCAAATTTTTGCCATTGACCAATATGTTGTCTAATAACATAATCCTTGCCCTTGCAGGAGGTGTTATCCTATATGCTGGCTCCAATAGCAGTGGCAGCCCTAGCCCAGGGAGTCCGTCCAGTGGGTACCAGACCCAGTCACCCTCTTCACACTCCCAGCCCTCTTCCCCAGAGGAGGTCACCTTCACCGAGATCGGGGCCCTGAAGCAACGCAGCAGTGGAGGGACACCCCCCTCTCCCAAGCTGGTGTTCCAGTTCCCAGAGATCTACAATGGCTCCACAGCAGCCTCCGGCCAGCATTCCTACTCGCACCCCATCGCAGGCAAAAGGCCTTGTGGCTTCACGGGCACCTTTACCAGTAAGCATCTGTTTTCATTGTCCTTAAGGAGAACAAGGTCAGTCAGAACACTGACCGAATCTGTTCCTGCTTTGCTTTCCTCACTCGTTCCCCCTCCTTCTCTCCCTCTCTGTGCAGAAACAGGAGGCATGGTTCTGCTCTGCAAAGTCTGCGGTGACATTGCGTCAGGATTCCATTATGGCGTGCACGCGTGCGAAGGCTGCAAGGTAAGGCTGCAGCTTCCCAGTCCGTGCACCATGCATGTTCTGACACACCCACTCCAAGTTAGAAGGGAGGTGTTAGTTAGCGTATTAGCAGGATGAGGTGTGCTGGAGCAGGAAAAACACCAAAGTAGAGACCTTAGGATGGAACCTGGGGAAAATGCTCCAGGTTTACAAACTTGCTAAACTGATTTGGACCAGAGCAAACATCACACCAACGTCAACGTAGGGCCTGTATGGGTAGCTGAACTGAGAATCAGAAGGTTTTGTCCATGGGTTCCATGGTGGCCCCACATATGGATGTCCACCAGGGTCAGTGATGGGACCAGGAGGGTTTAAACATGGGTTGTGCACTGCACATGGGGCCTAGATGGTACCCAAGTGAGATTAGGGTGGGTGCCAGTAACAAAACATAAAAACCCACTTAAGAGTCCATGCCCACCTGGAACCCACCCATGGGAGCCTCACATGAGCTGGGTATTATTGTATGAAAAGACCAAGAGTATAATACAGTATAATGAAGTCCTTGCATCTCAACGTGCCTCCTGATGTTCCCTCTCTCCAGGGCTTCTTCCGCCGCAGCATTCAGCAGAACATCAACTACAAGATGTGCGTGAAGAACGAGAACTGCCTGATCATGCGCATGAACCGCAACCGCTGCCAGCACTGCCGCTTCAAGAAATGCCTGGCTGTCGGCATGTCCCGTGACGGTGAGTCTCAGTAACCCCCTAGGCGCTACCGAAAACAGTGCCACAGCAGGGCTTCCGAAGGCCCAGAACAAACAGATCCCACACCCCCACCTCTCAGCCTAGATTCCCCATTTAGATTTTGCACTGCTAGGAAGTTTCTTTTAGCTTAGGTGCAGCCTTGCTGCTGTCTTTGTCCTGCCCTTTGCAGTCCATTCTCCTCCTCCTCCTCCTCCTCTTCCTTCGTCTCTCCATACCTACATCTCTCTCGCTCTCGGAGCCGGTTTAGCCTTCCTTCTGCAAACTCCCTAAGCTCCCCCTCCCTGGCCCTTCCAGAGACAATGATTTATGAGAGCTGGAGTCATGCAGTCCCTTAAGCTATCTGTCATCTGGAAAACTGCAGCAAATACAAGAATTATTTTGGGAAATTGGAACGCAGGCAACTTGATTACCCCGTATGCGCCCTTATAATATCTCCGGCAATTAATAGCTTGCCGCTGCAACAATGAAGCAAGAGATGCACAAAAAGAGGTCCCCAACCCTTTAGAGGAACAAGGTTTCCTCTATTTCCTGTTTGTCTGTGTTTTTAACACAAGGGGAAAAAATCCGACATTCCATACCATCAAATTGAAGGGCTGAAGGCACTCATATCTCGGCCCTGAAAACGCAACATGATGCACGTATGACACTTGCACATTGTGACCTACTTAGCAGGTTAGGTTGCGGCTCTCCTCTTCTCATCAGTGGCATGCCCATGCTGTCAGCGAGCCACGGAGCATGGGCAGATCTGTGTGAACGTGTGGGGGTGAAAGTGCGAGTGGGTTATGATGGGGCACCAAGAAGAAAATGGGTGAGCGATGCAGCGCAGGAGGCAAACATTCCTGTTGACCCTCTCCACGGTGGCTCTTGAAAGAGAGTCAAAAACCGCAACCTAAAAACCCCTTTCTTTCGTTGCACCCATTGCACAAACAGGAAAACCTCATGCAACTGCCTCGTTTCCACATTAAACCCAGCGCCCTGATTTTAGTTCAGGCAGTTGTGTGATTTTGGCTTTGTGATGGAGGCAGATGTTCAGTTTGACACGATGGCATGGTTTCGTTTCCGCTGCCACCTTGCTATTTGAGAAACGCCAGTCCTCAGGATGGGACTAAATGTGTCACACAGTGTTCTGCCTCAGTGGAGCATAACAGAGTTCAGTCCTCGCAGTTGCCCGAGTTGCTTGTTGGGCTCACACAGTTGTACGAGGTGCCTAGCATTCCTTAACATGAAGGTAGGGATGTGCGAATCAAGGATTTTTGACCCCCTTCCCAAACCAATCCGAGTCTCTTAATGCTGACGGCCAATAGCAATCTGAACCGATCGGAACTTTGTACAAATGGTAAAATCACTATTTTTAAGTAACAGTTTCTATAATCAGACTAGATTTTAAATGGATTTTCTTTGCTTTTTTAATGACCTTCAAACTCTATAGACTTTTAAAAAAGTGGAACTTCTGGAGGTTTTTCAGTTTGAAACTATGGAGGAACCTCTTAAGGTTCTTTGAGGAACCTTCAAATAATGCCTGGGTCCATCCCCGATCCCACTTTTGAAACAGACCCGGACATCCCTACACAAAGGTGATCAGTTTGGAAGACGATATATAGACGCTGATTCTTCAGTAATCTAAGAGACCTACACTGATGCAGATTAGGTCTTGCATGCTTAGGTCTGTGCTTTAGTTCGGTTAGTTTCGGCTTGAGTTTAGTGAGGCTATACTGCCCAGTGTTGCCTTCGCTGTTTGCCTGAGCATCCAGCACCCTCTACAGCCCAGAGCTGGTGCTGTAGATCTTCCTTCATTCATCTAACACTACTCTTGTCTAACGCTTGTCATGTATAATTCTGCTTAGCTTTTCCTCTTCACCGCTTCACTCTCTTGTCCTTTCCTTCTCTATGCCCTCTTCTCTACTTCTATCCTTCGCTTTGTGTGCCCTGTGCTCTTCATCCTCTAACAGTCATCAGTCTTCCTCCCCATCGCTGTGGCATTCTCATCACGCTCTGGCCCACTGCCCTACTTAATGGTCAAGAGAGGCAGCAAAAGAAGAGAGGTGAAGAGGGAGAGAGCGCAAGTGAAAGAGATAGAGAGGAGGGACAGAGAGATTGAGAGTGGGGGATGCAGCATATGGTAGGATAGGGGCTATTTTTAACCTCACCAGCTGATGGATATACTTGGAGAGGGGGTGAGAAGATGGGAAGTGAAGAGAGGAGAAAAGAGAGTAGGTGGAACAAACACCCTTTTCTTGTATGTCCTGAATTAATCGTACATGCCTCCGTAGCATGAAATGGGTCTTTCATTGGGAATTCTGCTCTCTATGATCCAGTATTAGGCTTGGTCTGTGTCTAGAAAGCTATCTAGAAATCTGGCCCTTAGTGGCACACACTAACCTCACAGTGTTCCTTTGATTCACTCACAGCTGTGCGCTTCGGCCGCATCCCTAAGCGTGAGAAACAGAGGCTGCTGGATGAGATGCAGAGCTACATGAACAGCCTGAACGAGTCGGCCAGCTTGAATATGGCATCCTCTCCTCCCCGTGTGCCCCCGGCCAGCCCCATGGAGATCCATCCCAAAGAAACCATCAGCTCCATGGCCAGAGCCTACCAGGACATCTTCCCAGGTGGTCAAGACCGCCTGAGCAAGAGGGTGGACCGCATCAACACCAGCAGCAGCAACAGCAGCAGCGTGCCAACCTCCTTTCATAGCAGCCCTTCTCAGGAAAGCAACTACACTCATGCCAACACTCCTGCAGCGTACCACTCTGGTGCTCCCGTTGGCTACACGGCACCTGCTCTCTGCCCAGTAGTTCACAGTGACAACAAATGCCCAGTGTCCTCAGTGGACAATCGCTGTAGCTACTCCGCTTCCTCCAATCAGAACCACTGCCAGTCTGCGGTCAGCCCGTCTGTGCAGCCCAACCAAGCCAATTACAGCAACGGGTTCCTGCCTGGGGAGATGCAGTCTCAGACCTCATGCCCTTGGAAGCTGGATGCAGGATCCAAAGTCCTGGTGAGCAGTGCTTTGAGTTGTCATGCTAAATGTGCACTAGGAGAGACATAGGCCAAAATGTCATGCTGTTATGTAGATCTTATGTAGATTTCACCGTCCCTTCCTTTAATCGTTGAAACCCTTTATCCAGGCCTGTCCCCTGAACGCATGCCCAGTGTCAGCCCCAGGGGTCTCCAGTCAGCAGGTGTGGGAGTCTTTCTCCCAGTGTTTCACCCCAGCAGTCCGAGAAGTGGTGGAGTTTGCGAAAGGCATCCCAGGCTTCCAGGACCTCTGCCAACATGACCAGATCATGCTGCTCAAAGCAGGAACTTTCCAGGTACGGATGACCCACTTCTGCACCAACGATCCTGCATCATTCATTCCAGCCTTCCTAACCTCGTAGTCTGTGATGACTTAGCCTGTAAATGAATGATGCTAGCCGCAGATGCTCATGGTTGTGCAATCCTCTGTTCTTGTGCCAGGTGCTGATGGTGAGGTTCTGCTCACTTTTTAACCCGAAGGAAAGGACAGTGACTTTCTTGAACGGACAGGCCTACCCGCTGGCTACTCTGCGAGTGCTGGGCATGGGCTCATTACTGGATGCCATGTTTGAGTTCAGTGAGAAGCTGGGCTCTCTCGGCCTGGAGTCTGACGAGATGGCGCTTTTCATGGCAGTGGTGTTGGTCTCAGCTGGTAAATAAGCATTTTTGAATATTAAGACGACGTCCAGGTTGTTCTTAAAGAGAAGATCTATCTTCCTGCAGGTTTTACCTCCAACCCAAGTCTGTCTAGATGAATCAGGTGGATGGAGCTAAAATCTGCAGGATGTTAGATTTCCAGTAGCGGTCTTGTTGGCCTCTATTTCAATACATGCTGGGTACTAATGTAAGGCTGATGGATGCAATGCTGTGCTACAAAATATGACGTCTAAACTACCATGCAATATTCTAATATGCAGTATAATCATCTCTTCACAGATCGGACGGGTGTCTCAGATACAGCAGCTGTAGATCAGCTACAGGAGGGTCTCATCCGGGCGTTGCGGGCCTTGGTGACCCGACGCCACCCCAACGACAGCACCCTGTTCCCCAAGCTGCTGCTGCGTCTGCCAGACCTGCGCACCCTCAACAACCTGCACTCTGACAAGCTGCTGGCCTTCCGCATCGACCCCTGAGTCGGCTGCACCAGCTGACCAGCCGCGACTGGCCAGTTACAGCAGGGATTCTCTGGTTCAGAGGATGACTGCCTGTTGTAAGAGTGGATCAGGCTCTCTAAGGAATATTTTATCAGGAAGGACAAACCATGGAAAGACATTTGTCTAAACTGATCTATGACAAGACAAGACTGACTTTCCTTCGCTGATCATTTTCCGTCTGTCACTCAAGCACATGCAAAGCACCGCGGGTTTTCCAAGAATCACTGCTCTCATTTGAGTCATCAATAACCAGCTTAACGATAGAACTGTCAAGGAACTTTTGCAAGACCATACGAAACAAGTTGGTCTCCTTCTTGGCCCATTCCTCATTTGTTCTTTTCCAGCACAGCCCTGCGGCCTGCCACCAAGACCACAATATAGAGTAGATGATTAAAAGAATAGGGACCATTTAATGCTGAGTGTGTATGTATGTATGTATGTACGTATGTGCCTGTATGTGAGAGAAATGCAAAAAAAATGACCATGTACATAACACATAGATATTACAGTGATTTGACTCATGTCATGTAGAAGTTTCAGACGTTTCAGACGTTATTCAACATGTGTAACCTTTGTTAGCGTGACCGCAACATTATATAGCACAGCTCCAACTGTATCAACAAGCACGAGCACTCCAGTTAACGCTTTATTTGGAAGGAACGGATGGAAGTAATATCCTTTCTGGGATACAGTAACACGAGTGTCATATTTCTTCAGTTATCTTTTCTGTTATTTGTCAAGTTGAATACAGTACATTGTCATTACTCTTGGGAGACAAAACCAGCAGCCACCCTCCCCCAAGCATGTCAGGTTTTGTAGATGCTTATTTTTTGTTTTTGTTTTTCCCGCTGTAAATATTTTGCACACCTGCAGGTGTGTGTGATTTAACTGTTCAGGGTTGGGCAGGGTTTCCCAAAAGCGTCGTAGCACGAAGACGACCCTCAAATGGTTGAGCAAGCATCACACTGAACACTCCCTCTGCCAGTTAAGATGAGCTTAACCCTTAAGAAACCTTAAGGAAACTGGGTGAACCCTTGGATTTCAATGGATTTCAGAGTCAGAACAATGTACGTCAAAGCTGTATTTTTTGGAGAGTTATGTCTGACGGAGGTGGGGGTTTGGGTGCCTTTGGAGGAGATGTTGTTGTTTGTTGAAAAGAAACCCTCGCCAGGTTTTTCCAAAGTTCCGAAATATCAGATCATCTTGACACCAGCAGAGTCCTCTCGCAGCCTTTACTGAGATTTCAAGGTTTTATCAAGACATTTGGACTGTCGTGCAGGACATTTCATTGGACGAGACTATTAATGTTTGTTAAAACAATGCAATGTGATCATGCTGATGTATATTTTGTAAATTATATTCTTCCATAGAAACAAGATAAATATGAGATTATCTTTATGGTGGTGTGATGATTGTTTTTTTTCCTCAGAAAAATTTACTCAGAAAGTCCAGTGGGTCCTGAATTTACATTAAATCCATTTCATACAAGCTTATTATACCTCTATATGTACGTCGTATATAGTCTTAATTAGCATACTGTTATATATACTCATTTAGGATCATTATGTTATTATTTTGACATCTGCATTTCATTTTCCCTCAGATTGTTTATATTTTATTATTAGTTTCAGTGGCAAACTTAACTTTTAGACATAGTCCTTCAGTTCAGGCCATAAATGTTAAAGCCTGAGGTAAAAACACCTCTATTATGCAAATTTGTGCTAACCATCTTGTAGTATTGCAGTAGCCTAGTATGTTAGCGCTAAGCTAAAGTAGCACTACGTTCTACATTAAATACGGTTTGATTTAAAGTTTGTAACAGACAATACAGACACATTTGACCTCAAACTCAGCAGTTCAACAGTGACCTTCTCAGTTAAGAGCCCCGGCACAAGGCTGCAGCCACTGTTTTCCTAAAAAAGAGCACTAGTCTAATTAGGCTAGCACTTGTAATTACAGCTAGTGTTTTTACAATTTAATACATTTAATGTAGAAGTGCTGAAATTGGTGCTACCCATTGGAAACCGGAGCATGATTAATAGTCAATTCTGCCCATTACTCTTTAATTATGTTATGCAATGTCATAGTCCTTCATATCTACCAGTGAAGTCCTTACCTATGGCAGGCATGGATACTTGACTGTATCTGTTGAGATACCACTATGGAAAAGGTTCTGACAATTTTCCATTTTGTGTTTAACACAACAAGATTTGAATCTTTCTTTGCCAAAACAAAATACCAACGTCATTATATTGAATAAAAATTATGTAATTACAGACAGTATTTCCCAGAATCAGGCCTAGAAAGCCCCACGGATAATACTGTACAGTTGCTGTCTAGTTCTGCCCTTCTGAAAGGCGATTTCTCTTTTCTAATGCAAAACAACAGCTAGTTAAAAGCCCCTGGCCACAGATGTGTGGACACAAGTAAAAAAAAACTCTAACCAGGGGACTTTAAATGTTGTTTCAGCCTCACGCTGCCAGTAGGCCTGTGAATAACAAGAATACTACCCAGGTTTCCCAGACCTAGATTGAGCCTGAACCTAAACTAAGTGGGATTCTTAAATGGTGGCCACCCATTGACACTGCAACCTAGGTTAGGACATCAGGAAATCAGTCCAAAATGACATCTGCTTGCACATGATGCAGGTGGGACAACCACTTCAATTCCACATTGTGTAAGATGTTGAATAGCACCCCTACTAGCAATAAGCTCAAAATAACCACTGAACCACTGAACGCCCACCACATGTGCACACCAGTTGTTGGACCCCGAACAGACAGGATCCTACAAAGAGAAGAACCCTTTCTCAGTCATTACTTTCCTCACGGCTATATTGAATACAAATTATGGCAGACAGATCAAGGTCACAGAACTATTGATTAAAAAGAAGACTGACATTTTCTTAATTAGTCAGCGTATCCTATATACCACCACCGCCTCTGGAACACACACTGAAATACTGTGGCCTATGCGGCAGAATGGCTTAGGAAATTAATTCATTCGCAGGTTTGTTTGTTTGGTTCTTTGGCTAGGAGGAACAATCTGGCTGCTTAACTTTAATATTCAATTATTAATCTTTAGGTGTATTATCCAATCACTTTAGTAACTAACTGAAACATGCAGCTACAAGAATGAAGACGGTGGTGCTCAACCACTGAGAGCGCCATAGAGTTTAGGGGTTAAAACCTAGGCCAAAGATAATTCTTAGTACAGTTGATCTCCAAAAGGCATAAAGCTAAAGAGAACATATTATGTTTTAGCATTTTAAGCAACACTAGGAAGGAAGCATTATGCAGAAGTTTCAGCTCGGGTTCTCAGAACTTAAGTACCTTGATAATCATCTTCAGGAAAGGCCAGATGATGCAAATGTCAAAGCTTTATACACACATCAAGATTCAAAAGTCTATTGTCATGTGCACAGCAGAATCACTGTACAATGAAATTCTTACATTGCAGTTCCTGCATTTACACTAAGTACACTTAGTAGGTTCCTCTAGGCAGCTGCCTACAGCACTCCTGCACAAATATGACCTTCATGGAAGAGTCTTCCCAAGAAAACCTTTCGCCGTTCGCTGGTTGTTCTACTTTGAAGTACTTTTGGTAGGCACTGACCACTGCATACCGGGAACACCAAACAAGTACTGTCTGCTGTTTTGGAGATGTTCTGACCCAGTTGTCTAGCCATCATAATTTGGACCTTGGCAAAGTGTCTCAGATTCTTGCGCTTGCCCATTTTCTCTGCTTTTAACACATCACCTTCATGAACTGTCTGTTCACTTGTTGGCTAGAGGATTGCAATGGAATAAGATTGTCATGGTATGATAACCGTCTCAGAGAATGTCACAGTTTTATGTTATCACAGTATAAGATATTTCACAATTCTTCTTGTTGTTGTTATTTTCCTTCTTCTTTTTCTTATTGTTATTATTATTATTATACACTGACTTTCAGAGAGAGAAATGAGAAGACCTTGGTTAAGTGTGTTATGCTGCCACCCAGTGTCCGTGCCTTGAGTTGATTTCTCTCTCTCTCTCTCTCTCTCTCTCTCTCTCTCTCTCTCTCTCTCTCTCTCTCTCTCTCTCTCTCCAAAAATTCCAACAATAATTCCAAAAGCTTAAAGAATCATACAATAACGAAGAAATCATCCCAGAATAATGATGAATCATTTTCCAAATAACAGAGAAAGCAATAATAATAATAATAAGACAGTACCTCAAAATAATTTAGCATCTCAAAGTAATGAAGTAGTATCTCAACATAATGACGTTGTACCTTAAAACAGTGAGATAGTATCTCAAAGTAATGAGATAACACCTCAAAATAATGAGATAGCTTCTCAAAATAATAACTTATCATCTCAAAGTAACGAAGTAGTAACTTAACATAATGACGTTGTACCATAAAATAATGAGATAGCATCTTTAAATAATGACATAATATCTAAACATAATGACATAGTATCTTAACATAATGCATTAGCATCTCAAAGTTATAAGATACTGTGAAAATAATTACATGGTAATTACTTTAATAATAAAGAAATTTTAATAAGGCGCTGGATTAATTAAATTAATTAAAATAAAATAAAAATTTATATTAATAATAATAATAATAACAATAATAATAATAATAATAATAATAATAATAATAATAAAGTAAAGGAAATTGGCTTCCATGTCAGACATAGTTGCTTCGGTTACTTTGGCTTGAGGACATTTCCCCACACTAAATATTCTATAATACTAATAATATTAATAAAAACGTGTTCTGTAAAAACTTCTGTACCAATACTATTGTACTCTTTGGCTCTTACAGAAATGTATTAAAATATACGAACTTAAAACACATCAGATAATAGAGCAGAAAATAGCTCCTACGCCGTCTGTATGCTTCATGGGTGCGTCCCAAACCACACACTACTGCACTACACATACTGACGCACGCACTTCTGATGACTTCTACTGGGGCGCACTCTTCAGGGCGAAGCTGCGGGGTTTTGAACGCAGCCGTGAACGCGCGCGTCACGTGCTACGTCGTTATGATAACGCTAGGCGGAAGTGAGCGGACGGACTGGGTTGCGAAGAGAAGCGAGTTGTTGTGTTTTTCGCGTTGTTAAAAGTAGCATGGAAAAGTGTTTCGGTGTAAATAAGCACAGCAGGCATCTTCAGACAGGGTGGGCCGAGATAATGAGCATCTAAAGGACGTAGTTTCGGTCTCCAACACGGCTGAATGCGACGCTGTGGACGTGTGCAGCTAGCTGGCTAGCTAATGGTGACTGGCTGGCTTGTCAACTTTGCAAGGTGAATGAAACGGAGTTAGCTTAATTAATCCATCTAAATGAATGTTGGGTTTGGGGTGATTATTTATTTAAGTCAGTGTTTCTTCATTGAAATTCTTGTTCTGGCTGTTAACGTGTAGCTAGCCACAAGTTATTTGGCTAGTGCTAGTGGTTTTCAGTTGCTGTGATGAAGTTACTAGATTCCCAAAATTCACACCTCAGTATGATGCCGTGGATGCAGTGATCTGTCAGTTCAGTACGTTTTTATTACAGTAAATATAATTTTTTTTTTTTAAATGTGGCTCACATTAACATGCTGATGTTTACATTTTGTATTTGAATACAGTAACACACTCTATGCTTTATGGGGTCTTAACACTCCAACCCAGTGGTCTTCAGCTCCTCTCCTGGAGAGCTAAGCTACCATCCCATCGACTTTGGATCCTACCCTAATCCACCCCGCTTGATTCAATTATTTACTGTCTTCAGAACCCATTGATTGGCTGGATGACATGAGTTTTGGGATAGGTTTGAAACCTGCAGAAGGGTTGAAGGCCACTGCTCTTGCCACAAGCTAATATGTCAGATTTAAGCTACACACTGGTCACTGACTAGTATGGTGGTTACGATACAACAGTGCAATACACTACAATTTGCTGCAATACAGTTTATTGGCCTATTTTTTTTTTTTTACAATGTTGTTCTTTTGTTGTAGCCTCATCACAACATGAATCATAATGGAGTGAGACGGTGAAGAGGACTGTCTGCTGGTAGGGTGGATCAGGAGTTGTCCAGGAGCACCTGAAGTCTGGTTGTGGTCAGCCATGTTTGTGACCGCTTACCTTGCGTTTGTGGCCCTGGTGGTCCTGTGCGTGGGTCTGGAGATCACCGCACGACGCCTCACTTCATCCCAAGCCACTGAAGTGACGCTTGCCAACCCAGCTTTCCGCCGCTTCCAGAGGCTCTTTCTGAAAACCTACCTACTGGCTCTGTGGGCCGATTGGCTGCAGGGACCGTACCTTTACAAGCTCTACCGCCATTACAGTTTCCTGGAGTCACAAATCGCCATCCTGTATGTCTGCGGGCTGGCCTCTTGCGTGCTGTTTGCTCCTGTGGCTGGCTGGCTGTCCCAGGCTCTAGGCAGGAGGCAGACCTGCATGCTTTTCTGCTTGACCTATTCTGTGTGCTGCCTCACCAAGCTGTCGCGGGACTATTTCGTGCTCATTCTGGGCCGTGTGCTTGGCGGACTCTCCACTTCCCTGCTGACCACTGCGTTTGAGGCCTGGTATGTGCATTGCCACATCGATGTGCACGATTTTCCCAAAGAATGGATCCCTGTGACGTTCGGCAAAGTTGCAGACTGGAACCATGGGCTGGCGGTGGGTGCTGGGCTTGTGGCCAACCTATTCACAGAATGGTTGGAACTGGGACCTGTAGCCCCTTTCCTGCTGGCCATCCCCAGCCTGGTCGCTTGTGGCTGGCTGGTGCTGTCTGAATGGGGTGCAGAGGAAAAGCTTGAAAGGGCTGACGGAGACAAAAATGGCCCCCTCCTTGGCCCTCTAAACCCCTCTCAGGTACGTTTATCGGCTCAGGCCCGCTTCCGTCGCAACTGCGTGGAAGGCCTGCGGTGCCTCCTCTCGGATCGCAGAGTCATGCTCCTGGGCGGGGTACAGGCCCTCTTCGAAAGTGTCCTCTATATCTTTGTTTTTCTCTGGACCCCAGTGCTGGACCCTCACGGGCCTCCGCTAGGCATTGTCTTCTCCTGCCTCATGGCCGCCAGCATGGCGGGCTCCACGCTCTTCCGCTTAGCTACGTCGAACCGTTATCGGCTGCAGCCTGGTCACCTGCTGTGCTTGGCAGTGCTGCTGGCCTTCTTTTCCTTCTTCATGCTGATCTTCTCTACAGCACCAGGCCAGCCCAGGCCAAAGGAGTCCCTTTTGGCTTTCCTGCTCCTGGAGTTGGCCTGCGGGCTCTACTTCCCTGCAGTGAGCTTCCTCCAGGGCCGAGTGATCCCTATGGAGCGCAGAGCCGGTGTGCTAGCCTGGTTTCGCCTTCCGCTACACTTGCTGGCCTGCCTGGGGCTGCTGGCCCTACATGGGGAGGTTTCGGGCACTGGAGGAGGAGAGACAGGCAGTGGCACAAGGCACATGTTCGCAGGGTGTGCTGCGATGATGCTGGCTGCGTTGCTAGCTGTGGTGAGTCTTTTCACCCTAGGGAGGAATGATGCAGACCTACGGCTAGAAGGGACCAAAGGAGAGGGGGAGATTTAAGCAGAACGAAGACTTTGCTTGCAGAAAAGTCTATAAGATGAACGACTTTGTGCTCTACAACTACTGGAAGTCCAAACAATATCTTTAAAGTGCTGGACTACATAGCACTTGCCAAGATGCTTTTTTCCCCCCCGTTTGTTTTGGTCATTTCAGGGAAGGTCTTTGCTGTATCATTGCTTTTTTTACATATCCCATGAGTCCAGTTTTGTTAAGTCTGTAACAAAATGTGGGGGAATTCAGTATTTATTGTTTAGAACTGGCCATTAAAGACATTAGTGGTGTCATAGATGTATGTTTTGACTTCTATTTTTTGACAGTTTCCTATTCATTGCAATGGAAGTGAGTAAATGTCTCGGTCTTCTAATTCAAATTCTGCAATTGTTACTAGTTCTGCATGAATTTCCTGGTCACAACCATTAAAATAGTCATGTGGTACATTTTAAATATTAAAATTCTTGCCATTTTTCACCTCCTCCCTAACCTGCACCCCTGCAACTCCTCTGCTCCCCACTAGGGGGGGAGCACCCCACAGTTTTAAGACTTATGGCTGAGCCTAGTCTGACCGGTCTTAGGCTGTATCCCAGGTGCGTAGTACACACTAATGCTGTGGGGTATATTGCAAGTTCTCCTGCTGACGTCACCGCTGCATGGTTTGCAGATGTGAGTAGCTCCTC